>NC_135788.1:33750625-34098750 GCF_051106095.1 Pogona vitticeps | reverse complement strand
GTTTGACCTTGAGGACTATTTGCATCCTGTTATAGATGAGTGCATTAACTGGGTCAGAGTCAAGCAGCCAACATAGAACAGGAAAGGCAACTTGACGGCGCTCCTTTGTGAATTGTTCTCAGCAACATTTTAATCTTCAAAACTGCGGGCCTTATTGTTGTGGCTGCTATCAGCTACATTGTTCTCCTAATACTCAGAGAGAACGGTCAGACAGGATAACGTTTTGGGAAGTGGAAAATTTGTACCGAGCTTAAAAAATTACTCTTGAAAAATAATTTGTTGCAGGTGTATTTTGAAGCCTCCAAGTTCTTAGGTACTATTATAGATATAATTTTTAAAAAGGGAACTTGCTTTCTCATATTTAAAAGGCCCAAATCCTTTTGTTTGTTTGTTTTTCCTGTGCATGGACATGAAGTCACAGAAGTTATGGCTGCTAACTGAGACTAATTAATGAGGTGCCATTTATGTGACTAGGCATACAGCCAGCACTTTGTTGATTAGCCTGAATTAGCCATGGCAACTTCACTTCTGCATATGGGAAAAAGCAGTATTATTTCGGCCCAAATAGTTAATTTTTAGTCATTTTAAAAATATATCAGAATGATATGAACCACTGTCCTGTGACACAAAGCATATATATATAGTGGGGACACATCTTTAACTATAGAGGTAATTGAAACAGTTAGAATCACAAGCCACAGGGATGAGATTATCCCTTGCTGTTTCTTAGTTGTAATGGGCCAAACTCAAAAATTAATTGGTGGCTAGAGCAAATCCATTGAATTGTATGGGGCATGTACATCACAAGCAACATAAATTCCACTGAGTTGATTAGGTCTGATTTTGATGGAACCAACATTGTATTTAGCTCCTAACTTTGTATTTAGACATATCTTTATTGGTGCTATATGCCATCAAGTCACCTCTGACATATGGTGACTCCATAAATGAATGGCTTCCAAAATGTCCTATCATTAACAACACTGTTCACCACTTGCAAATTCAAGGCTGTGGTTCCTTAATGCATCTCATTTTGGTCTTATTCTTTTTCTGTGGTCTGTAATCTTTCCCTACATCGTTGCCTTTTACAGCATGTTTTGAATACTTGTGATGTGCCCAAAATGTAATAACCACAGTTTGGTAGTTTTGACATACTAGGACAGTGATGGCGAACCTTTTTGAGCCCGAGTGCCCAAACTGCAACACAAAATCAGCTTATTTATTTCAAAGTGCCAGCACTGCAATTAAAACCCAAATGCTGAGGTTTTATTTTAGAAAAAACAACTGCTCATGCACTACAAGGGTTAAATGCTTGTGTTTTTTTTTTTCTATGAGTGGTATTAACAAAGAAATACTTACTGGTCTTCCAATCCCCCATTCGACTAGACTCATAATGGTCACCATTGCACCCCTCCGCTGGAACACTGCACCAGCAGACGGGAATGCTGAAATCCGGAAGAGGATGGGTAAATATTTCTTGATGGCGACTTACGGCTCATGTGCCCACAGAGAAGGCTCTGTGTGCCAGCTGTGGCACGCGTGCCATAGGTTCGCCATCGCTGTACTAGGACATACCAATGCAAGTTATCTGTAGCTAATTACTTCCAGGGTCTGGTTTTATTGAGCCTTAGTGAGAAAACTGTAAATGGAACTTTGGTTTATGAGCTTGTAATGTCATCTGTCTTTGTAATTCAGAATTCTTACATTTCTGTTTCTAGCAATGAATATATAACGGTTTAAAATACTATAGACCACTGATACGTATGTACGCATAAGGCTTTTAAAAAATCTTAGACAAGTTATGACAGAATGTTAGAAAGCAATCTGGTTATCTTACACAGTTTCTTGAAGCTTATTTACCAGAACAAGATGAAATGTCAAATGCACCACTCTGATAATACAAGAATTATTAATGGAGTTGTGGACATCTGTAGACCAATTTGTTAATACATGTGCATCAATGTTGAAATGAAGATTCAAATTATTATCAATGTCAACATTCATATGCAAACATCTGACAAATGTTATATATCACACAAAATTTGGTGCCCTATGGGTGATATCATAAAGATAATGGCATTTATTTTAAAAGTGAGAGAATAGATATCTTTAGCCATCTAAGTCAGACTGGGTTTTCAGTCAGATGCCAGTATTCACCCTCTTTCCACATATTTATTTATTTAGAAGCCAGAATCTCATTGGTAAACACCAATGTCAGGTTTGTGTAACTTCCTGCAACTTATTGTGACTAATTAATGAGATGGCAGGGCACATCTCACTAGAAGCCTGGTCACACACCCAACTGTTTCAGCCAGATGTGTCCTGGCACCTCATTACTTAGCTGTGATTAGCTGCAGCAAGTTACACACATCTTACATGGAATTGCCTCTTCATTTGCTGAGTATGTGAATTAAATACATACAAATAAAATATTCCAGGTCAAGATTCTGCTGACATTAGGAATGGAGATTTTGGACATCATTTTTAAACAAAATGATAAGGCTTTGGCACGTCTAACAAAGCTTCAGACAAACACTTGATCTGTAACTGCATCATTAATATTTGTAGCAAATAGGCTTGTCTGTTCAAGAAATTCATTATACCAGTAAAACTAGTGGAATGCCCACTAGTGATTGTTGCATTCAACAATAAATAACATTCTTCTTCATGGCCTAACACAAAGCTACGTTCATGCACTAAGTTCTAGCTGTGACATTTTCTGCAGATCTACACATGTGGACATAACGTGGTCAGAAAGATTGCCAAAATCCTGGGATTTTGATTAATGTGGAACCATTCAAAAACCCTCTTTGAGCACACACAGATTACAAAAGTCAACTCAGCCAGAATAAAACAACAGCTTGAACTGTGAGCTTCCTCATGGCTCAGGTTCAAAACAGATAATATATTTAGCATGTAACTGGAAGCAGAGCTACCTTAAGAAATATACGAGGTCAGGTTATCGTGTCCTGAGCTTTCCTTGGCTCTGCCAAAACAAATAAATTAATGTACCCTGTTTCCATGAAAATAGCACAGGGTCTTATATTAATTTTTTTCTCCAAAAATGCATTAGGGCTTATTTTCAGGGGATGTTTTATTTTTTTCATGTACAATCATCTACATTTATTCAAATGCAGTCATGTCATCTTCTGGTTGCTGCACAATGGTGGAGGGTGGGGTTTCACTTAACTAGGGCTTATTTTTTGGAGTATGACTTATATTACGAGCATCCTGAAAAATCATGTTGTTGTTGTTTAGTTGTTAAGTCATGTCCGACTCTTTGTGACCCCATGGACCAGAACACGCCAGGCCCTCCGGTCTTCCACTGCCTTCTGGAGTTGGGTCAAATTCATGTTGGTAGCTTCAGTGACACTGTCCAACCATCTTGTCCTCTGTCATCCCCTTCTACTCTTGCCTTCACACTTTCCCAACATCAGGGTTTTTCCAGGGAGATTTCTCTTCTCGTGAGATGGCCAAAGTATCGGAGCCTCAGCTTCAGGATCTGTCCTTCCAGTGAGCACTCAGGGTTGATTTCCTTCAAAATGGATAGGTTTGTTCTCTTTGCAGTCCAGGGGACTCTCAAGAGTCTTATCCAGCACCACAATTCAAAAGCATCAATACATGTATTTTATTAATATGGGTTTGGTTTGGTGGTCAACATGGACTCATTTTTCCCCATGAACTGTAGCTCAGGACAAAACCACAAGTTATGAGTTCTTTCAAAGCAAATGCAGTAATTATGGTATGATAGCAAGAAATGTGTGACCTACCATATGTGCATGGATGAAAATGGTAAATTCAACGAATATATCTTAAAATGTGTTTTAATTAAAGTAAAAACAACACCTCACCAAATACCACAAATGGGATAAATTTTAAGCTGTGCTTGTCTGCTTCATTATAGGAACATTAGCAACAACTGTATGATGTCAGTTATTTAACCCATTGTCAACCATTCCCAACACTGAAACCTATATTAGAGTGTTTATATGGTTGCACATATCAATTGCTTCAGAATTTGCTGAAATTTCTGAGATGTATAGTCTGGAAATAATCTACAGTGTTGCCCTCCTGCACTTCCCCAGCTGTCTGTCTGAACTGTTAGAATTAGGAGGAAGATGAAGATAACGTGTGCAAGAGTTATGGAGAAACTTAGTGACTGCAGAAGGAGTCTTGGCAAAATGTAAATTTATAATTGGTTGTTGTTGTTGTTGTTGTTTTAAGTAACCTAAAATGCCATTTAGGTTACTTAAAAAAACTGATTGTGGAAATAGAACTCAATGAACAAACATGATTTTTTAAAAAGACATGGGACTTTGTTTCTAAAGGTTTCATAAAAATAGAAATGAGCAATGCCAAATGAAGAAAAATAATTAGAGGATGCCTTCCAGGCACAATAGTCTTTTACAAGTACCTTTTTATTATTGGTGTCAAATGTTACGGGAAGAAAGGAGATTTCACTGTCTAGTTAAAAGTAGCAAAGTAAGATAAAAATCAGCCATACTTTTCGTGGTAGAGGTGGGAGAAGGGAGAAAGGAATTACACTGCCAATCTTATGCATATTTTTAGTGAAGAGTAAGTCTGACTTATTTGTGTAGGATTTGTGTAGGCATGAGTAGAACTATAGTGTCAGAAAAAAATATACATTGACTCACACAATAACACGCAATGAGGTGCTCAGAACTAATGTGTTTTCTGAGTTCCTTTGTATGTACTTCCTGTCTTATGTTAAGGCTTTTAATCTTGTCCTATTCTTCAAAATAATTATAATAATATATAAATATTAAATATATGAGAAATGTTGAACTATGCAACATTTAGGTTTGGAACTGATTTTTATCTGAGTGGTATACCTCAGGATATGTGTGTTGTTTGGTTTGTATACCGTTTCCTGAATACTAGAATAAGATAACACAGAACAGTTTCCTGAATCCTAAAATAAGATAACATAATACTAGAATTAGATAACCACATGTGAGGTTTAATACATTTCATTAAAAAAAACCTTAAGGCCCGAACTAGATGACACAACAGGCCGTTAGCAGAAAAGCTCCCTGAAAGTATCAAATATGTCTGACTGTCCTAGCATGAGCTTGACTCACTCTGCAATTTGGAAATTAGTTTGCTGTTTTGTGTTTAGTTTTCAGGAGGTAAACATAGACTTCATTTGCAAATCTGGGTGTATTTTCAAAGAATATAATCCTAAATTATTGCAGTAAATATTCACTTTCCTTACCAAGTGATTTCTCCTTGAGTAGAGTAAAATCAGTACTTGGATGATTGTGCTTCTTGGAAAAGTAACTTTTTGGATCACAGCTCCCACAAGTGGCCATGTTAGCTGCACCTTCTGTAAATCATAGTCCACAACTATAACTTTCCCAAGCACTGAGTGGAGACTAACTCAGACACCACTGGCTATATTTTGATGGCTTGAGTGCATGCCTTGAGTTGTGTTTTATCACAAATCGGTGATAGAACACA
This sequence comes from Pogona vitticeps, assembly GCF_051106095.1. Taxonomy (NCBI): domain Eukaryota; kingdom Metazoa; phylum Chordata; class Lepidosauria; order Squamata; family Agamidae; genus Pogona; species Pogona vitticeps. The sequence continues at coordinate 34,093,269 of NC_135788.1, read as the reverse complement.
TGTTTCTCAAAGAGAAGTTCTTCAGTTCAAGGTCTGCCATTACTACGTAAAAGGACTGGGTAAAATATGATGGGAAAGCTTTTCTTCCTGGGATCAGATGGAACTATTATCAGGATAAGCATGCCATGCTAAGCTAAGTTGACTAATGCTCAACTTTAGTAAAATACAGATTCATAAGTGCTTTAGGTATCTGATTGGGGAGCGAGAGGCTGGGAGTTCAGGTCCCCGCTGTGCCTCTTTGACATGGGCTGGACTTGATGATAAATAGGGTCTCTTCCACCTCTGCAGTTCTAAGAGATCAATTAATTTTTATTCCACCCAATTAATGCAAAGCAGTATTAACAATAAATCAGCAGTAGCAATAGTAAATAAAACCAATAATAAGAAAGAGCAGCACAAGACAATGGCACTACAAACATTAACCTGTAATAGGGCGGGCAGGGCCAGTGGTGAATTCATGTGAGGTTGCCCTCAAAGACTTCTGTAAAAAGCAGCATCTTCAGCGGCCTCCTAAATGTGGGCAGGGAGGGGGCCACGTGCAGCTGAACTAGGAGCCAATTCCATAGGGCTGTGCCACAACTGAGGAGGCCTGGCTTCTAAAGGATGTTTTCCTGGCCTCCCTTGGTGTGGCAAACTGGGGGAGAAATGCCTCAGAGGATCTGGTGGCATGGGCTGAGGTTCTTGGGTTAAGGGACCTTTACTTAGATGATGATAGTGATGGTGATGATTACATACTGTTCAGCTATGTCTTTCATAAGTATTTCATCAAAAATACTTAAGTATTTGAAGGCTTTTGAACATTGCGGTAGAAGGAGACTTGGAAGTATTCTCAAAGGCTTTTGTGGCCGGGATTTGATGGTTGTTGTGGGTTTTTTGGGCTCTTTGTGTTCAGAAGTACAGAACACAGCCAAAGGGCCCAAAAAAACCCCCACAACAAGCATCAGACTTGTAAGTAATTTTCAATAGGTCTTGAAAGTACCACGAAACAATTAAAGGTGTTATTTCTAACCAGTTACTTTTTGGAGTAACAAAGTAATAATTTTGGACTTTCTGTTGATTTTGGTGCAACAAGTATTGCCATTTTTAACTCAGAAAACATGGTTGGGGTGGTGGTGGTTTCTGGCTGGCTTGTTGTTGTTGCTTTTTTTTAAAAAAAACTACTTATCAGTTTTAGATATACTGCATTTTACAAATAAAAAATAGAAAGTAAAAAGTAACCTATTCACTAACCTATTGTTAGTGAAACATTTTTTTTTTAAAAAAGAACTTTTAAATAAAGCAAACAGTAATGCTAATGCATTAGTTTTTACAACTAATACTCCAAGCTGTGTTTTCTGATAGGTAGGCATAGAAAAAGAGCCTGAGCTGCTGATCCTGAAGAGGAGCCAGGCTGATAGTAGGTGAAAGTGACCCTTCAAATAGACAAAGACCCCATTTCACGTTTGAAAGCTGAAAACCAGCACTATAAAATAGGGACTCTTCTATGCAGAACATTTGCTCTTGGATTCATATGCACTGATGATTTTGGTATTTCTTCTGCCATCCATATGATGTTTCTCTTATATCACTCTGTGGAGTAATTTTTCTATAATTATCAGCTCTGTTTTGATCCTCCTGAAAGTTTCGGCAGCAAGAGATAGTCTCAAAGCTTAAGTTAAGACTGCACTGCCATTCAGAAGAAACTGAAACAAAATGAACCAAACCAAGCCCTCCCCAGCAAATACAGCAAAGAAGCTCATTTATTAAGAGTTTCCAAAATATTTATTCAAGATTTTAAAAAACAGATGCTGAACTATTAAGAAAAGAGAAGTGGACGTTTATGAAAAGTTTGGATGCAAATTCTAATAATTCCCGTGCTCATTTGGCACCGAGTGAAAGAAAGAGTAGATTAAATTTTCCATAGGGAAAAGCCTGAGGTTTGGATATGAAATTTATCACTATCAGATCTTGAGATAAGTTACCTGTTGTTGGACCAACCCTGCTGCCAGGATGGCTTTTAGATACTGGGAGCTGTAATTTCAAAATGTAACTTTTCCAGATTCTAAAGCTGGTACATAATATGACTATCCAGTAGAGATGGGGGTATTTGTATTCGTATATGAATATCCCCGCACAGGTGGCGTTAATGAGGGTCCAGCCCCATGGGGCTGGATGCTCCACTCACCGATCTTCTGTGGACGTGGACAGTGTGATTCTAAGAAAGGCTTTGCAGTGCGCAATCCACTCGCTACTCCTAGCAGGAGGACAAGCCTTGCTACAAGGCTGAAGAGTGGCGAGCGGATCCCACGCTCCGGAGCCATTCATAGAATTGCACTGTCTGTGTCCATGTTGGATCAGTGACTGGACTGTCTGGCCCTATGGGGCTGGACCCTTGTTAATGCCACCTGTGCAGGGATATTCATATTCGTATACGAATACCCCCATTTCTACTATCCAGTTCTCAGTCACAGTATGGCTGCGTTTAAACAAGAAATGAAAATAAAATGCTGAATATTTTCACTGGATTTTTACCTCCATTTATCAAGATGAGTAAATAATTTGTGCTTCCATTCTCTGCAAAACAGAACAGTGTAAACGAAAAGCAAAATAAAATGCAGGGTGGAGAGTGCTCAGCAGTGCCTGTTTAAGATACAAGGGGAAAAACCAATATTTGGATGGAACTTCTGCAGCTTTTATATTATTAAACACACCTTGAAAGGCTTCCCTTCCATGTGCTTTAGCTTTCTGAAATTCCCAAGGAATCCAGCTGAGTCTACTTCAATGCTTTCCTGAAGGCAGGCTGTCAAATTGCTATCCTTCTAATAGCACGAGGTGTTAAAATGTGACTGAAGGAGACAAGAATAAGCCTCGAAGAGTATTTTTTTTCTTGCTTGAGGAACTGTTTGACGTATAAAACATATGTGAATATATATTCCTTTGTAAGTGGCATAGTCAATCTCTCTCCCTCGCTCCCTGTTTCTGACTACCTTACAGTGGAGATGCATAGGGTTAGAAAATCTGATTTTGTGCAAAGAAATTGCAAGCAATTCTATATTATTACAACTTAGCAATAAGCAGTAATTTGCTTGTGTATATCTATTTTTGTTGTTGTTGCAAGTTGTTAAAATCTAGAGAATCTGAGCAATCTTTCATCTGAAACAGAGAAGTCTCTCACTGTCATGGTTTATGTATTTATTTGAGACACTGCTCTTCATTTTAAACTTTCCAGTGTCGGGAAGAAAAGCTTTATAAAAATGAATTTGCCCTCCAGGGTTCTGGAAAAAGAAAGTATAACATAGCTCTGTTTTTCTATGCTTTCAGATCTCATGGTTTCCAAGCTTGTTTCAGATTTTTGATGACTGAGATCCAGGTGGGAATTACTTCAAAAGCAACTTTCCTACCCTTCCATTTGAGAGCAAAGAACAAAGACTTGTACTGGCTTACCTACATTTTACCTCTGATGTTTCGAGTTTTCCCCAACCAGGAGCAGAGAACATGCAGTCATGAGATGGACATGAGTTCCCATTATACATCTTCTAATTTCTCTCCTGTTAGATATGCATCAAGTAAAAGGAGAGCAAATACACCAACATCCTTGTTTCCCAGAGGAAATAAAGACACATGGAAGCGCTACAGCTCTCTTCTGACTGTTCTCAAATTTTATTTTGAAAAATGAAGACATTGGGGATGAAGATGGTTTTTAGTAGAACCTCTCCTCTCCCTAGAAACTGTCAGAAATGAGGTTAGTCAATGAGATGCTTAAATTGACGGGACAAACATTTTAAATATTGCTTATTTCACCATGTATGCACTATTTTGTTCTGTGCAGTCATATCCAGGGTGATACGACAGGGTAATGCTGGAGCAGTTATTGCAGAGACGGGGCTAGGTGGCTCTAGAGGAATGCAATGGGATTTTCTGTTGTCCAGTCCCATTGAGCTTCCAAGGATAGAGTCCACATTGACTGGTAGTTCACCAAGGAGAGAATGACATTGTGAAGGTATCGGGGCTTATTGCCAATATGGTTTAGAATGTCTACACTTTCCCCACGGGGATACAGGGAATAATTAGGAAATTCAGTTGGTATTTAATAACACTTTACCATTGTGGGTACAAACAAAACTGAACCAATAGATGGAGGTAAGTAGTCTGTGCTAAATAATCTTACACATGTTCCCTTTTGATTATGTCCCATGAGCAGTGATCATATCACTTTTTTTGTAATGTACACTCAATCATTGTTAAATACCAGTGATAATATGACTATGGAAGTGGAATTGTCAATTGTTGTGGCTTTTTTTCATTTTCAAACAGGGAGGTGGAACATTCCAAATTACTAAATGTTTTCATTTCAGTAAGTATTCCTTTCAACAAGCCAACAGTACATGTAACCTGGAGAAACAAACTGATTTGATACAAGAAACAAGTGTAATCAGTAATCAGCATTATAAATGTTCTGACTGAATTATAATTAAATTCTTCTCCCTCCTCCCATTTGCAGTAGGATAGGCAGGGATTGTGATAGAAGCAGAAAAAAAATTGCCAGAAGAATTTAATAGGGTGGATGGATTTGTACTGTAGTGAATAGTATAGAATAATAATATTACATTAAATAGGTGATGGATAGATAGCTCAGTGGTTTAGGTATCTGGCTGCAGAGCCAGGGGTTGTGAGTTAAATTCCCCACTGTGCTTCTTGTGAGTAGAGCCAGTGTATAAGGCACCTGTTAAGGTGCTACATGCAATATGCCAGCAAGTTTGGAAAAACCAACAGTGGCCAGAGGAGTGGAAAAGATCAGTCTACATCCCAATCCCAAAGAAAGGCAGTGCCAAAGAATGCTCCAACTACCATACAATTGCACTCATTTCACATGCTAGCAAGATTATGCTCAAAATCCTCCAAGGTAGGCTTCAGCAGTATGTGGACCGAGAACTCCCAGAAGTACAAGCTGGATTCCGAAGAGGCAGAGGAACTAGAGACCAAATTGCTAACCTGTGCTGGATTATGGAGAAAGCCAGAGAGTTCCAGAAAAATATCTACTTCTGCTTCATTGACTATGCAAAAGCTTTTGACTGTGTGGACCACAGCAAACTATGGCAAGTTCTTAAAGAAATGGGAGTGCCTGACCACCTTATCTATCTCCTGAGAAACCTATATGTGGGACAGGAAGCAACAGTTAGAACTGGATATGGGACAACTGATTGGTTCAAAATTGGGAAAGGAGTACGACAAGGCTGTATATTGTCCCCCAGCTTATTTAACTTATATGCAGAATACATCATGCAGAAGGCTGGACTGGAGAAATCCCAAGCCGGAATTAAGATTGCTGGAAAGAAATATCAACAACCTCCGATATGCAGATGATACCACTCTGATGGCAGAAAGTGAGGAGGAATTAAAGAATCTTGTAATGAGAGTGAAAGAGGAGAGTGCAAAAAACCGTCTGAAACTCAACAGCAAAAAAACTAAGATCATGGCCACTGGTCCCATCACCTCCTGGGAAATAGAAGGGGAAGATATGGAGGCAGTGACAGATTTTATTTTCCTGGGCTCCATGATCACTGCAGATGGAGACAGCAGCCATGAAATTAAAAGACGCCTACTTCTTGGGAGGAAAGCGATGACAAATCTTGACAGCATCTTAAAAAGCAGAGACATCACCTTGCCAACAAAAGTCCGAATAGTCAAAGCTATGGTTTTTCCTGTTGTGATGTATGGAAGTGAGAGCTGGACCATAAAGAAAGCAGACTGCTGAAGAATTGATGCCTTTGAATTGTGGTGCTGAAGGAGGCTCTTGAGAATCCCCTGGACTGCAAGGAGAACATTAAAATATAATTGTTAATCTTTAAGGTGCCAGATGCTTTTGACTTTTTAATATATTTTTTGTCTTTGTTTTGTTTCTTTGGACTAACATGACTACCTCTTCCAAAACTAAAACTATTTAAACTGAGTAATGGTTTATCTCTTTGGCAGTGGAACATGTTACAGGGATAAGAAGAGATGATAACCCAGCAGGCCCACAACTCTGTTCATGGGCACACATATACCCACATATCCATCAAAGGTCCAAATCCAAACTGGAAGAAGCAAGAACCACTCAGGTCAGGACCTAAGAAAGCATGAAACTCATGTGAGCAAGTGAGCTCTGAGGAGCATCAGAATCATTTTACTTGGAAGCTAACCTTCCATGGTGTATGGTAAGTAAGCTGTCTTGGAAATGAAGGGGAATTGCAAAAGCAATCTGTGATACAAAAAGGGGGGAAATAGCTGTTTACAGGAAAAAGACAACTTTAGAATTCTACTGGTCTATTTCAAGGTCATGGTATATGCTTAAGTCAATTTTTTCCAGTCCTGGTTAACAATAATAATAATTTTGTGCCATCAAGTCAATTTTGACTTATAGCAACCCTTCTCAGGGTTTTCTAGGTAGAGTATCTCAAGGTGGTTTACCATTCCTTGGGGGCATCCTGGGAATACGCAGCTTGCCCAAGGCTACAAAGGTTGACTCTTCTCCACGCAGTGGGGAACTGGACTCCCAGCTTCTGGCTTCACAGCGAGATACTTAAGTCACTGAGCGATCCAGTCAGCTTCAATCCTGGTTACAACTGCAGTTTCAGAAGCTGATTCAGCAAAGATGATCTAATGCTTAAAAATCCTAGCTCAGAGATTAAATAAATCAATGGTAAGTAATAAATACAAATAAAATGAATCAAATCCTCCGCCATTCTGTGAATAAATGGATCTTTCATTTAACCTTCCCCATAAGATGATGATAATGATTACTTGGTGCTGTCCAGATGTGTTTGACTTTAATTCTCAACATACAAGCCAGCATACCCATTGTCAGTGATACGGAAAGCTTTTGTATAACACATCTGAAAGCCACCAGGATGGAGAATATTGCTCCATCTTACAGGTAGAACTATTCTGTGATTCTAAAGTCTGTTTTGGATAGCACTTTTGGGAGTGAAAAACAACCCTGGCAGAGGAGGTGATTTTTATTTTAAAAAAAGTTGCAGTGGGGAAAGTGTTAAACTCCCTATGCAAGATCCATATCTAGATTATGGACTCCTGCATCTGCTTTTGTGGAAGAAGGAGAAGTGGTCGTTGCAAACATACTTTAAAACAAGTTATTAATATATGTAATTTGACCCTAAATGTAATGGCAGGTCAAAGAGGAAATGCACTTATATGCAGAAATCACACTGCACAAAGATGAAAACCCACCCACAAGTGCCTATATGTTGTATACCTGAACATGAGATCACACAGGTCAAAAAGTCCTATTTTACATCTAAGGACTATGTTGTTTTTTGTGAAAACAAACGGTATTTAGAAAACAAACAGCAAGCATGACAACAACACAAACCATTTTCTGTAGTTTAACCTTGATCTGTAGGGGGAAGAACAATATATTACCAATGGCATTTTTATGATACAAAGGCAGAGCCTTCCAATAAAATTGTTAACAGCTTTAATTTCCCCAAGGGGTCATAACAGCTCAACCCCCTTCTTCTAATATGTTAAAATGACAAAATTATTGGTGGTGTGAGCCAGTATTAGAAACTGAGGCATAGCAAATCCTGTGGTCAAAGCAGTTTTTTCATTTATACCAATGTTTTAGACATAGTACGACACTATCTCTGCTATACAGAGCTCAATTGCTGTTCGTAACGTAATCCACACATTTTGGGAAAATGTTTCTGTTTTTTAAAAAATTGCAGATTACTAACCAAAGGAGACATTTAACATAACACTCCTGTATTCACATCATGCTGGCACTGAGGAGGTGCTATTCTTACAGCTAGGCTTCTGCTGAATCCTATGGCCTTCAGATCTTCACTCTGGGTTTGTCCATACAGCTTCTAAAATGACATGGGCTGTTCCTGAAGTCACTGTTGAGAAGTTGCATCCCAGCCCCATATTCTCACTCTCAGATATTAAGAGGCAGAAAGAGGTACACATATTGTTTAGTGCGATCTAAAGACTAAAACATCCTTCTCTATAGAGAATATATAGACGTTTGAAAAAAGAGAGCAAGTGACCAAAAAAAATAGAATAAAGGGAAATGATCAGGGAATAGACAGATAACTTTGTTTGTTTGTTTGTTTAAATAGATTTGAAACAGAGATAGGGAATGTGTGCCAACCCTCATGTGGAGGGTCTGCAGATCCCATCATACCTTGCCATAGGCTATGGTGGCTTGGGCTAATGAGTGATCAAGTTCCCGATATCTGCAGGGCTCCATGTTCCCCACTGCTGGTGTTTAATTTACATATTCCAACATGTAATAAAACCCTAGACCAATAAAATAACAAATAGGGTACTGCAACATCTCAAAACAAGGGATTATTGGCACCTGGAGTAGGATTAATGAAGTTTTACATGATTCATGGACATCCTATAATTTAGAAAGTATTCATCTCTACTATAATCTGATTAAGGGTCAAACTAGGGCTTGCCTACGCGTGGCAATTGGAGCCATCTGGATTGGAATAGAGTTGCTAGGAGTTATGCTATGACATTTGATGTGATCCTTGTGTCCAAATGGCATATGGACCTCAAACAATACTATTGGGTTCACAACAGCCTGTTGTCAATTTGCCAGTATTGTGAAGTAGCTTAAAAAGAGAGCCACTTCCCAAGATACAGCTGGACTAAACCTCCAATCAACTCTAGGCAGTGTGTCTGACATTTGGAGTATGGGTTGGAGAAATTAGTTTCTTATACCAGACATTTATTGTGCTATTTGTGCAAGTAGCCAAGCTGATCTAATTACCCATGACACTGACTCCATGAAGAAAAGTGAAGAAATGCCCCTTCTTATCCTTTAGAACTGAGTAGAGAGAGGCAGAAGAAATGCATTTTTGATCCTTCTGAAACTCTGAGCCTGAAGTAAGGCCCTATACAGTGAAGGAGGTGGCATGGAGCATTAACTTCCATCATTTAAAAATGCAACTCTTGAATTGGTAAAAATGGAGAGCTTTCCCTAGCTGAGAGAGAATAATTATAACCCTAGATATATATGAAAAACAGCAGTGGAATGGCTGAGCTTCTAACCTAGACTACACTCTAAAGTGAAGAAAACTTGCCTAACAGTTGGAAGCTCTATTTAATTTCATTACATCAAACAACTTTGGAAGAAAGTTCAGTTCCTCTCTAGAGCACTGGGCAATCGGCAGCTGATACAGATTTTGAAGAAAGACTCCTTCTAATACCATGCTGTTCCTTCCATGTAAAACTTGATTGTGTGGCAGAAGTGGATAAGCCTACATTTTAAAAGCCTATTTCTTCTTACAAGCAGCAAGAAAGCAGTACCTCTTCTGACTGCATATGGGACACTACATGCCTTTTCCTCCCATACAACATTCTATTTTATTCCATTCCATTCTATTCTTGTATACGTAAGAAAGATTTAAACTAGACCTCTTTGGAACATTTATGTATATTGAGAAAGAAAAAGGCATATCACACCCTTCTAGTGTTTGTGTACCACTCAGAACAACTAAAAGCAGTTAAAAGCAAAGCACGCAACAAAATGACAAACAGTATAGTGAAAAGAGACTGATAATGTATAAATAAAACATATGTGAAAAAGGTTTTTAATGCAGGCATATTCAGTCTTTATTATTTATTTAAAACATGTCCATATTGCTTTTCAACCCATAGAGTGGTTTATATAACAGAGGAATGGTTCATCCACAACAGAAAACAGGGCTTTGAAATCAAGTTCTGGGGAGTACTGTATGGTTAACGCTTTTAGTTAAAAATGACTCAAGGTTGAGCAGAATAAATATGTTTTCACAACAAGCTAGTCTCTTCTATTTTTGGAAGGTAATTCTAGAACTAGCATGCTGTCTGAGAAAATGCCTGATCTCTGACAATTGACTGTAGATCAACCAGCAGAGTGCCTCACCTGTCCTGCTCGTGTGACACTGACACTTGCCTTTCATTCCCAGTGACTGAACTACTTTTGGAGCTAGATATACAAGGATCCTCAAATACAATCTCAGTCTATAGGCAGGTTTCTTATGGCAGAAGACAATCACCAGATCCCCCCCGCCCTTTCCACCACATAGGGAGTGTACACGTTAGTTTACCATCTAGCTTCTGGTTTGTGTGAAATAGACCAGAAGTTACATTCTATGGAGCTTCACATGCACAGGGTGGCACCTACATTGTTGCAGTTGTGATCAAAGTTGCTGATTTCAAGAGCTGCCCAATTATTCCATTGTTGAACAAAAGCATGGTTTCTAACAGTTCTAATATAGTTTCTAAACCTTCAGTGAAAAGATTCCAGAAACCAGGAACATTAGCTATTCTCTAACAACACACGCATCTGTGCCTTTGCTAGAGCTTTGCTGTCAACTTTTTGGCTGCCACAACAATGTATTCCTCACTTGGGATCCAGCTAGCACAGTTCGCCTGTTGTGTATACTGAATTTTGAAAATGGTAGTACTTTAGGAGAGAGTTGGTTTGCCTAACAATAAACATTTATTGCTAAACCAATTTATGACAACATAAAATATGAAAGCGGGCAGCTTGTGAGGAGATGCAAATGCTGACTGATCCCTCTGAGAGGTTCCTCTCTGCTCCTTCCGCTTGGCAGCTGGTAAGCTGGGGGGGGGTGAAACAGGTGTTGTGATAATTGTACACCCCACATGACACTTCACAGTTTCCAAAGTGAGCATGCCTTTGAAATGAAAATATACCTGGGCGCACTGGGGTGGTTCCCAGTGCACCCAGTTTCACCTGGAACAATCATTTTACTTCATTTCCCCAAAATTAAAGTGGATGGCATTTCCCCCTAGAATTTCTTATTGCTACTGTCCAGGTGAAACACGAGGGTTCTGCACCTATATGCATGTTGCTTTTGAGAGTGTGCATATGTTTTTTTGGGGGGTGAATAACAGTAAACTGTCATCTGAAAGAGCCTCTGGGCAGGAAATGAAGCCAGTGATCTCATAAAAAAGGGTCCTACAGCTAAGTGGTGTGGAAATGGAAATTTCAGCATGTGCAGCCTGACCTCTCAAAATAGCACAAAATCTCCTTTCACCCAACTCTTAAAGGTGCTGAAGCCCTGGCCTCATTTTTAATGCAACTGCCCTGGGGAGGGTAGTGCCCTGACACAAAATATTGTGACTGCAATTCAGCGGGTGGTCTGTTTCTTCCTCATTATCCAGATTTGGTTTCTCCCCGTCACTGTAGCTGTTGGATTTCCGTGCCTCAAAAAAGGAGAGGGTTAGCGAGAGAAGGAGAAAGGTGGAAGACGGAAAAGGAGACAAGATGCTTGCCGCGTTTCCTGCACCTGTGGGACGGACGCCTCCCGCCTAGGCCTATTTTCGTCACAGAACCAACCAACCTCCCTCGCTCCCTCCCTTCCCGCGCAAATTTCAGCTTGTCGTGCGCTAAGGGGCACACAATTTTCCCCCCACCCACTCCATGTTCCTTAAATGAACAGAGGAGGCGGGGAGCGCCGCTTATTGCTATGGCAGCTGCTCAAGCGTTCGCCTGGGAAGGCGCGCTTTGCATAACAAGAGAAAGGTGTGCTGAGTGCGCGCGCGAGCGAGCGAGGGCGCTGAAGCAGGAAGGAGGCGGCGGCGGCGGCAGCGGGAGGGAGCGAAGTGGGCTCCTCCGGAATGCAACCTGCATGGCTGGGGGCTCCGGCAAGATGCAGCCCGCGTGCGACCGGGCCGCCGAGCCCTTGCTCCTGGGCCAGAGCCTCGCCGGTGCCAAGGACCCCGAGCAGCAAGTCCAGCTGCGGCAGAAGCTGAGGGAGCTGCCGGCGCTGCTCCGAAGCGGACTCACGCTGCGGAGGAAGAACTCCACCGCTGGGGGCCGGGTGAGTGGCCGGTCGCGCGCCGCCCAGAGTCGGTCGCCCCCCCCCCCGGTCCTTCTCCTTGGCCGAAGGAAACTTGCCGTTCCCCGTGGCCGCGCGGTGTGTGTGTGGGGGGGAGGGGGGGACCTTGTCGGCCTGTGCAGCCACCCCAGCGGGCGGGCTGGTCGACAAAGCAAGCCCCTCGTCCTGTGTGGAACCTCTGCGGAGGTTTTGCACTTTGAGTGGCTCGAGACGACCGCAGCCCCCATCCTTTGGGTTGGTTCCCAGTTGCGCGCGGGTAATCTCCACGGGCATAGGATGAGGATCGAGGCAGCATCATCGTAACGGACCAGACAGGGGAGCCTTTGGGGGGGGGGGAAACTTGCAGGTACTGGTCGCGAGCAAGGCATCCCCACTTCAACTCTGGTTAAAGTATGTGGGATTTGCAAAGCCAGAGGTAATCCAGGGGCTTTGGGCCCTTTAGGTAGTCATTTAAAATACAATGAAGTTAGGGCCTGCCACGTTAGGCCTTGTTTGGTGAGGAACCTGGGTGTCTAGGAAGGGGAGGATGCCAGAAGTACTCTTAGTTGCCTTTGGAAATGATATACTCAGGAGTAATTAGACACTCAGTGTGGTTAATAGTGATGGTACCCAGCGTGGTGTGATGAACAGAATGATGGACTAGGATTCTGGAGATCAGGGTTCGAATCCCTGCTCCCATGAAAACTCATTGGGTGAATGGAACTGGGAAAACCACTGCTTCTCACTTACCTGGAAGGGCCTATTAGGATCATCCCTTTAAGTCAATTCTGACTGGATGGCACATAACAACAACAATTAAGCATGCATTCCCAGTCTTATCTGATGGTTGCTCAGAAGTCTTTCAGAGTTCAGTGGGATGTTTATTCCAAGAAACCATACCATGAATAAGACTGCTCTGTCAGCCTTAAGGCATTCCTTAAAAAGTGGCCAGTGAGTCTTGTTTTGGTTGTGATGAACTGTTGTGGCGCCTTGAACATAAATCATTTTATTGAGGCGTGAATGGTGCTAGGCTGGGTATTTTTATCCTATTAGTCAGCTTCAGCTCCTCCCTCTATGCCCTATGGAACACTAGAGAGCAAAGAGGCATTCTGGCCTTATTGACATATATCTGTAGACCCCTTTCCTTATTCTGCAACCTGCTCCCACACACAACTGTTCAGCTGTATGTCCTCTGCATTCAGTAAATGTTACTCCAGGCAGGTAGGCAAGCAAGCATGCATAGGGTTACATTGACATCTGACATGGACTTGTTTAAGTGACCTACTCCATTGAAACATTCCAATAAAGTCTAAGAGAGTTTGCACCAAAGTATATGCAAGTTGTCTAGCTTGTCATTTGGTGTGCATTCTTTAGGTAACATAATATGAATTAGAAGTGCACAAATTTGTTTTTGGATAACAACTCAAAGAATTCATAAAGCACCCTAGTTGTAGTTTAAAAACACAAATCTGCACTCCTGTAACATACATTTTTCAAACTAGCCAGTATCAGTGCCACAGAGGGTAGCTAGGGTGTATGTGACTGGCCATTTATCTGAGAGATAGGAATGTAGTGAACTGCCTTATACTTGCTCAGCGTTGTTCATACTGGTTCATCTCACTCTGTATTGTTGACACTGACAGTGGCTCTCCAGGACATCTCAGGACTTTTCAGCCTTACCTGGAGATGCTGAGTATTCAACTTGGGGTCTTTTGCCAGAAAAACATGTGCTTTGGCAGTGAGCTGTAGCGCTTGTTGCTCTTCTTCAATTTGTATCTAGTACAGAGCTATCATGTAGGATTCTGCTGTGGAGTAATCAGTCTGTTGACTGAACTTCAGTGTCCACGGGGTGTGTGTGTCTCAAGATATTAAAAATATGTTTTATTCATTAAGATAAACTAATGCAATTTGGCACATGGATGATTTTGTGACATTCTTTGGGGACTGTAAAGTTTCAGCATCTATAGACATCTCAGATCATCTGATTCCATGGTGGAATGCTTCTTACTGTAAATTTGAAATAGATTATCTTTGTAGGTCCTGACACAATACTACCCAGAAATATAGCTGAGGCTATATTTCCCCTTGTGCATTGAATTTAACTGAATGTTGCTGGTTTCTTTTGTTGTTGATTGTTGTTGTTGTTGTATACAGTAACATAATTCTGAAGCAAGTGACATACTTCCTTTCTAGATAATGCAGACACTTATTGCAGCAGGCATTCTCTTAGAAGAGGCATTCCTTCTGTAGGCAATACAATGGACAATGCCTTTCACAATGCAATTTTATAAGTGCCTGCATTAATGTGCCATCATGTCAATTCCAACTTATGGCAACCCCTTTCAAGGTTCTCTATGCAGAGAATACTCAGCAGTGATTTACCATTCCCTTCTTCTGGGAGCATTTGGGACTGTGCACCTCAACCAAGGCCACACAGGCTGACTCTATTTGCAGGAGGCATAGTGAGGAATTGAACTCCCAACTTCTGCCTCCACAGCCAGATACCTAACCCACTGAGTTATCCAGCTCGTGCATTCAAAATAGCAGTTAATTTTTTAAATATTCAGCTCAATTAATTGTGTGTTTTTAGCTGCTAGAAAGCCATTTGATTTTTTTAAAACTCTCTCTCTCTCTCTCTCTCTCTCTCTCTCTCTCTCTCTCTGTGTGTGTTTTAAAAGATATGCTTAGCTCCACGAACATGTTTGTATCAGCCAGATAATTTATTTTAGTGGTGTCATGAACTAATTGCCTAACACAGTTTGGCATTTGCTCTATGAAAGCAAATCATATGTACCTCTTATTTTAATTGTAAATACTATTGTGCTTAATTCCACAGATATTTGTAGACTCTTCATATCACCTTTTGGTTGTATTAGTGGCAAGGTTCATCATTCAAAAAAAGAGAGATAACTGTGTTTTGGACTTCTGGCATCTGAGAACAGAGGAATAATGTTGATAAGTAGATACAATACTTGTTGGATGACAACTCCCATAATTCCTAAACACTGATGACTGGGGCTTGTAGAAATTATAGTCTAGAATATCTGGAGGACACCAAGTGAGGGAAGACTGCCTTATAGGAATAGATTATATGTAGCATTCAGACACGTGCGGACGTTCTCCCCACAGTAATTCTCCTAAGTACTATGTATATGCCCCAAGCTTTGTACACATAGTAATTACTTAGGAAAATTACATTCAAGTGGCATCAGGAAGCTTTGGAATGAGGTTGCTCACAAATAACACAGTTGCCAGGCCGTATTTAAAGGCTATTTGTTAATCATGAGTAATTACTAGTGTTCTCGTCCATTTTGCAACATAGAATACATACACACAGAGAGAGAAGATAAGTGACAACTACTGCAAAGGAACTGAGTGGCACAACTGGAAATGTAGCAAAAAACAAAACAATCCTGCCTCGGAGTTGTTTATTTTATAATCTGGTTAAAATCTTAAAGTGTGTGTAGACTAACAAGAATTAGATATGATAGATGCTGTGGATAGGTTTGTGATGTCCTATTTACATCATATTTACGTTTTGATCATGTAGGGTTTCTGGAAGGCTTTAGTCATCAATGGCATCAAAATATTAAACGGGCAACACCCCGTCCTCTTGTCACTGCCGTGTGGACAGTACCATCTTCTGTATGTTAGTCCAGGGAGACACCAAATATGGGTAGCAATGTGTTACTATTTTTTAAATTGTAGGCATGAAAAATATGATGGATGGGCTTAAACAATGTGCACTGTGGTGACATCCCTATAACATGGATATAGTGGGTTGAAATAATGCAAGTCTTTAAAGAATGATGGATGAAATGCAACAAATGTCATTCTAGTTGAATGCTGCTGGTACTTTCTGAATTCAGCCCTCTTGCTGTCCTAATCACTATTCTTTTAGTAATTGTGAAATAAAATTCTGGATGATATAGGAAGTGATGTTCTCAAGATAATTATTTCCTACTTTCCCAGGTGTTATAAAAATGTAGAATCATTATTTTTTTTTTTAGTTGTGGACGTAACATCTCTTCATCTGTATTGGTAAAATGTTACAGCATTCATATTCCATGCTGAAAATTTAGTGTATGCATGTGAATATGCAACTTACATCTGTAGTTCATATTTTGTGTAGAAATACTAGTTAAAAGGAGAAGCTATGCATTTTGGTTGTTCTGGGTTTTTCGGGCTCTTTGGCCGTGTTCTTCCTTAACAAAAGCTATGCATTTTGTTAGTTGGTCCGGTGTTCAGTATTTTGCTTCTTGTTCTAAGTACAATTTCTCTAGTGTCTAAGGGACTACATAGTTGATTTGCATAGGTGTATTGCAAAACTGCTTTATGGGCAGTAGTTTGACACTTGTCCATATGATTCCATGGAAACCAGTGACACTGTTCACTGAGAAGTAACATTGATTTTAAAACATATTGTTTATTAGTGGCCTTTACATTTGAAAATCTGAACTTTTATTGCCAGGGAAATTCAATTCAGATAATTTGTTGCAGGTGTCATTGTGTGACTAAAATAGCCCAGTGTATAATACAGAGCCTTTTCTGTTGTACTCCTCCACTTATGTATTCCTCAAGTGAAATAACTCAAGATAAGAATCTTTTACCATTTTCTCTTTAACTTTTTAACTTGTTTATGTAGAAATGGTTGAAGGCTGTGAATAAAGGCTGAAGTACTGTTGTTTGTTTGTAATATCATTAACAGTTAACATTTTCCCCAATTGGTAAAATATTGCTAACATTCCTTCTCTCCTTTTTGTTGCTTTGGTGACCACCAATGACTCATTGTAACAAGTACTTTCATTTGTTTGTTTTTGTTCCATTGTAACAGAGTTTAAATGGTTGCTGAATGAAAATCAATGCACTTGCCCTAGTTTTTAAAAGCAGGATTGGGCATGAATTATCTTCAGTTTAGATTTCAAATTAGTAGCTTCACCTATGCAATGCCTAGTTCAGACTTGCTCAGTTTTCACTAGCTGGTGGTTTTGAGCTAATTCTCTGCTATCTGTGGTGCCAAGAGTAATTTGTGTTGCACTACTGCAGTTGAGACATGGTGTTTTGCTTGCCCAAGCTCAGTCATGGGTTCTGAAAATTTGAGCAGAGCTGCATTCACAGATTTTGGTATCTACTTCTTAATTCATTAATAGAGCATAGCAATGGTTTTATACAATTTGAGTGTCCTTGATTGTTTCTTTAAATATGCTTGGGCAGTGCTGGAAGCACAGGAGTCTAGTTTTCAGAAAAGATGTTAAAGCATTGTGGATTCAGTTTTTCTCTTTCATATGGAAGTCCTTGAAACTTCTGGTCATTTTCTATTTAGTACACTAGAATACCTCTATTCCAGTTTATGTTTTTGGTTATATTTGCATATCCAAGCTTTCTCAGTAAATACTCTCAGATTATTCCATAACCCATCTATGTGATTATTGTTACAGTATTATTATTGTAATTCCTTTATGTAGAATTTTCAGGTGTTTGTAGCTGTTTGCATGGTTGTCTATTTCTAATCCTTAAAACAACCATGCAAAGATTATGGCCCATATTTTAGATGGAGGAGGGGTAACTGAGGCTAAAAGAAGAACTTGCCTAGGGCCACTTACTGAATACATAGCAGAGGTAGGATTAAAAGCAGAGGGTTAGCAGTGGCATGCCACTCTACTCACTCACATACTGAACATTGTAATGGGTGAATTTCCTTCTCCCCTTTCACTTCTAATTAGTGATCTTGTTATGCAGCATTCTTTCTGTTTATTGCCTATGGCCAGGATTCCTAGTGCATCTTAGTATTCAATGCCAATGAAACAGGGACTTCCCTTTCCCCTTCCTATTACAGCACTCCATGATACCAAAAATCTGCTGGTTGTCTTAGATTAATTGGTATTAGTCTTTAAGATTAGGTATTACAGTACTTGCAAAGTAGGACTGCAGTGTTATAGGACTGAAAGATCTCTGTGAAACACTGATTGCGTTCATACCTGATTAAAAAAACCTACAGCATAGTGTTCTAAGCATGAGCTGCAACAAGCCTTGGGTTCCCTCTGTGACTGAGAGGTAATTTGAACAGATTTCTTAGCCAACTGGATCATGACAAAGCCACAGACCTAGGAAGGACTGACACTTTAACTATCAGATATGTAGACCAAGATTGGTTAACAAAGTAGCCAGAAAGGGCTTAAAGAAGCAGTTTAGGCTTGGATATATTGGAAGACACCTAGGACTTGGCTAGGGAAACAGCCAGTTCGGTTGGAACATAGAGATAATTTTTAGGCATGGTCTTTTCCTGAGGGTGAGGGAAGGTTCTAGAAAGGGCTAGATATACTTTGAAGGGAGATTCCCATTGTGGTTTTGTGGATTAAGTGACTAGGAATCGAGAACAGAGATTCAATCCCCATTCAGTCGTGGAAATTCACTGGGGGAGTGGAACTGGTAAAAATGCTTCTTAAATACAGTATCTCACTTACCTTGAAAGCCCTGTTAGGGTTCAGTAAGTCAGCTCCAAAACTCACACTCTTTCTCAGGGATCACTGGTCTAAAAGTACCCTATATCAGTGATGGCAAACCTATATCACGTGTGTCATAGCTGGCACACAGAGCCCTCTCTGTGGGCACACAAGCCATAGGTCGCCATCAAGAAATACCCATCCTCCGGTCCCGAATTTCAGCATTCCCCTCTGCTGCTGCAGTGGTCCAGCAGAGGGGTGCAATGGCAACCATTACCGGTCTAACCCAATGGGGGATTTGAGGACCAGTAAGTATTTATTTGTTAATACTGCCCATTGGGTGGGGGGAAACAAGTATTTAACCCTTGCAGTACAGGAGCAGTTGTTTTTTCTAAACTAAAACGTCAGCATTCGGGTTTTAATTACAGTTTTGGCAATTTGAAATAAATAAGTTGATTTTGTGTTGCAGTTTAGGGCTCAAAAAAGGTTCACCATCACTGCACTAGGCACTCAGAGGCAGCCACTGCCCTCAAGCAGCAGATTTTGCAGTACCTGTGTATTTTGGCCATCTGTCCATGGCATGAATCCACACGAATTTTAATGTACACTCATCTCCAAATCATTGCCCATCTCCATTTCCTCGGTTGTGGCACTGGCGTGAGAGGTTGGACTGGAAACTTCTTTGAAGTGGCATATTTTCTCCCCACTTGTACTCTGCAAGTCCATGGTGTTGATGATGAAGATGAGACTTGCCAGGTCTCAGAGAATGAGCTGCAGTGCCAGGCAATGGCTGAGCTCTCCTGAATCTCTAGGCCAGGCAAACAAATGTGATGAGCAGCAGTGGTGGAAGGGAAGGAGCGATTCTCGTTTATTGTTACAGGGTGGCCATAGTGTTTGGGTACTCAACTCCAACCCTCTCCGAATGGCACCAGAGCTCACTGGCTTCCTGTGTCTGTCCAACACGATACATAATATACCTGCTTAGGAGCTCAGACTGGGAACCCACAATGCCTAGCTCACTCCCTCACACATGCATGGAGAAATATTACATTCTCAATTCTTGTGACATCACAAGGCCCCACACCATGACTTCACAAAAACCCACCCCAGGCATTGGGCTCCAGATATAATGAGGGGATGGGGAAGATAATCCCGTGACAGCCCCTGACAAACAAGACAGCACTTCAGAACCATTCTGGAAAAGTCTTTTACTGGTTTTGGAAAAGAGGCTAAATGGGTATCCTCAGCAGAGACAACGGCCTGGTTCAGTTCCAGCAGGACGCCTGCCTTCTGGTCCCTTGCATCCCCCTGGGGAAGACAAAACTTTAGGCCCTGCAAGAGAAAGAGAGATAAACAACTAAGGGGAGAGCTCGTCCACTGCGTCAACCGGCTTCAACCCAGGCGTATCCACTGACCAATGTTCTGGCAACTTCATCCTGAAGTTCTGCATGCCAACATCCACTGGCTTCCACCAGGAATATCCACCCATTCATCTCTTCCACTCCGCTTCTTAAGCCACCCTCCACCATCTCCCGAATGCTTGGGTCACACACATGCCCCGGTGACATCCCCACGGAACGCCAGCCAGCCCATTCACACACACATTCACACACATCCCCCCGACACACACACACCTTCACTTCACCAGCCATTCACACACAAGCCCGGGCTTCCATCCACCAATATCCACCAACCTTCCGCCAGCTCGTTTCAAGAGGCTAACGTCCCCCGGCTTCATCCGCCAACCTCTGCTGGCCTCTGCCTTGCAGCCTCAGCCAGCTTCCGCAGGGAGATTCCACCAGCTTCTGTCTGCCAACGTCCATCAACTTCCCCCCGGGCCCATCGCCGACATCAGCCATCTTCAAGCCACAGCTTTCTGCCAGCCTCGAGCTGTTAACTTGCAAGCCCACTTAGCAAATTCATCTGCTTTCGCGAGAGAACTTGCCTTGGGCAGAAGGGTTGGGTCCCCTGCAGCTGCTGCCACTCTTTCTGCCGGACTGCCCTCTGGCCACTGGCCTCCCTTCTGGTCTCCTGCCCTGCCCTGCAAGCCCCTTTTATCTGCCAGCAGAGAGGTGGGGCTCTGTGAGGTCACAAAGACCCAGGAGAGTGGGGTTGTGTTTCCATGGCAGCAGCAGCACTTTCAGGATTGGCTGAGTCCTGAAGATGATGTCACAGTCCCTCTGATCATGTGATTCATCCACAAAAGCTTGCATTTTGCATGTTTTTTAAAAAATGTGTGGCCTATTAATGTATCCCCTGTGACCAATGCCTCTGATTGTTAAATCTCCCTATGTTGGCCTTGACAGGATTCTAGGCTGGTGCTCAAAAAAAAATATCTTCCAGCATTTGCACCAAAAGGAACTTTCCTAAGCCCTGAGCTAGGGGGAAAATGAAAGTAAAAAATGAATAAGGATAAGCACAGTCACACAATAAAGCCTTTGATGCTTTTTTTGGCCTCTTTTTGAACATTTTTTCTTGCCCTTGCCATGAAAAAGATAAAGAGCCCGTTAAGAAAACAACCTAAGTGTTTGAAACACATACAAGTATTTTAACACCATCCCTGCACTATTAAAGATGCAGCTGTGTTTCAAAGATTCTTCCAGCCTTTGGAACCCCCTCCCACTGGAAGGCAGATTTGCCCCACCAGTAAGTATTTATTTGTTAATGCCACCCATTGGGGGGGAAGAGAGAGAGAGAGAGAAGCATTTAACTCTTGCAGTGCAGGAGCAGTTGCTTTTTCTAAACTAAAACCTCAGCATTCAGGTTTTAATTGCTGTATTGGCACTTTGAAATGAATAAGTTGATTTTGTGTTGCAGTTTGGGCACTCGGGCTCAAAAAGGTTCACCATCACTGCCCTATATATATTAAATATGACCGGCTTGGCCTAAAAGTTATGATATCAACAATACAAATCCTCTTGTTTGCTATATAAAAATATGTGAGAATATAAAGTTTTGTTATTCCTCATTTATTTCATGGCCAACCTCCTATCTTCTGTGAGGAAGTATCACACATTCTTCCTCTAATATGTCTGGGTTACAGCGTCCATTTTAAGTTAATTGCAGTTTAGCACTGTATCTGAATCCTAAACGTTGGTTAATGTTAACTATGACTTGTTAAGATGAGCCAGTGTCATAATACATAGCTGGAAGTTGGCATGTTTCAACAATGCATAGTCTACATCAGGGGTCTCCAAACATTTCAGTATGAAGGCCACATCATATATTATGCACATTTTTGAGGGCTGAAACAGGGAAGGGGGACCCAAGCGACACTGGAGGTGGGAGATTGCTTAGTTCAGGCTTTGCTCTTCTTCCTATCCCTGCTTTGCAAAGACAGCGGTGGTGGGGGTTGCTTGGGTCCCCCTTCCCTCCTCTTCCTATGCCCAGGCTGGATAAAAAGGCAAGGCAGGCTGGATGTGGCCTGCGGGCCGTAGTTTGGAGATCCCTGGTCTAGATTAATTGCAGTTTGTTTGCATTTGGACATAACCTTACAGTATAGAATTTACTGTAATGTATTAAAAAAAACACACAGTGTTTGTACTCAGATTCAGTACAACATAGGCAGCATACATTACAGTATTCTTTATTGTTATAAAATCAAAAGTCTAAGAATGGCCAAGCATTTTGCATAGGACTACTTTAACTGAAGACTCTTGGCTGGATTCCAGATTGACTAATTATATTCTGCCTGTGTAATATTTCCCAGGACATTTCAAATGGAAATGATGGTCATTTACAGTCATATGCTACTGCTGTGCACTGTTACCACAGTTGCTAAATTTTATCCTGTAGGGTTGTAATTTGGTGCTGGATGAAGCCATTTTGAATTTGGGGATGCCATATGATTTCAGTGTGTATTTCTCATTTTTTTTTTATAAAGTGTGTGATTTAAATCTGTGCAGTAGAAGACAGAATGTGAGTTAAGTTGTTTAACACCTCATACTGTTTCTTTACCAAACTGTTCTAAAGAAGAACAGCTGAAGTGTTATGTTGAATTTAAAGTGACCTGGTTGTTGTTTTAATTAGAATTCCCTCTGTCTGGTATTCCATAATAAATCAGTTAAAATTATGAACCTTAATACTGCCATAATGCAGAGCAGATGCTACCTTAGAAAGAGAGAGAGAGACAGGCAGAAGGTATTGAATCTGATGTAGTTTGGCAGATCTGACAGATCTGTGTGTACCATGTATTCTAGTGTAAGCCTCCACTTTTGTAGACAGCATGCTACCATTTATAGTAAAGGAGACTGTGCTGTAACTGGGATGCAGCTAGCTTGGTTGGTTTCCATGTGTGGAATAGTGATGGAGTGCCATTCTTTTAATACTATACTAATTAACTTAACAAACTAGATAGAATATGTGATTCATTGCATTGGTTGGACTTTCATTTCTAAGCATTCAGGTGTGAATTGACCTAATATTATTCAGGGTGAATTTGATTTATGATTTGAATCCTGATTTACATTTTAAAATATTTTGATTTTTGTATTTTAATGATTTAAATTATGATTTAAATCAATTTGATTTTTTTTAAAAATCACTGATTTTTATCCACCCTGGTAGTATTGCCTTGTCT
Organism: Pogona vitticeps; assembly: GCF_051106095.1. Lineage (NCBI taxonomy): Eukaryota > Metazoa > Chordata > Lepidosauria > Squamata > Agamidae > Pogona > Pogona vitticeps. The sequence goes on along the minus strand of NC_135788.1, from coordinate 34,070,428 downwards.
AGTTTGTAGGTGTATTTAGTGCAATTCAGACTCTCTTTTTTACTTAGCTGCTGGTGGAGACAGCTGCACTTCACCTTTTCTCTGATCCTTTGATGATATTTCATTGCAAGCAAACTTTAAGAAACACACAGACACCATCAGCATTCTATTTTTAATCTAAAATTTAATGTTTTCTTCAAGGTGATGGTGATAATGGGCAGGCTCTCCTATTTAGATTCATTTTTCCAGGTGCTCTTCTCCAAGCATCTAAACAGGTAAATCAGGCAGGAAGAAGGAAGGGAGGCTGTAGCTAGCTAATGATTACAAAATATTCTTGGGTCAGCTTTTAGAAGTGACAGGACACAGTGCTGGAACCACTAGCTGGCAGTTGCTCAGCTACTTGATTTTGTGCAGCATCTCCAAGACCTCAAGACACCTATTCCCCAACTCTATTGTACTGCTAGAAGGGCTGATTTCCTGACTGTTTGAGGTGGGCCAGCTGAGAGTCCCCTCCACGCCTCTCTTGTTGGTCCAGAATCTTTCCATCCAATTTATTTTTGCTTTGTAAGCCCATAGGTGTGCTGCCTTTTCCAGCAGATGTACGTACATTTACTGTTTTGAATGATAAGCCCACACCCCAACTTCAACAAGCATAACAAATGACAGAAGCAAGGAAGAGGAATGGATGAGTGCAGCTGTTTTTTAATGGAGCTTTATTGAGAAATTTCAAGTGTAGTATTCATATAGCACTACTACTGTGTGTTAAAATATTTTAGTTGGAAATTACCATATTTTTTGCACCATAAGACACACTTTCCCCCCACAAAACAGGGGGGTGGGAAGTCTGTACGTCTTATGGAGCGAAGAAAACAGATTATATTTTCCTGTTTTCTTCTCCTAAAAATTGGTGCGTCTTATGGAAAGGTGCGTCTTTTTTATCCCTATTAGTAATTAAGAGCTTGGAGGTTAGAAATAATTTTTTGTGGTTCATTTAGACTTGAATTATTACCCTTTTTTGGGGTTACACAAAAAAAATGGGTTATTCTTGCAGTTTTATTTAAGTATTCATTTTATTTTAGAATAGTTGGTCTTATGAAAACAAGAAATCAGTACAGTATAGTAAATATTTCCGATTCCAATACAACATTCCAGTATTGCTGTTTTCTTAAATATTTATAGATGTAGAAGGGCTGGTAGTATGAGATGTTTACTAAGCAGAATAACTGCTTAGTCCGAGACCATAAGCAGATGTTGGAGATAGACCATAATTAGAACTGATAGCGCAGAAATGTTGCAGAAAAATAACTGAGGAATAACTGAGAAAAATAACAGACTTCAAAGGAATCTCATGCAAAAGTTCTGAAGACCAATCATCGTACAAAGTGAGCTAATTTGCATAGTCCTGAAACATGCGCTGTGTCACTTTTAAGAATTCCCTCTTTCAGGTTATGTCTAAGGGCTGTTTCTGATCTGAATCTTTTCAAGGAAGCTGTTTTGTAAATAAAAGTGCTAAGGAACAATCAGTCTATTGTAATCCGTTCTTTGAATATACATCCTTTATTATAATGTGAAGCACTAATTACTTTTGTTAGTCATAGTTTTGATGATATATTCCTGACTTCTATTAATATTTTCGTTTTAGCAGGATGTGGACTTATATTTTGTGATGTCATCTTTTTGTTTTTAGTTCATAAGTGAACAACCTATTTAAAGCATAATATGAAGTGTTAATTTTTCTTTCTGCCATTTTATCTTTATAATAGCCAGTGTCATCAGATTGCAGCCCACTAATCAGATGTTGAAGTGCACAGCTGTCTGTTTATACCAAAGAAAATGTGTTCATTTTTAAGGTGCCACAAGGCTTGTTCTGGCTGCGCCTTAGAAATTTCTCAGTTTACGTTAATCCTTTTAAAATACGAAATTTTGAATCACTCACATGCAATTTCTCTGGTCAATTGGGCCATAAAATAGAGTGGATGTCATGTACCAAACCTGGATAAAGAATTCTGATTTTGAAGCATATTTCATTTCCGATCTATCCGCCTGCTCCAATGGAAACATTTATTAGCTTTCAGATGTCAGAACTCCACTGTTCTTTTTCAGGCAGAAGAGGGAAGGTTCTGGAAGTCCTAAAGTCAAAGTGCTAAAACCATACCAAAGTCCTCCCAGCTCTCGACTGATGTGAGAATTTAGATTTGGAGCACTGCTTTTCAAAGAAGGGTATTACATGAAAGCAGCAGTAACAGGGTGAAGGAAGGGAATGTCCCTCACCGGTTTCTTTTTGTCCTGCTGGCTGGAGCCAAGTAGGGCTTCCAACTATAGGGTTAGGATTGCTGAAGACTTATCTATACAGGTCCTTTTGGAGTGGGCTGGTACGGGCTAAATAGGGTCACTTGGGGTCGGTTAGAGGTGTGATACACCATTTGGTGCATATTGGAGCTCCATCACTCTTTTTGGCCCTGCTCCTTGTAGTTAAGTTTGAAGTTTCTCGACTGGCCCTTCAGACAAAGCAAAGAAAATATTTCATTCTTTTTAATAAGTGTGACACAGTGCATCAGTGATGATCTATTACAATCTTTAAAAAATCACTTCCCCTGCCCCTCCACCAAGGAGCGGAGAAAATGTTCAATGTGCTGATATGCTTATTATGCCACTTCACAATATTGGAAATTCAAACCAGAAAGATTCTTGAAAGGTGCGCGTAGTAATGCTCTGGGGAAGATTTGGTTCACTCCAGTGATTACATTGTGTGATCCCTGGAAAAAGGAGTGGACCAATCCATCACTGCAGCAGACCAAACAGCAAGGTAGATGCTCATCTGATCACACTTTTAGTTAGTTAAAATGCAAGGATTGTCTGGAGCAGGTGCAGACAAATCATCATCCATAGCTGCAGGCTTTGTAACAGATGTGGAAGAAATATATTGCAAGCTATTCATGTTCTAATGCAAAGTATTTGAGATAGATTTAGCTTTGAATGGGCAATTAAAATCCATTAAATTAATAAAAGACCTGCTCTTCAGTTGTTGATATAGGCTCATAAGTTTATGGATTCTCCTGAATGGGTGGTATAAAGATTGTGAAAGTGAGCACCTGCATATTTGCCATTATATGCAGCCCAAGTTCTCACCTGAATATAGTTTTCTCCTTCATTTTCTTCATTCTAGAAGGATTTATTCTCAGTTGTTTCAAATATTATATAGGAGCAAAAATTTACTGTCCACCTCATGTAGATGGACAGAGAATTGGGCCATGCCTCTTTATCTCATGGACTACTGAAAAAGCATGTTAATTTGTTTCACAACTAATTTTCAGAACTAATTATCAGTTTCAGATGAATTAGTTGTGAAACAAACACTTTACATTCCAGCAATATGAAGCAGACAGTGATTCTTTTCGAAGTTGCACAACAAGATCCTTGATTTAATTTTTTGTATATATTTATAGAAAATGTATATTTCCAATTTTGAGTCAGCAAATTTAATGTACTTTCAACTTCAAAATCCAAACACTTGTTCTTGCTGAGTCAGTTTTTAGTTAGCTTCTCTCAGGATACAAAAATTAGACTGGAATAGAAGAACTATCTCATTCTAACAGGTATTCTCCAAAATAGTTATCATATTAATAAATTGAAGAATGCCGTGACAGAGCTACTAAGATAATAATGAAATAATGCTGAACTTAATAGCAAATGTATGATTTAGACATTTCGTCCTCAATGCACTTGAAACATATCTGCGGAAATTATTGATAAGCTCTTTTTCTTTTTACTTTTTTATATTTTATGCATTGACATTTTCTTATTGTGCTGCCCAGTTTGTGAATGGGCGGTTGTGAATGAGCCTATTTGATCCCAGTCCAGCTAAAGTTGTGACCAAGGCTACAATTCTGTGTGTGATTATTTGAAAGTAAATCCCAATTGACTGGGAACATAACTGCTGAGTAAATATACAGAGGATTGAGCTACAAGTCATCCTGCAAGCAATTATTCAGGGACCTCGTTTTATTTGTTTTCAATGAAACTAAAAGTGCAGTCACACCAGGAAACGCCCTCCCCATATTTGAATCAGGTTTAACATATTTAAATTGCTTTTTAAAAAGATGGCTACAAATGAGAGTGCAAATTGTTTTGACAAAGAATCGTGTTATTTTGATCAGAAGCAAGGTATTTTACTCTTCTGCTGGAGTGTCATTTATTGTAACTCAGATGTCAAATTGATTTAATTTGAATTGATTGGAGATATGTGAACACCTCTATCAGTGTAAATTGGGGGTCAGGGAACTTTTCTAACCTTTTACCCCCTAAAACATTTATATATGCCAACGTTACCCCCTTGATTTGAAAGGAAGGAACTCGGTCACATGTGGCCAGTTGAGCGCCACCGCTAAAGCCTCGCCGCCCAGGCTGCTTCCACCACTGCCTGGTGGGGCTGCACTCAGTCCTTGGCCCCGTGGGAGTGGCTCCCTTTCTCCGCCGGCGGGCAACTCCTGGGCAGCCGTCAAAGAGCAGCGGGTGGCTCGCCCGCCAGGGGTGCCCGCCGCCGCCTTCCCCTCCAGCTCTGGCAGCTGCTCGCCAGGGCAGCCACATTGGGCCTCGGCATCAGGGCTCCCACAGGCCTCGCTGTTGAAGTGCCACGACAGCTGCTGCACGGAGGGCAAGAGGCTCTGCCACGCCCGGCTGGCCAGCGCGGAGGCACCACTGAAGGAAGCCGTGCAGCCGGGCGAGTGCTGCCGCTGCCTGACGGGCTCTTCCAGGGATGGGGTAGCGGTGGCCTGGCACTAGGAGGCTGAGCATGGCCTCGGCCACCTGTCATGGCCGTGTCCTCCCTCCTCCCCACCTCTCCAGGCACTGGAAGGAGAGGCTCCTCCTGGCTGGGGCACTCCAGCCTCTCACCCTGGCCTCGCCCTCCACTGTGGCTGGCCCCGCTGGTGCCTCCTTGGCTGCCATACACCGCCAGCCTGGGCCCATCACTGGCCCCTATCCACCGTGGCTCGGTTGCAGCTGCGCCAGAGAAGGGGGTGGGAAGGGGGCGATCAGCAGCCGGGGAGCCCCCCCCCAGGCAGAGGAGGAGGAGGGAAGGGGGTTAGGGTCATGTCCTCATTACTCCCAGGATTTTCATTTTTATCCAATTTGGGGTAATTTATGCCTGTTCTCTGATCACTGGTATAAATTGTGTCTGTGGAGTTTGCCACTCCCTCCTCCTCCACCCCCCAGTGTCTGTGCGTGTGCACGTCTCAAACAGCTTTGAAGAATGGTGGGCAAGGCAGGGTTGGATTCTTTCACACACTCTCCTCCCCCTGCCCCAGCTCACTCTTGGTAACAATCTCTAACAGTTTCTGCCTTGCCATATTGTAAGGCAACTGCTGGCTCAGAAGTAGGGACTTGTGTGCCAGCATGAAGCTGTGTGGCAGCGTCAGCATTGGGTGGGTCGGGGGGGGGCAAACTGACACATGATTATCACTTTGCTTGTCCTCTTCAGTCAGTCAACGGGGCTTGTGCCCATCATCTCTATGTCTCCTCTGCAAGGGGGTGGGCAGAGGAAAAGCTGGGTGGATGAAAGGGAAGTTGTCAAGGAATGTCGCTAGCGTGTAGCAACAGCAGGAGGGAGCCAGTAGGGGCAGTGCTTAATTTATCTGCAATACTTCCAGATTGCAGAGCAGGTGAGTGTGGGGGTGGAAACATACAGCCATGGACCAAGGGAACTGGGGAGGGGAGAGGAGGGAAAGGGTTCCACAGATGGAAGGTGGGCCATTCTTCCCTCTCTGATGAAATGATGTACAGTATCTTCATAGTTAAGACAGCCTGCTGGAAAAATAAATATGAACATTAATTCCTCCATACAAATAGTTATTTTAAATCCTGTGTAAAATTGGATTACAAGTTATGCCATTAGGATGCACACACCGACATGATCACATTACCTCAAGTCAGCTTCAAATACCCTGATCCAGTTCTCGATTCATTTTAATAATGTAACCCTTAATTTAATAATTCATTTTAATAATGTAACCCTTAGTCTCAAGTAATTTGTGCTGGATTGGGAACTGTGTTTAAGAGCAGTTTATGTTCTGCTTGAGTTTTGTGGGGTTTGTATGGTCCTAAAATATACCAAAGAATGCAGTTTTATGCACTGGAAACAGTTGCGTGCATCAAAGTAAATAAATATGCTTTATCCATTCAAAGTAGAAACTGATTATTCCTGCCTTTGAGGGTTTTGCATTAATTCACTAGAAGATAAAATATACTTCATTCTGTCATCTAAAAGGCAGAGCAGCAGTCTGAAATGCAGGAAAGGAATACAAAATGCATGTTGTTTTTTCAAGTTTCTGAAAACTGTTTTCTGAAGCTTTTATATTGTACTGCCAAGAGTTCTACTTTGATCTGTCCTACCCCTTTCTAAAGTATGAAAGGCACAAAATACTATATTGTTCAGGTGCTTCTGTGATGTAGCTGATGGGATAAAATTTGCAAATATTTTACTTGGTTACCTTAGTAACTCCTGTTTATGTTCAAATTTGTTGTCCACCTACGTTCAGTGATAACATCTGATTTTCGCATTGTACAAAGAAGTCTGCCTCTTCTCAGCCAAAGTTGCTGCCTTGAGCCATATCCAAGAGAACAGCCTGTCTGGGAGCACAATCGGTGTGTTGTACCATGTAACATACACAGTGCATATTAAACAATGGTTTAAGTCTCTGGCTGTGGAGCAAAAGTTTGGGAGTTCAGTTCCCCGCTATGCCTCCTTGTCAGGGACTGGACTCATGATCCATAGGGTCCCTTCCAGCTCTGCAGTTCTAAGATGATGGTGATAATTATGGAATGTACTTTCAGAGGATATGGTGATGGCAGTCAAGAGGGACTTTAAAAGGGGGTTAGCCAAACATGTGGAAGATAGAGCTGTCTGTGAGTACTAGTCACAGTTAATACCATTTATTGTCAGGAATGAGAACAACAGAGGGCACAAGTTTACATTAAAATATTTGAATATTTAGGGACATTTCATTCCTGTTCTCTCAACCTAGGTCTATTACCTTTAAAATAAACTTTTAACAGCTCTTCAGAAAATAGGTTATTGTCTGCTGTAAATAACATGCTAGACTACCCTGTGCCATAGGCTTCAGGCCTTTGGAGGTTGGTTGCTGAGTACTCAACAATTGGAGGAGGCTAATGTGCTTATGTCTCCTACCTGTGAACTTCCCAAAGGTATTGTCTGCCTACTTTGGGATGCAGGATGTTGGACTTTTGCTCTGACGCAGCAGCCAAGGTGCTACTTCTGTTCACATCTAGAGATGGGCACGAACTGCAGTTCATAGTTTGGTGCGGTGCCCGCATAGGTGTTCCATGGGCACCTCATGCTTCCCTTCCCCACCTGCTGTGGGTGATTGCCTCCTCACTGGCAGCAGGGCACCTCTCTCCTCCACCTCCAGTAGTCACCCACTCAGATGAAGAGGTGGGACAAGGAGGCTTAGAGTGCTGCCTCTGAGTGGGCAATCACCTGGAGGAAAAGCATGCAAAGTGTATATTGGGATAGGCATGAGCAGAAGATAGAGGGTGATGTGTCTGCTGGGTGATAATGTAGTAGGTCAGGAGAGGTTTCTGTTTGCCAGCTGCTGAATAGTGGCTTCCCTCCAATTTAAGTTGGGTGCTAAAATGAAGAAAACCAGGACTGGAACTCTTGTGAGAGAACTGTGAGCTTGTGTTCTAGTTCAAAAGGCATCCTGCTTCCTAATTCTAAATATGTGATCTCTCCCTACCTTACCTTTCCCTATCTAATCCCAGTTGATAATATTGAGATTCAAGTAAATAAATAAATAGCTATCTCTCTAACCTTTAAGTTTGCCCTGCTTTGATTTATGAAGTAAACCCTTTCCCCCAAGAATACTGAATTTCTACGTTGGTTCATTGTGTAAATAAACGCTGGCATGCTGCAATCACTGGACTGTGGTTATGTAGGTTATTTCTGAAGTGCAGTAATGTTCTGTGATAAGAATATTTATTTCCCGCATAAATACTTACTTTAAAACAGCATACTGTTACAACTGAACTAATTTCTCAGCTGGCATTTTTGTCATGATACAGTGTTAACTGAAATTCTGATAAAAGTTATCAGAATGTAAATGGATGTGTAAGTGTATGCTTTCCTTATTTGTATTGGACCAATGGAAATTTAACACACACTAAGATCATTCCTTTGCCCTGTACTATATAAAATAGCAGTGAAAATCGCCATGTGTCTAGTTAGAGATAAATCATATCAACTTCAATGCGGCTTACACCCAGAGAGTTTGGTCTCCGCTGCTGCAATCCTACACCCAATTTTCATAGTATTTGTGGTAGTGATACAATCTGTTATTAAGACACCAAATCTAGTGCAGTGGCTCCCAACCTTGAATAACCCAGGTGTTTTTGGACTGCAATTCCCCGAAGACTTTACCACCAGCTATGATGGCTGCGTATTCTGGGAGTTGCAGTACAAGAACACCTAAGTTACCCAAGGTTGGGAACTACTTATCTAGAGCAGGGGTCCCCAACCTTTTTCACCCCGTGGACCAGCTGGGGAAGGTGGGGCATCCCCTGTGCTTGTGCGCATGTGTGAACATGCACACATGCTCTCTTGCAGAAACGAGTGTATGCTCATGCGCATGCACAAATGGCGGCACGGCGCTTGCACAGGCACGTTGGAGCATGAGTGCATATGCGAATCAGCTGTGCAGGGGTGAGTTGGGGGGCAGGGCAGGGCAGGAGGTCTGTCTCTGCGACCCAGTCCGGCTCTGGTCACGGACCGGCACTGGGCCACAGACCGGGGGGTTGGGGACCTGATCTAGAGCACAGCCAGAGAAGTCAGGGTAGGAGATGATGAACAGGTTTTAGTGTCTTTCTTTACCAGTGGTGCATGTACAACCTCTCCCTTTGACTGAAACCAGTGAGAGAAATTGTCAGTGTTAGCTTTAGTTTCTAACAAGATAGCCATATTAGTTTGTTGCAGACAGATTTTGTGTAAACACAGGAAGAAAATGTGCAGTATACAGTAGTAGAAAACTGTACTGTAGAGTGTGGTGATGGATTCAGTAGGATCATTATTCTTTGTTAGTATCTAAGGAGCCACAGGACTTTCTGTTGGGAGAGCTGTTGTGGGGTGGTGGTGATGAGGAGATGTAGGATTATGGAGATCTACATTCTCCCCTCACATACCCTAGAACACCTTTTTTGCACATTTTTTCCTGTCAATTGCTTCTGATTTATGGCTATGCTATGAATGAGTGACCTCTGGAATCCCCTATCATTAACAACTCTTCTCTTGCAAATTCAAGCCCATGGCTTTCTTCATTGTGTCAATCCATCTCATATTTACTCTTCCTTTTTTCTTGGTACCTTCAGCTTTTCCTACCATTATTGTCTTATCTGGTGCATCTTGTCTTCGTTGTTGTTGTTTAGTTGATAAGTCATGTCCGACTCTTCGTGATCCCATGGACCAGAGCATGCCAGGCCCTCCTGTCTTCCACTGCCTCCCAGAGTTTGGACAAATTCATGTTGATAGCTTTGATGACACTGTCCAACCATCTCGTCTTCTGATGTCCCCTTCTCCTCTTGCCTTCACACTTTCCCAACATCAGGGTCTTTTCGAGGGAGTCTTCTCCCCTCATGAGATGGCCAAAGTATTGAAGCCTCTTGTCTTTATTGGCTATAAAATGCTTGGATCATTGTTACGTGGTTCAGTGAGGGTGCCATAAATAGATTTCTGTCCCTGCCGTGGAGAGGCCTTTGAGTGTACACCTTCCTTTCTGTTCGTGGCTGGATGAAGTATAATATTTCTCCCTACATCACAGCAACTCCTCAGTTGCCCTCCCAGGGGACATGGGAAGGTTCCTCATTTCACACAATTGCTAGTATGGTCTCAAACTGTGGCCCTCCAGATGTTCTTGGACTTCAACTCCCAGAAATCCTGGGCAGCAGAGGTGGTGCTGAAGGCTTCTGGGAGCTGTAGGCTAAGAACATCTGGAAGGCCACAGTTTGAGACCCCTGATTAGAGTGTAATTTCTGTTCCTGCTCCTTTTGGTAAAACTTTAGAATTACTGACTGCTGTGGTTTTAACATTAGATAAAGGGGCATGGAAGGAGCCCCTCTGAAGAATGCAAGTATTGTGAAAATATTTGGGTATCCCCTGGGCAATGACAGCACCCTGTGGCTGATCCTTCCACTCAGGAAGCACCACTGGATTGCCTGTGACATGAATGAAGAAGAACATTACATGGAACATGTGGAAAATATTGCTGGATCTTTTATTTCCATTTTTATTCTTTCTATAAAAAGCTTGGGTGTACTTTATAGGGATTTTACAATGGATTATTTTCTCTCCTGCTATGTTCCTCTTCTTGTATCACAAAGGGTTTAAACCTAATTCCCCAAGCATATTGCTGCAACTAATTTCTCTTTATGTCAAAAGAATTGGATGAACTCACCCATGGCAGGAAGTAGAGAACATGATGTTAAAAATAGAGGTATTTCTGTATGAAAGTTTGGAGGTCATTTCTTGGCAAAATGCAGCCTCACATTCCTTTCGGTCTTCTGTCTTTCTCTCTGATGTAGGCATTTCCTTCCAAAGTTTCCCCCATTCTAGAAATGACTTCAGTGTAATCTTGTAGGAAGTAAGATAATGTAAGTAATGCCCTTTTTTGGTGATTGTTTGCAGTTAACATAGAGAACTAAGTGGTCTTTGGTTACATTGTCTCAGTAATTGTTGTGCCCAGTTAGTTGATAATACTGTACTAGCATATATCTCTGATAAATGCCATTCGCATCATGGCCACTACGCATGTTTGTACTTATACCTTTATATTTTATTGAAACTGAATAAAAGGAAAAGGTTGTTTCTCCCTGAGATAACAGAGAACATGTATTGTTCTCTTAACAATTTACATATTACAGATTCTTTCTTTAGGGCTTGCAAAAAGCAGTTTCATGTGTAGAGTCACGTTGTAGAGTATTCACAGATACATTGGAAGTGGGATCATCACATTAACCTCACTCCAGTCTCATGTCTTCCACAGTCTCTTGCCCAAGTGTTTAATGTGGTCTTATAAAAAGCAACATCTATGTATGAATAGGGGCTCACATATACAGTGGCGCCTCGCTTAACGATGTCAATTTGTTCCAGCGAAATCGCTGTAGAGCGAAACCATCGTAAAGCGAAAATAAAAAACCCATTGAAATGCATTAAAACCCAGTTAATGCATTCCAATGGGCTAAAAACTCACTGTCCAGCGAAGATCCTCCATACGGTGGCCATTTTCAGTGCCTGTCTAGCGAGGAATCCATCCTAGAAAACAGCGGGGGGCCATTTTCTTCAGCCGGTGGCCATTTTGGAACTTGACTATCAGCTGTTCGTCGTAATGTGAAGAATCGGTTCCTGAAGCAGGGAACCGATCATTGCACAGCGGATTTTGCCCATAGGAAGCATCGTTTTGCGATTACAAAAAAGGAATCATTAAGCGGATTCATCGTTATACGGGGCAATCGTAAAGCGAGGCACAACTGTGCATATGACTTCTGTATAGAACATGTATGTGTGACACCCGTGAACCGGGTAGAGAGGTGATGCTAGGAGTGCCGTCTCGCCCCAAAGCCTCCGTGGGCACGCAGACAGCTCCCAAGCCATTCCCACCCCGGATGTTACACCAGTCCGTGGACACAGTAGACTTAGAGAAGGGAGTGAGGGGGTTAAGCATATCTACCCAGACTCCTCGGGTCTGGGCAGGGAGGGGGACGAAGGACCCCGAGGAGGGAGCAGCAGGTGAAGTCAGTTACCGGCAGGCAGGGGAAGAGAGTGGATGGGAGTGGGTATCTATCCAAGACCCCTGGTCAGGTAAATGGGAACAAGTCTGCCTGACGAAACAGGAGGCAGAAGAGAGGAGAAGGAATGAGGCTAGAGTCCGGCCCTCTTATTGGGGAGAAAGAGAGACCCGAGAGTGGCGTAGGAAATTAGTAGAGGAGAAGAAAAGGGTAGAGAGAGAAAAGGAGGAGAAGACCAGATGGCATCTGGAGGAATTGAAGAGACTGGGTTATCGCCAGGACCTTGGGATCAACCCGGGGCAGAGACCGCCATACCCTGGGGATACACCGGGTTCGAGGAGACGACCCCTCTACTAACAACTGAGAGAGAAGACTTCGATCCCGAAGAACCCTCACGGGTTCAGGCTGGCCCATGGGCGTCGAAGTCAAGTAACCCGTTTGACGAAGATTGGCTGCCCCTGTATGAACCTTTACCTCAGCAGGAGAAGTTTGTTCCCAAGTTGATTGATGTTTCTATCCCGTTGCCCCAGTTAAATAAAGAAGACAAATGGTTCAGTTCAAATGTGTCTACGACTTTATTTGGGACGGGGGAGGTGAAGAATAGCGGACCCTCACAGTATGCATAAGCAGTTTTTATGCATTAAAAAAACCATCAGATGTGAGTGGTCAGTGGGGATGAAATACCAAGCATGTGGCCAGCAGTGCAATCCCACTACTGTACTTGATGGCTACCCTGCAAAGTAGTAAAGCGTATTTTTCATTCCGTCATTGTTCCTTCCATCACCAATGGATTTATTTAAAGGGGAAATTTTTTTCAGAACCTTTTCTTCTTACCATGGAAAAGGAAAAAGAGAGGTTGTCCCTTCAAGTCCCTACCTAGACAGAGTTATGTTATTTACTCAGCCTAGAGTACAATTAGGAAAACTGACTTGGAGATCCTCTACCTTGTATAGTTGTTCCTTGGCCTAGTGCAGTGGGTCTGTCTATTCCCCTCTCCTTGTTTTGCTAGCTGAACTATCTGAGGTTGGCACTGAGGTTCGTCTCCATCGTGGTATTGAACTGGTGGCTTGAGAGATGTCAGGTGAAAGGTTTTGCTTGTGCTCTGGCTAAACACACAGAGAATTTCTAGTAGACCAACCAAGGAGCCTTCACTGTATGAATAGATCAGTGTATATCTGATTGCCATAAACGTTTTAGGGCTAGATTTGTTCCCTGTTCAACTGAGTGCTTGTCTAAGTGAAACAACATTTGTACTATCCCACTCCACCCTCAGCTACAAAGGAACAATGTCTGAAGCTTTGCTTATATGGTAAAAATTGTTTGACAGTGGTTATCAGTATGGTGTGGTGGTGTAGTTACCACTGTAGTGTAGTTAGAATGTTGGGGTAGGACTCAGGAGAGAGATTTCAAATCCACGTGTGGCCCTGAAATTCATTCAGTGTCCTTGGGTCAGTCAGACTCTTTCAGTCAGACAGGAGAACTGCTGGATAGCTCAGTGGTTTTGGCAGATTGAGAGTTCGATTTCCCACTCTACCTCCTCGACATGGGCTGGACTCAATGATCTATAGCAGGGGTTGTCAACCCCCGGTCCGCGGCCTGGTGACGGTCCATGGGCTTGCCGGAACTGGGCCATGGATACGGATTTCTGCACTCCCGTACATATGTGCGGTGGGTGTGGAGTGCTCATGCGGTGGGCGTGTTGCTGATCTATAGGGTCCCTTCCAGCTCTGCAGTTTTAAGATTATTATTATTCTGAGGATCAAATGAGGAGGAGGATAGCTAAGTAATGTACCTTAACCCTTCTGGGTCAAGGTCCGTACCTGTATTCTAATATAGCTAGGCATCTCTTTTTTAGCAATGTTATTAAAATATAGGCATTTGTTTTGAAAATGGACATTGATTTGAAATATTGGGACTGCTTAAGTTAAATGAATCGAAGCAAACAACATAAAATGCTTAGATGCAGGGTGCGGTACAGCTGTAGGTAATTAGTCTCCCAAGGCAGATAAGTATTTTGAACATAGCAGAATGGCATGTTTCCGTACTGCGTGTTGAGACTTGGGTATTGATTTTGTATGTGTGTGCTGCTATTCTGAATTCTGACTGAAGTGAAAGTACTGTTAGGCACTCAGAATTCAGTGATGTAGTCTAACTGAGGAAAGTGGATCAAAGTATAAGTGCTTGGTTGTTGGTTTTGTAAATCCATTACCTTGTACAAGTGCTTTCATTCAGTTTGTTCACCCGATTTATATGAACTGCTGCAAGATGAATCAACACAGTGCCAAGGAAGAGGAAACAAAAGGGGTGGGAGGTTCTTGTATGTGAGTTCATTGTTTTATAGATGTGAGGCAGTTGTGCAAGCTGAAGCAGGTATTAAAAGTGATAAATAAATAAAGGTATAGCAAAACCCAACAAATGAAATAAATTTTGGTTTCATTCATTCATTGCTTTGGTGATATTGTTGGCACTGAAAATCCGATAGAGTTTAAGTTACTACAATAAACAGCCACCTCATGCAGTTAAGTTATTGGGCTGTAGCTCCATATTGTGCTGTTTGCAAGAAATGAACAAATTAGCAAACTAACTAACGCTTTTATTTTTCCAATTTTGGCTTGTATTAGCTGACTTTTTCATTGTCCAGATGAATTTGGTTAGATTCATTTGGAAACAGTGCATCCTTTTTTCTTGTGAAAAAAAAGCAAAGCATAAAAGAGAGCACACTCATTGCTTTTATAATTCTACACAGCAGCCATCTTCTGAAAGTGTGAGATCTTGCAGAGAATGTCTAGATCATAAAGGTTCTGCTGAATGTAATTGTCATATCTGATTATAGTTCTAACGCCTCATCTGCCTGCACTGAATATATTGGCCTAAAAAGTTCAAAAATAAAAAGTATGTTGAATTTGATTTATATACATATTCATCTGCTTGAATATATATAAATTCTGCTGACATTCTTTTATTCCACACTTTATTCTGAAGATACTTCCAGTTTTATTACTCTAAATATCATTTTGGAATTTACAATGTGGAAATGTAATGTAAATTAAGGCATCTCAAATTAACACATCTCAATGTAATTTTTTGGTATTCCTTAACGATTGAGCTGAACTCAGTGCAGTGGGCACTTGTTTGGGTGGTCCAGAAAGCTTATCATTTAGTCTTATTAACTACAGTATATATCTATTATTGGGTACAATTCAAAATTATTGTTGCTATCTATAAAGGCCTGTATAACTTGAGTCAGGATATCTGAAGGACATTCTCTATCCAAGCCTCCCAAAGATGTTGAGACCTTTGGAAGAGTCTTTTCACTCATTCCTGCTACCTTCGTAGGGATATTTTATATTTCTATAGCTTAGTTGGCTAGATATTTGGCTATGGAACCAGAAGCTGGAAAGTTCGATTCCCCACTGTCTCCTGCAAGCAGAGTCAGCCTGTGTGGGCTCAGGACGTCCCCAGAAGAAGGGAATGGTGAACTAATTCTGTGTATTCTCTACCTGGAAGACTTTGAAAAGGATCACTACAAGTCAGAACTCACTGGTCGGCACATGATAATGATTATGATGATTAGAGCAGGGAAAAAAATCATAGGAACCATAGTTATAATGTGTGTGGAAATGTTCATGTACAGTTGTACTTTTAAGTTATAAAAACAGCAGTGCTATACTGTACAGTGTTACCACAATTACACCAAGTTTTTCAAATTCATCTTTTTATGGTGGTCCCTACTGCAGATGAAGTGAAACATATTTGAAGTAACAAGTTAGAAACTGGTGAACAGATAGCAATGGTATTGTTTTTTTTAAAACAGTATTTATAGACTCCAGTTGTAATATAGAAAATATTTACTTGTATAGATAGTAGTTACATTTTGAATTATGTTGCATTAGTCTTTGTGGGGGGAAAAAGCTTAACTCCCAAGTTTATTGTGAAAAAAATGCTAGAATTTTGTAGCATTAGTAGGATAAAGGAGAACTGGAAAAACTTAACTCCATTACAGTGAATCATATCCATACACTTTCCCAAGTCTGGGTTTTGTAGGCAATCTTAAAACAATTTCTAGTGATGTTAGCAAAGCTGAAAATTCGATCTGATTTTAAAACTAGCTTTGTGGTGGACATGTTGCTTAATGGGAATTCTGGGTCACTTAAAGTAAGGAGATCATGCATAATAGCTGTGAATAAAGCGTAAAGAGCAGCAATAGCAGTCATTCAAGCAATGTCCAGGCAGCAAAACAATGACAGTTCTTAGCTCTGTGAACTACCCGTATTTTTTGCTCCATAAGACGCACTTTCTCCCCCCCAAAATGTGGGTGAGAAAGTCCGTGCATCTAATGGAGTGAAGGCAGCAATTTTGTCCCCGCTGGCCCCGTGGGAGGGAGCGTCACAAGGGTCCGGATGAGCCTTCCAGGACCCTTGCGACGTTCCCCCCACCCCCCACGGGCCCAGCACGGGCGAAATCACCAGCTTCCGGGTGGGGGGAGCATTGCAAGGGTCCTGGAAGGCTCACTCGGACCCTTGTGATGCTCTTCCCACCCCCGCACGGATCCAGCGCCGGCAAAATCGCCTGTTTCTGGGAGTCTTTTGAGGCTTTCCAAGCCTCAAAAGACTCCCAGAAAATGGCGATTTCGCCCCCACTGGCCCTGTGGAGGGGTGGGGGGAGCCTTGCAAGGGTCTGAGGGAGCCTTCTAGGATGCTTGCGAGGCTCCTCCCACCCCCCACAGGTCCAGCATGGCCGAAATCGCCAGCTTCTAGGACCTTTTCTGAGCCTTTTAAGCCTCAGAAAAGGTCCTAGAAGCTGGCAATTTCACACACACCTGTGGGGGGGAGCCTTGCAAGGGTCCGAGGGAGCCTTCCAGGACCCTTGCCATGCTCCCCCCACCCCCACGGGTCCAGCATGGCTGAAATTGCCAGCATCTAGGACCTTTTCTGAGCCTTTTAAGCCTCAGAAAAGTTCCTAGAAGCTGGCGATTTCACACACACCTGCCCCGTGGGGTGGGGCGGTGGGGGACCCTTGCAAGGGTCCGAGGGAGCCTTCCAGGACCCTTGCCATGCTCCCCCACCCCTGCACGGATCCAGCTCCGGTGAAATCGCCAGTTTCTGGGAGTCTTTTGAGGCTTGGGAAGCCTCAGAAGAGTCCCAGAAGGTGGCGATTTCACCCCCTCTGACTCCTGGGGGGCAGGGTGAATCTCTAAAGGGTCCTAGGGTGTGTTCTGTAAGATGGACCTCTCCATCTCCAGCCTTCCAGGACCCTTGTCATTCTCCCCCCACCCCTGCACGGATCTAGCTCCGGCGAAATTGCCAGTTTCTGGGAGTCTTTTGAGGCTTGGGAAGCCTCAGAAGAGTCCCAGAAGATCACAGTTTTGCCCCCTCTGACCCCTGGGCGGGCAGGGTGAGTCTCTAAAGGGTCCTACAACACACCCTAGGACCCTTTGGAGGCTCACCCTCCCCCCCGCCGGGCCAGAGGGGGCGAAATCGCCACCTTCTGGGACTCTTTTGAGGCTTGGGAAGCTTCAGAAGAGTCCCAGAAGGTGGCGATTTTGCCCCCTCTGAACCCCAGGGGGGCAGGGTGAGCCTCCAAAGGGTCCTAGGGTGTGTTCTGTAAGATGGACCTCTCCATAAGGCTCACCAATTTTTAGGAGAAGAAAACAGATTATTTTTCCTGTTTTCTTCTCCTAAAAATTTGGTGCGTCTTATGGAGAGGTGCGTCTTATGGAGCGAAAAATACGTATCTGTCTTAGTTCAAGTATGGCTGATGAAGGACAAAGCCTAAAAGTAAAAGCAACGAAAGAGGATTACATCAGATCCCCTTTATTTTGGCTTCTGTTTTTCACACAGAGAACATAAATATAAAAATATCAAACAACAATTGTGCGTGCATGTGGATGTATACAGATGCTGGTTTTAGCTCTCTTGGAAACCACTCCCTGTTCAATGTCCTAGCCTTTAGGTCATTACTGTAGGCAAAATCTAACCTGGTACTGTTGTTTGTCAGTCTCTAATTTCAAGGAAATACCAATTTTATAATAACAATAAAATCTGTTTCTCTTTCAAAGTTCCGTTTGTATTTTACTGGAATGAGATATTAGCATGTATATTATTGCATTAATTATATGTATGGTCAAAAACCGTTAAGTTGACTTTAAAGAGGTTTGATACGTGTTATGACATATATTTAAACAGGGCAATTAAAAATAGGTATAGTACTGTTTAGCTCTGTTTTAGTGTCTCTTGTCATCCATGAAATCAAGAGTCCAATAATATATTTATTCATCATGCATACATATGTCCATTCTGCTTATTTTTTTACATTTGTCTAATGAACAGAATGCTCTCTCAAAAGCTTGCACAGTTCTTTGTGCTTTTGCACCCTCCTTTGGTTTGCTGATAAAGGTACCACCTTAGTAAGTGTTTTGGAATTAAGCCTCAAGTAGGAGATGAAAATCAGGAGGAGCCCTGTTCATCCTCCACTTGAGCAGTGGAAGAACTGATGTAGGTGGCTAACCATAGGAGGAGGGTTGTGCTTATAGGAACCTATTTCAGAGTCATTGGTGTTTGAGCGTCACCTCCAGCAATCTTCACAAATGTAATATTGGATCTCACTAGTTGTTTCAAAATTCAGCACATAATTATGTATGAGTTTCTTCCCTGAAGAGCAGTGCTAATGTTCTTTACCTGTAATTTTAGCTGAAACTGCATTTACCTGCTTACTTTCTTCTAATAATTAGAAAAGAGTGGTTTCATAATGTCTTTGCTATTCTACAGTCTTTTTTATTCATTTCTTAAAAATTGAAGTGTAACAGGATAACAGAAAATTCTTTCTTAAATAGTTGTTTTTGTGTAGGCATCCTTCAGTCTCGAGAGACTATGGTAACGTGCTCTGTATGAAGGTCTTGGAACAGTGTCTTGTGTGGCTGAGTAGGCCAATTCGAGAGTTGCAATCTCTTCCACATTGAAGACAAATACAGTGGTGCCTCGCTTAACGAGTGTACCGTATAACGACAAAATCGCATAGCGATGGGGTCTCAGCGATCACAAATGCGATCGCATACCGATGGCCCCTATGGGCAAAACTTGCTTTGCGAAGATCGGTAAGCGTTTCGCTTACCGATCTTCACAAAACGAAGCCCGACGATCAGCTGTTCGGTGGCTCCAAAATGGCCGCTGGAAGCCCCGAAATGGCCGTGTGCAGTGTTTTCGCGCCCTGCCCTCGCTTAATGAGGGCGTGAAAATGGCTGCCGGACCCGGGAAGCATCGCTGAACTGTGAATTTTCGGCCCATTTGGGCTTTTCTGTCCCGTTTAGCGATGTTTCGCCATAGCGAAGGTTAATCCGGAACTGTACAATCTGTCCCCTGTCCAGCTCCCTGGTTTTGCTTATTTCGGGACTGCCAAACTGTTTCTTAAATAGTTGTTTAGACCTTTGCTTTCTCAACCCTTGTATAAGAATACCCTGTTTCCCTGAATATAAGACGAAACCTGAAAATAAGCCTTAGTATAATTTTTCAGGATGCTCGTAATATAAGTCCTACCCCCCAAAAAATAAGCCCCAGTTAAGTGAAACCCCGTCCTCCACCACTGTGCAGCAACCAGAAGAAGATGACATGATGGTATTTGAATAAATATAGATTGTTGTACATGAAAAAAAATCCCCTGAAAATAAGCCCTAATGCGTGTTTTTGGAGCAAAAATTAATATGTTTTATTTTGGGGGAAACACGGTATCTCTTAGTCATATACTGTATGTCCCTCTGTATCAGAAAGCTAAACCCAGAGTTAGTCTCTTTGAAATGAAACTTCATAGTCACACACGATAAATTCTACTGATTTCAGCAAGTATGAGCTACTTGAGAATAAAACTAGACTTAGTTCAGAATGCTCAAACTGCATGAGATGTAGGTGACAATATTAACTATTATGGAGTGGAAAACAGAAGAATGAAGGATAAAAATAATATTGCAAGCATTCTCTTGGGGGATAGGAAACCTCTCAATACTTGGCAGTTTTATTACTTTTAATCTTTGGGGATCCTTATAAAATTGCTATTATATTACAACAAAAACTAATGATTTCGTAGGCAAGATACTAATAACAAGATGTTGAATGTTCTTTGGAATTTGCTATTAGAAAATATTTGTCTTAGAAATGTTCATTCTAAGCAGACTTATTATGCTTTGTACACTTATTGAAAAATAACAAAGACTGTAATACGTTTCTCTTGCAGATTATATCCAGAAGAATTTCGAATCCCTATCTTGAAAATCCTACCAACAAGGTATATACATACATTGTTTAACAGATTGGGTGACTTGTGATTCACTTCTTAATTTTTAAAAATTATTTATTCAATGCTATCTGAAACTGGTGCATTTGTTCATTTTCAGATTTAAATACCATATGGGTCAAAGTTATCCCTGTAAACAGATTTTAATATTCCTGATAAACCCCATATTGGGATGTGAAAAGCATGTATTTGTTAGCTGTGTTCTGTAACTTTTATTTCATGCTAATGGTGTAACTATGTAAGCTTGCATAATTTATGTTTTGCTCATTTTTTTGTTCTATAGATTTATGGAGAGGGTGCCGCATGTGCTGGGAGAGCTCTCAGAAATTTTTTTGTTCTAGAAGCTTCTGATCTGATGAAAGACAGAATGTCTCTAATGGGACTTTGCAGGTAACCACGTTTGCCTTATTCTAACAAAATATATTTTTTACTTTTCCTCCTCTCTAACTTCATATTTGCCTAGCTGGATTGGTGACCCTGTGTTATATGCATTGACAAATTTCTTTCCAGAAACAGACACATTAAACTGTTCTTACATAAAGAACAGTACTCATGGTTTGCTCTCCAAGTTCCACAACCCCTGCTTTCGTGCCAGCGAACAAGATGAAATTATCCGAAGTAATCAAAGCATCACTGTTTTGATTATTAATTTTATTCACATTTTTAAGTTTTGCTATTTTATACTATGCTTTATATAGAAATATTTTCAGACCTCTAGTTGAACTAAATACTGTTTGATCTGATCTGTATATGTATGATATTTGAGCTTATGTCCTCTACCAGAAGAAAACACTTTATGAAAGAAGAGAGGGTTTTTCCTTTGTCATTAAGTGGTCTGTATCAGAACCAGGGGACATTGACTCAAATTTAGTGTTGGGAGAGTGAGAACAGAGAAAATAAAATTTTTCTTTACCCAGCATGTTGTTAGTTTGTGGAACTCCTTGCTACAGGATGTGGCGATGGCATCTGGCCTAGATGCCTTTAAAAGGGGATTGGACAGATTCCTGGAGGAAAAGTCCATTGCAGCTTACAAACCATGACGGGGGTGTATAATCTCCAGGCTTAAAAGGAAGGTACCTCAAAATGCCAGATGCAGGAGAGGGGTATCAGGAGACAGGTGTCTAATGGTCTCATGTGTTCCCAGAGGCATCTGGTGGGGCCATTGTGAGATACAGGAAGCTTGACGACATGGGCCCTTGTCCTGATCTAGCAGGGCTCTTCTTATGTCCTTATGTTCTTATCAGATGTCCAAGTTACTGCATGCTTTAGTAGCAGTTGTCAAATGGCAGTGGGGGTGGAGAGCAGAGAACGGCCATAACAGTTTACCCTCAAGTAGGCAGGATAACAGTCCTTGTAACTTTAGCAGTTCTCCAAAATGGTGCTTTTTCTTGAAGTATTGCTGTTAAAATTGAACTCTTAGTTTGCAACACTTGGCATGTATTTCTTGCACAATGAGTCTTAACAATGGATTATATACAGGATATTTGAGAACAAAATTAAAGATAGTGAGTCAAGCACATAACATGTTAGACTTCCCTTTTTGTATCAGGTAAATACTTTCAGACTGAAAACTGAAGATATGATGCATCAGTTCCACAGAGAGCTATACCAAATCCTGATGAAAAGAAAAGGCTGACATGTTTTTATTTTTTATTTTTGCGAATGGGATTCTGATGCAGTCAAACAGCCGATTAGTTTATACTTAAAAGACTAAAAATCATTATCCTTGAAAATACTTTTTGTATAGTTTTTCTGCAAAACCTCCTTCCTTAATATATCTAAATGTTACGTTACTGATCATTATTCTGAAACAACAAACCTTGTTAATCATCCACTACAGTATGTCAGGAACTGGGTTCTTGACTATTGAAAACATCCCATATCTTTGCTTCCTTGTGAGATGCATCACACACCCCCTTCATATGTCTAGTAGTTAATGTGACAGCCAGATTTCAAAGCTGGAAGAAATTAAACAGATGCAGGAAGATGAAAGAATTCTCAACTGAAAGAATTCAGAAGAAGTCAAATTATCTGTGTGGATCAAACAGTAGAAACCTGGCGTGGGAAAGTCACTGATGTGTTTTGAAATAATAAGCTAGATACAGTACAGACTTTTCCAGAGGAAATGGCTGAAGGTCGGGGTGCAAGCTATTGGACTGAAAATCTTAATCCACCAAGTTTAGTGGAATGATTTTGTAAGTCAAAGCACTTGCTCCTTACTTCACAAGTGGCATTGTTACTTGAGGCCTAAGTGGCTTCTAGAGTGCCATTTTGCAGTTACAGCTGGTAAACTAGCTAAACACTTTTCTGCGCAGAAAGTCATGGCTATCCCTGTGCTGATTACCTCTCTGACTATTAATACATGGGATTTACCTTTGAAGAACATTCATAAGGATCTGTAGGATAAGAGGCTAGGTCATTTGACTAGTTTCTTCAGACCGCATTTCATCAGTCTTAAAATAACTTCATTGGTTGTTTATTCACATCTGCACTGGTTATCCTTCAAAATGCTGTTGCTTGCCAATTTAACCACAGATTAGGTGCAGGTCCCACCTTCGGGATGCCAGTGGATTGCCAATTAAATATAGAACCAGATTCGGGTTATATTTGTCTTGTAAGGCTCTGTGCAGCTCAAGACAGAACTCTTTTTAAAGAGAAAGGTGGGATTAATGTATTTTAAATAAATTAAATATTAAATAAAGACAGGACGTTTGAGAGACTGTTTTTTTCCTGACAAATTATCTTTCTCTTCATATTTTTTAATAGATAAGCTGTGCTTTGTGCATTTCAGCTTAGTGAGGCTTTAGTTCTGATACAAAGGAAATACTTTTCTATTGTGGTACTTACTCCTCATGTGGGATGCTCTCCCCACAGAGGTTAGGCAGACTCTGAACCTCTCTGTGCTTGGGTCTTCCAGCTGATAACCTACTAATTTAGCTAGCCACTTTCTTGCTTGTTTTCTTAACTGTGTGAGCACTACTAAAGTGAATTGCTTTTAAGTAGACTGTAGTGTTTTTATTGTTTTGTTATTTTGCTGCATTTGTTATGTGCAAACCACTTTTTTTTTTTAAAAAAAATGAAAACAGATATCAACATGATATTTAATAAATAACTCCACATTACCCTCTCTGTATTATAAGGATACCGGCCAGGGCCCAACTCGTGTCTGCAGTGAAACGCAAGTAAAATAGAGAGAGTGTTTTTTCAGTTCTTGTAACAACAGTGGGAAACTATGGCTAAGGTGGTTTGCCTGTCATCATACTGTTGCCATTTAAACACTAGCTTAAAACTGATAGATCAGTTTGTGTTTTGTTCAATACCTCTTTTTCTTTTATACGTTGCACTTTTGAATCTATTTTAACAAAGGGTGGAGTACAAGTATTATAAATAAACTAAATAACCAGTCTCTTCCTAATCATGCTAATACTAGAGCAGCGTCTTGTGGCCTTTAAACTGTCTAACTAACCTAACTAGCTTCAAAGCAGGGGTTGTTATGGGAAGTTAAGTGGGATAATTTGTCATGTCTGAGCTCCATGTAGTGAAAAGGTCATACAGATATGACTGCTTAAGTATGATGAGCATACCTTAATAGTCAACAGCACTGTAGCCTAACTCACTATGCCGTGATACTTTTAAGTTCTTCCTCACTTCATCAAGGTGTTAGTCCATTAAAATTAAAGCCACATTCTGCAGCTCTGTTCAGTTTAGATACTATTCTGGAAATATTGTTTCATGTGGCATGCATCAGAATCCTATATATATGTGCTTAGAACTGAGTCTACCAAGTATATTGGGATTTATAATTATGTACATTTATTTGGGGTCGTTCTCTCTGTTTTTTTTAGACGAAGTTGCATTGGATCTGAACTTGTAGACTGGCTCTTAAAATGCTGTCCTTTCGTTAAGAACAGATCTACAGCAGCAGGGATCTGGCAGCTCCTGCTGAATATGGGAATTGTGTTATCAGGTCAGTTTTATGAAAACAGGACCGACCTGTTTGAAGAACGTGTTCAATTTCCCCTCCTGTCAACGTCTTTCTCTGGGCATTAGATTTATGATGTTTACAGAGAAAGAAAAGCTCTTGTTCTGAATCTTAGTTCTCCATGTACTGCTTTGCTGTATTCTCCCAGTACTACTTTGCTGTATATTTGTCTTGCACAAATGATCTTTCATATCCAGACTAATTATGATGAGATGGCTATTAGATGTTATTGTCCATGGAAAGATTTGTCAGTCTCCAGAATATAGCTTGTGTTCTTTTCTTACTCCCTTGACACTATTCTCAAGTGCTTCCTAGCTTTTAGGGAGCTGCAGTATCAATATTCACCATATGTTTATGGTGTTTTTAATATACGAAAAGGAAGAACTGACTAAAAAATACAATATTCTTCCCCTGTTTACAATCTGCCAACACTTACATTGTTGTCTATTTCCCCATGTGGCATTCTAGATCAGTGATTCTCCATCTGCAACATCTGCTCCCCATGGGAGTCGTACCAGGATTTCATGAGAGGGATATGTTGTTTGAAGAAATATGTTACTATAATTTTTTATTTAGGAAATGGAAGGGAGAACCATTTATAGCCACTGCAGATTATTTCACTATCCTATTATGTGCAATAATGTAAAATAACTCCTCTCCCCTCAATTTGACAAGTGCTTTGATTAATTTTTAGTCCTGATGTTCCACATTTCAAGAGAATTCTAAAAATAGTTTCAATCCTCTCAATGGCCAGAATCCAACCGAATATTTACAGTATAAGTGCAATAGCATAACTTAGAGTGGCAAATAGCTACTAATTAATGAGTCCATGTTTAAATTTCTAGGTTTCCGTTAGATGTGTGACTTGGCATATGATTAGGAATTCAACTGGAGTCTCATTAATGGCTATTCACTACTCTGAGTTATGTGGTTTGACTTAGATTGGTGTAAATCTTCAGTTGATTCTGGGCAAGAAATTTTAAAGAGTTTCATGAACCAGTTTAAAAAGACGCATCTTCACACCCTTCCTAAAAGCAGCAGTGATAGAGATTTATTGTAGCTCTGTAGGGGGTGTAATTCCTCAGTCTGGGAACAACAGATGGACCTCTTCAGGGGTAGGTTTTCTCAAGAGAGCCTGTTACGAAGACCTCAATATTGAAGTTGGTTCAAAAAGAGGCAGCCAGGCTCCAAGCCGTTTAGGACTTTGAAGGTTAAAACCAACAGCTTGAAATGAGCATGATAAGCAATTGGCAACCACTGCATATATTCAGTATTAGGGATCCTATGATTTTGATACCATCCATTAGTAACCTGGCTGCAGATCCCATGCCCTTCTCAAGGGAAGCTCCACATATACAGTAGTGCATTGCATCCATCCAGATACACTGTGACTAAGGTGTGGATGACTGTTGCCATGTCAGGTCAACCCTGATCTGTCAAGGAGAATGCAAGCCCTTCCTGTCCAGTTTGTGTCTTAACCCACAAGAATAACTTTTTGCTGACCATTAGCATTTCTGTCTTGCCAAGAGCTAATTTCAGCTTGTTCTATTTGGACCATTATTGTGCTCAGGCAGCATTGAGGTGCTCACTGCTTCCTTGTAATTAAGTGATCAAGGAGCCATAGATTGTGGGATCAGCATATTGGTGGCTTCAATAGCTTTGAATGACCTGAAGGTACCATAATCTTTCTTTTTCATTGTTCTGATGGTGTCTTCCATTCTTCAAGCTTCATGTAATTTCTGCATCAGTTTCAATTTTCATGAGCCTTAATTGAACTCATTTTGTACCACCGCTGTTGCACATATCCTTTGTAGCATGTGAAAATAGTTCACAAAGGCAGCTGCAGTTCCTTATGCTGTTACAACTACAGTGGGGTCTTGACTTGAGAACTTAATCCGTATTGGAAAGTGGTTCTCAAGTCAAAAAGTCTGTAGGTCAAGTCTCCATTGACCTACAGTGCATCGAAAACCGATTAATCCCATAACAGGCCGTTTTTGCTCCATTTTGGTTTTTTTCTGGTCTGTAAGTCAAATCTCAGGCTGCAAGTCAAACCTAAATTTTGCGGCCAGAGAAGTCTGTAACTCAAAAAGTCTGTAAGTCAAGCCGTTTGTAAGTCAAGGGTCCACTGTATGAGGTTGTGTGTAACAGGCTTGCTAGGGATACACCTCTAGCACCTTGCAGGCTACCTCCCTGTATTTGAGGAATATGCTCTGCTAGGCCTCCTGTGCCTCAGAGAAATTACTCAAATGTGTGCAAAGGGAGAAACTTTACTTGCATTTATTCTGCCAGAGGACAGACGGTCTTGTAAGTACAAGCTAGCATCTTTTAGTATGTAAAAAAAGAGAATGATCCCCATTATGCATGCTTAAATCTCTGTTTTATTTGACAGAGAACTAAGCATGCATAATGGGGATCATCCTTTCTTTTGACTCCGAGAAGGTCTCATAGGGGAAACAGAGATAAGATTGTTGTTTATCAGAGAAGGAACATTGTATTGAGGAAGCCCATCTCAGTAATAGTGACTACAAGAAATAAAAGCAATTATACTTGAGTAACAATTGCATACAGGCAACTGAGATTGGCTGAATGCATGCAGACAATTTTGATATCAAAGTATTGCGTAGAAAAGGGAGAGAGAGGGGGGAAGTCTTGGTGGTGTTTACAGAGTGTAAGTTTTAATCTTGTGTTTGGGGATATTGTAATATGACTTAAAGTTATAGAAGGGTGATTATTATTAAGTACTCATGTTCTGTTCTGATCCCATGAATGATTGAAGGTTGAGACCCATTGATGGTGTGAGACAGGAGTTAAGAAAGAGAGAGGGAAAATGGGTGTCAGTGGATCTTGGAGAGGAAAAGTGTACATGGTGCACTTCTTGGAAGCAGACTTCATGGGAGGGAACAGAACTCAAGGAAATTTTGAAATACAATCTGTTTATAAATTTGCATTTGCATTTGTTTTATATGGGACTTGATGTCATTAAGGGTGTGATCTCCCAGTAGACAGTTTTTTTAAAATATATATTTATTTGTAAAATTGTATACTTATTGCTCTTAAATTTAATATTGCCTTTTAATGATGTAAGGTGCCTCTTTACTCATTGTTCATAGCTTTATATATTATCTTTTAATGATGAATATTATCTTTTAATGTATAACTGTTGTATATTCATTGTTTTCATCTTCTAATATTGTCTTTCAATGTTGTAAGCCTTCTTGCATCCTTTTCAAGGAGAAAGGTGGGGTGAAAATATTTTAAATAAATAAAAATAAATAAGATACAAAATGAGATCTTCCTGAAATTTAGTACAGTATATCCTGTTTTTAATTACTGCTTAGGGGCTAATGTAGTAAGGCAATAGCACCTGGTAGACTGGGGGAGAGGGCTTCATCTATGAATTTCAAGGCAGGCCCTCCTGCTTTGTCTGTGATTTATTTATGCAGTGACATCTATGCATTAGAATAAAAAGGAAAATTGGACTTAATATTCCAGTTCTTTTGGTCATGATTGCAAGGGAATTTGCAGCAGTTAGCCAATACTGAAGTATAGTAGATGAATCATATTCAGCTACATTCAAGATAAAGACAGAGAAGATGACAACAAAACAATACAAGAGGATAAGCAGGTGCCTCTTTATTTCTTAAAGTACCTCTGTTGCCAGTTTGCCATCTTGTCTGCATCTTCTGCCTTCAAAGAAAAAGGAAGCAGTTTTTCTGCAAGGTCCACTAAATCGGCAGCTGAATTCTGAGTCAACATTTACATTGCAAGTTCCAGCTAGAGACACAGGAAAAGATCTCCACCGTTGCACAGGAATCTTGATCTGCTTTGTACAATGTCATGCTTTTTTAAACAGGTTCCAAAATTGTCAAAATCGGTGTTGTAAACCTTGTCTATTTGCAGTTTGGTTTACAGTGTTGCTTCTCTATTTAAAACAGATGTTAATGAGCAAAATGTTGTTTGTACATTTGAGTTCAGCCTTAGTTGCAGGCTGAAGTCAAATTACTGCGTGATTCTTCTAAAACGTATTTCACAATTAGCCTGTGGCTTTAACCTTTTAAAAGTAGAAAAGTTGTTTTCAATTAATTGATTTTATTTTCCTTTCTTTAAACAGTGGACAGACAGACATATTTTCAGGACAAGTATTCTTTCTACCAATTCACAACTGATGAGTGTACCTATCTTTTCTGTGAATATGAAGGAGAAGATGGATGGAAAAAGGGTGTGAAACTGTTGCTACAGCTGCTGCCTGTTATTCCTCCGAGGATTAATTTGTAAGTAATTTCCATGTGATTATTGTTGGATGCTCCTGGGATATTTGTCTGCCTGCCGGCCTGCCTATCTATCTACTTGCCTGTCTGCCTGCCTACCTACATACTGGTTTTTCCTTTTGCCTTATTCACTAGACAGTTTATTTATTTATTTATTTATTTAACTTATATGCCGCCCACACTACCCGAAGGTCTCTGGGCGGCTTACAGCATTTAAAATACAATAAAAAGGCAAAATAAAAGGGCAAAATAATTAAAATGCAATTAAAATATATATTCTAAAAATTGCCATCAGACCTACAGCTGATATTATTTCAGTTAAAATTCATTTGGAACAGGAAGATTTTGACCTGGCGCCGAAATGTCATCAGCGTTGGCGCCAGACGAATCTCAGTTGGGAGGACATTCCATAGTCTGGGGGCAGCTGCCGAAAAGGCCCTTTCTCTACAAGCCCTCCCTCTTATCTCCTTAAGGGATGGCTCTTTCAAAAGGCCCCCCTGGTTAGATCTTAACTGCTGGGTAGGTTCATATGGAAGGAGGCGGTCCTTCAGGTATCCAGGGCCCAAGCCGTTTAGGGCTTTATATGTCAAAACAAGTTACATATGAATGTTTTTGATTTTTTCCCACTTATAATATAATGGGCCACAGTGTTACTCTTTTTCTTGTTTCGTTTTTAAAATCTAAATCAGGCCCAAAGGATATAGCTGTCTCTGTATTATCTCTATGGAGCAATCTTGCATTGCATCTTGGGATAGACTGGCTGTATATTATTGGGTGTTTTCTTGAAAGACCTTCATATACGTATATGTTCAAGCTAATAAGGTATCATTGTATACTTTGCAGTGAAAAAACAAGGACATATGAAAATGATGGATGGCAAAGCCACAGAACTGAGAAAGAAAGAGAGTAAGAAATAGGAGAAGCTGAGCTATGAGTGGAAATGAAGTGAAACTTTGAATCTCATTCATTAGAAATGGTTATGAGTGACTGGTTCCCCTGTACTTTTTAATGAGAGAATGGATGGAAGAAGCAGAAGCATTTTGATATCTGGATCTAGAAGTCGAGAATCACTGAGGAAACAAGATGTGCTTCACAAACTAATTAGAATGAACTTGCTAAATCAACTATGAAAAGTGGGTGTCAAGTTTGGACTTTGTTTAGCTATGCTGCATCTGTTGGTCATGAGAGTCCCACAAGATGATAATGAATTCTGGTTCATCTCAGATCTGATCCCTCTTTCCTGCCATTAAAATGAAATAATTTATTTCCTTTGCTGCATTTCTCAGTAAAAGCCACTGTGAAGAATGCTACGTAGAGATGGGGGTACTCGTATACCAATATGAATATCCTCGCACAGGTGGAAATAATGAGGGCCGGACTGTCCACTTACGATTTCGCCGCTGCCACCAGCTCCACAGAGGCTTCCTGTTGTGCCGTTGTCTGCAATCGATTACCCAGGTCTGGCAGGAGGCGGGATGACAAGCCTCTTTGTCAGGTCGCAGAGTTGCTAATCCATTGCGGAGAATGGTGCAATAGGAAGCCTCTGTGGAACCAGCGGCAGCTGCGAAATCATTAGTGGATAGTCCGCCCCCCTTGTTTTTTCCAACTGTGCAGGGATATTCGTATTTGTATATGAATACGAATACCACCATCTCTTATGCTAAGTAATAGCACAGTTTAAAATAATGCACTCTTTTTACAAAAGGGGTTCTTTTTAATTTTGGCATGCTTGAATACAATAGAAAGGCATGGTTGATATACTCTTAGAAACACCTCAGTTAGCTATTTCAAGGAGGGCAATTGTGTTGATCTTTTGCTGCAAAGAGTCTTGTGGCACCTTAAAGACCAAGTTTGATTGGCCTAAGGTTTCATGGTCTGCAGCCTGCTTTTGCATTTGAAAAAGTAGGGTACAATCTATGGAAGGTAAGTTTATTCCAAATAAACCTGTTAGTCTTTGAAATGGCACTATATAATTTGATGTTTCCATTAGTGATACTGTAGAATCATAGAACTATTGAGTTGGAATGAACTCCAGCTCTGGTGGAACCTTTTGCCAGTACAGGAGTCCACAGCAGAAGCAGCTGGCTATTCATGTCTGTTTAAATCCTTCCAGTGAAGGAGAGCACACCAACTTGCAAGGTAATCTGTTTCACTGTGGAGTAGCTTTTAGTGCACTTAAATTTTATTCAGTTCTTCTTAAGGTTTATTCAGAAATACGTTTCTTGCAATTTGAATGCACTAATTTGATTCTTATCCTCAAAATTTGTTTCAACTTTCCATCAAATTTTGCTTCAGGTATTTCAAATGGTTATCATACCCCTTCTCAATCTTTTCTCCTGGCTAAACATCCTCAGCTCCTTCAACCATTTCTCATAGATCTTGATATGTGGGCCCTTTACCATCTTGATTGTTTTCCTCTGAACATATTCAGACTAACTGATATCCTTCTTAAACTGTGGTGTCCAGAATTGAACATGATACTGCAGATGATGTTTGACCAAAGCAAAATAGAGTGCTACTGCATTACTTCCATTGCAATGGACATTGTACATCTGTTGGTTAAGCATAGAATTGCATTTGTTAGGCTTTTCCCTCTATTGTTGTATCACATTGTTGACTTATATTTAATTTGTGAAGTTTGATACCTGTAGATTCATTTTACGTCTAAGAGCTTTTCTGCACATATTGCTGCAAATCTAGTTGTTACTCATTCTACATTCCTTCATCTGATTTTTCTGCAGCAGTTTACCTTTACTATGTTGAACTTCATTTTGTCTTTATTGGCTTTGTTCTCCAAACTGTTGTGGTTGTCCTGAATCATTGTTGTATCCCCTGAGGTATTTGCTACCTCTTCCAGTTTGGTTTCATCTGCATATTTACTGAACATCCATTTATTAGTTCCAGGATTAACGTCGCTATCCAGAAACATCGCTATGTGGGGAAGAAAACCCCAAAGGAACACATTAAACTCTGTTTAATGCGTTCCTACTGGGGAAAAACTCACCACTATGTGGGGAATCTCCATCCAGCCGCCATTTTCGCTGCCCGGTAAGCGAGGAATCCGGGCCAAAACACAGCGGGCGGCCATTTTGCCAGTTTCCTGCTCCAGCCCCTCCCCCTCCCTGCCTTACAGCTGATCCGCTGTGCTCTTTGAAGCTTCCCCAGCAGCTAAATAGGCAGTGAAAATGTACTGGGGAAGCCTCTGAAAGCCGCGCTTTGCCGGGGTGGGGGTGGGGTGGGGGGTGGCAGGGACAGGCCCCGCCACCTCCCTCGCACCCCCACAGCAAAGCACTGCTTTCAGAGGTGCATTTTCACTGCTGTAAAAAGCCCCAGGAGGCTTCCGAAAGCGGCGCTTTGCCGGGGTGGGTGGGGGTGTGGTAGGGGCAGGCCCGCCACCCCTCGCGCAGAGGCTTCCCCAGTGCATTTTCACTGCTTATTTAGCTGCTGGGGAGAGGCTGGAGCAGGGAAGCTGGCTCCCAGCTCTTTTCTTGGACGATTGCTTTCCCCCCATCGCAAGCTGTGCAAAAATGGGGCATTTGTGATGGGGGGGAAGCCATCATTGCAAAGCGATTTTTCCCTGTAGGGAACATCGCAATGCGATGGCAAAAGCAATGGCAATATCTTCATCGCTATGCGGATTCGTTGTTAAACGGGGCACCCGTTAAGCAAGGCAGCACTGTACACTTAACAGATAGCCTGGGGAGCTTAGATGAAAGAAGAATGTGAAGGTCCAACCAGGGAAAAGATAGATTACTAAATATAGTAATACTGGAAAATTTGCTGTTTTTCTTTATCTCTCTTTCTAGTGTTATTGTATAAGTTGATGTAAATGTACTATCTCACGCTCTGGCATTTTACCCCCTTCCCTATCCAGGCCTACCCCCCTAAACCTAAATTCCCTTCCCCATAATTCTAACCCCATTGAAAAGAATTTAAAAAAAAATCAGAAGTGAAAAAAGAATACTACAATTCAAGTGAATTAGTCTTCTGTTTGTAACATTAACAACAAGAGATGAATGTTTCAATTTCTAACAGTTAAGATCAACAAATTAATTTTGAAATGCATTCCTTCAAGTGATATCCACTCTCCATCCATGCTTCAAATCATGGATCATGTACATATCCTTTGCATACAATGCCTCTCCTTCCTTCCTGAATACCTTATTCCTTTCAAGTACTGCATTCCATTCATGAATCTCATCCTACCAAGTTTCAGGAACATATATTTAATCAGATCTGTCTTGTTGTAGTTTGTAAAGAAACTGAGAATCTGGAGCATGGAACATAGAATTCACTAACTAGAAGCTTCAGTGCTTCTCTGGGAGTGCCTGAGAAGCTGGCTGAGAAGAAGATAGAAGCCAGTGCCTGCCATTAAATAAAGAATTCACACCTTCTGTTAAGGAAGGCTTCAAAGGGCACTTCCAGGAAGCACCAAAGGAATCTAATGCTCTCACTTCAACTCTTGACTTTAAAGACCAGTCCACATCCTTCCCCAGTCATGCAAATTAGGCTGTGGGAGAGGGAGAGGAGATGGAAATGCTTTTGTTTGGGGTGTTCACAAAAGGAGATTAATATTTTGATTATGACAGGTGTAGAATAGTTTATTATATAAAAGGGCTTACGAAAACTAGTTAGACAGCCTAGCCTATCTCTCAGGAGAATGTTCTTTGCTCACCTGCTATTCCTGGATGCCAAGAAAGGGGCTCAGTCTTGCTCAGAAGGACGATACTGAGTCCATTTGCGGTCCGATGAAGTTTTGCGAGGAAATAATGCACTGTGTTACAACTCTGCTACAGTATGAGTCTAGCTTAGCTTTAGTTGTTTCCTGGTATTTTCCTTGTATGGCCTTAAGGCAATCTCTTTTGCTATAAGTATTTTGGGAAACGTATTCTCAAAGGCTTTCACGGCCGGGATCTGATGGATCTGGACGGGATCCGAAAAACCCACAACAACTGTATTTTGGGAAATCTTTTTGTTCATTTTTTGGAACTCTTGCTTTTTGTCCTTTTAACATTTTTCTCTCTTGAGTAGAACACAATAATCCTTTCAAGCAGTTGTCTGGGCTTTTTGGAATAGAGTGTTCGTGGTAATAAAAGAAGGTCTTGCCTTGACCAAGCTACTGGGATTTGTCATGTTTGTTTGAGTGTGATGGCAATTCGACTCTTGTAAGGAAGGCATCTTGCTTAAGTGCCTTACCTTGTAGATTTTGTTTTGAACTCCCTGCAGATACCGCCAGTTCTGACTAAATTGTCTTAGACTCCATAGTCATCACCACTGCTGACTCTTGCCAGGGGAAGCAAGAGTAGGGTGGCAGAGTTACTATAGAGGAGAGACGTGATCAGGAAACATCACGTTAAGAGTTCAACTTGTATTATGCTTGTAATTTCTGGGTTTTCTCCCTTTTCCTGTTCTTTAGCCTTAGATCCCTTTATGAGATATTTTGTAACCCTTTTTTATATCTTTTGTTTCAAAAGGAACAGAAAAATAGAAGATACAGCTGAAACAAATGCTGAAATTCTTGCTCGCCTAACTTCTGCGGTAGGTATTTCACAAGAACTTCCTTGATCTTTTTGAAATGTTATCTTTTTATAGTGAGCTGTAGTCTTATATCTTCGAATATCTTTTGCATGCAGCGATTTAATAAGAATAAGTTAATACTGTGCTATATTTGTATCCTGACTTTTAAACTATGCAGGGATCTCAGTGCAGATAACTATTGGATAAGTGCAACAGCAGTCATCAATGTATTAAAATATGATGCAGCAGTACATTAAGACA
Organism: Pogona vitticeps; assembly: GCF_051106095.1. Taxonomy (NCBI): domain Eukaryota; kingdom Metazoa; phylum Chordata; class Lepidosauria; order Squamata; family Agamidae; genus Pogona; species Pogona vitticeps. The sequence goes on along the minus strand of NC_135788.1, from coordinate 34,036,348 downwards.
CAAGTAGTGATTAAATCCACACAAACTCAGGGCCAGAAGATTGTAAGTGTGTTAAAATAGGCATCTAAAAATTATGAATGAATGAAAAAGTCTTTATGTGGCACCACAAAGATGAGAAGGTTGACACCAGACAGTCTTCTTTGGGAAGCAAATTTTTCAGAAGGTAGCATCCCTGCCCAAATGATGCACGACATTAGTAATAAAAATTGCTCGTTGTCTTTTTCAAATATGTTAATTCTCTATTAGCAGTAAGTGGACTGTCATAGGGGAAGGAATAACTAGGAGAAAATAATTGTGCCTGTATCCATGAAAGGCCCATGGAAATTCCTCGAGAAAATGCTGGGAAACTGTTTAATCTTTGCAAGCAGGAAGAATTTTGTTCTGCAACTTCCAGAATTCTTTAGCTAGCATGTTCTGGGAGTCATAGTGCAACAAAGTAACTTTTCCGAGATCTGCAAGTAGTGAGGTTGCAGAACTCTATGAGCACCAAAGAGGTTGTATACTTTTGGAGGGATTTAAAATGGTTGAGATCAAAATAGATTGTGAGAGTTTCTAAGAACCAATGTCCAACTGATCAGCAAAAAATCTCTCTCTCTCTCTCTCTCTCTCTCTCTCTCTGCATGTGTGTATAAACACACACACACACACACACACACACACACACACACACACACACACACACGGGGTGGGGGAGAGAAATGGGATCTGAATTGCTGTGGACTGATCAGGCAAGAGACTGAACTGAACCCAAGCCTATTAAGTGTCATAAAATGTTGTACAGTATTTATTTTTAAGCAGGCCTGTAATGATGACTAATTGATTTTATTAGCTTTGAAACATAGTGTTGAATATTTAAATAGGATTACTTATTTTTATTTCATGAAGCTTCACAGATGCCAGTAACTTGCTGTAAGCATCCCTGAATGTATACTCTTAAAATGGGGCTACAGGGCCCCCTGCAGACAGGAAAGACCAGATTTAGAGCAGTGGGTAGATAAACAGGCAAAGATATCCAAAATTAAAATTAGAGTAAGCAGATATTTATATATTCCCCAAGCAAAAAACAGGGTGATTTCATGACATCTTTAATTGATCCTGATGAGAAAGAATGTTGGAGGGGAGTAAAGCCATCTTGAGATTTGAGAGATGAGATAACTTTTTCTTTAATCATTCAACATAAAGGGTGTTAGCAAGTTGACCACTGGGATTCCATACCCATCCTTCCATTTGATCCTGACAAGATGAAATTGTCAGGATAGTGATTAGGTAGTTATTTGTTTGAAACTCATGGACATGGTCATCTTGGGAAGAATTCTTAACTCTGTAAAATTCCTATAAAGATTATCAAAGGTCTGCCTTTATTAAGGTTATAATGCATTCTAAATCATGATAAATTAAATAAGATATTTGTGACTAGTATATGGAGTATTAATAAGAACTGTATCTGTACAAACTAAAACCAGGTTTAGTAGTGAATTAATGTCTTTATTATGTAGGTTTTATTGTCACATAGTAGTGAATTGATACAGTTTTATTGTCACTAGCTTCCCTCAGACAGCAGTTCAGTATTTTTGGAAGGTGTTTTTCCCCCCCTCAGAATAATAGTAGAGGTCCATTTTCTTGATTCAGGCTAGAACCAGTTTTGAAAGGAAATGCATACTTTTTTTCATACAATGGAAGGGCAAGGAACATTTGAGTGATAATAGCTGTATCGGTTGGTGCCAAGTTGGTTCGACTGCAGGAAACAACTGTGCAAAGGATACTCTTGTTATATTTTAATTGTTAAAAAGTACATTGAGTGCTGCAGTATGTACCTCTATAATGAGAGATTCCCCTACTAACATAGATTATGTCTGTTTTTTAGGTCATTTTCTTAAAGATACATTGTTATTTGAAGCATATGTATGTGTTATATATATAGCCAGTAATACAAACAGTAGTGAATTTTTTATATTTAGAGCAGCCTTTAAAAATGGTCCAGTTTTTTTAAATTCTTACTTCAGAATACAACAATAAGGAAATAAATCCAGTTCCTAACCCCAAATTGAAGTAGGCCCACTGAATCAGTTGCTGAATGATAACTGAGTAATTCCTAGTGAGTCTTGTGGCACAGTGGTTAAACTGCAGCTGCAGTCAAAGACTCTTCACAAAACCTGAGTTCATTCATGGGCTCAGGTAGCCAGCTCAGGGTTGACTCAGCCTTCTATCCTTGTGAAATTGGTAAACGGAGTACCCAATTTGCTGGGACAGGATGGGTGGTGGGGGAAAGTGTAGCCTGCATAATTAAATTGTAAACTGCCCAGAGAGTGCTTTAATCACTTGTGGGTTGATACGGTAGGGTCTTGACTTGAGAACTTAATCTGTATTGGAAGGCGGTTCTCAAGTCAAAAAGTCTGTAGGTCAAGTCTCCATTCACCTATAGTGCATTGAAAACTGATTAATCCTGTAACAGGCCGTTTTTGTTCCATTTTGGTTTTTTTCTGGTCTGTAAGTCAATTCTCAGGCTGCAAGTCAAACCTAAATTTTGCGGCCAGAGAAGTCTGTAACTCAAAAAGTCTGTAAGTCAAGCCGTCTGTAACTCAAGGGTCCACTGTATATAAGCAGCACAAATTTCTTTTACTTGCACGAATACAGTTGGTTTGATGAGTCTTCGTCACTATAGCTGGGAATAAAAACTGGACCTGGGCTGTAATTATGCAAGAGGACAATGTATTAGAACTGTTCTTCTTCTCTCTGTTCCTGGCATGTTTCTGGACCTAGTTCAAAGTATTCTGTGTTTTTTTTTTAATTGAAGTATTTTATAACATTTGACCAGTCACCTTAAGGTTTGCCTGTCTCTGTGTATATAAACATTAACTTTGACATCTTCATTGGAGACTCTTTCCTTTAAACCTCAGCCAAGTAAGTTGTAAATAGGAGATTGCTAGAGGAAAGGACCTTTTTGTTGGTGCTGTTCTGACTTTGGATTATTATCTCCACAGAGCTTTGTCTCATGCTTTCATTGATTTCCTTCCATTGCCAAGCAAGGACCTTAGCCAAATTCACCAACTCTATAGCCTGGCACTAAGAATAAGATTACAGAGAATTGACTGGCTCCTCCCCCTCCCCATTGTTGCATTTTTCCTTGTTTCAGTGACAGGTGAAGAGGAGAAGGCTCTACATGCAATCACTAGTTCTGGAAAATCTGGATTCTTGCTCAGATGTAGAGCCTACATAGAAGGCAGTCCAGTCTAAACACAGTCATAGTTGGAGTGAAGAATGCCTTAACAGGACTCTTATCTTCATTTGCAGTTTATTTAACCTATTTTCCCAGACAACTTTAACCAGGGTTTATATATGTTTACAAGCCAATTTTGTTAGCCACCCTAAGGGCTCTGTTAAAAGATAGGCTAAAGATATCCACAGTAAACAGTCCTGTATTGTGACATAGTATTCCTTAGGGGTGGGGGATGTGAGGTTCTTCAGATGTTGGTGGGTTGCAACTGTAGTTAGATCTAGCCAGCACGGCCATTGGTATGAGAAGACAATGGAAATTGCAGCTGAGCCACATCTAGTGAGCTATATTTACCCCATCCTTGCCATAGGTTAAATTCTATTAAGCATGGTATATGGTGAAGTAGAGGCTTTTAATCATCTTCCCCTCTTTTTTAACAGGAGGGCTTTTTTTGGGGGACCAGGTCTGAGGGATGTTAAATTGTAATGTTACCAGGGGTATGACTGTGAATTGAAAAGATAGAAGTTGCATTGTAGATGTGCTTCTTTCCATGCCCTGTCCAAGGTATGCCCCATCGTAGCTTTTTTTTTTGCTTTATTGGGAATTCTGCTGGTATAATAGAGTCACTTCCAGATCTCAAAATCTTACAGTCCCATTTGTGAGCATAGAGTTGTACTCCAATGTTGTTTTTTTTAAAAAGTCATTAGGGAAAAAACACAGATCAAACTTAGTGTAAGGCAATAACAGAAATATTTAAAAGATTGCATCCGATAGAAATATAAAATGCTAAATTCAAAGTCTCCATTTATAACCTAGTGAATAGTTACTAAATGAAGCACTTATAATAATATTGCATATCTTTGCATGTTGCTTTGAGTTCCAGTATAATATCCAAGTTTACATAATTCTCTCTTAGATATATTCAAGGACATTTCTCCATTTTTAGTACAAAGATAGCATGCAATTTTGCACATGATTGCTAGCAGCCATGGCAGGCCCTCTGTAAATATAGCATTGCTCTTCATAAAGTAACAGTTTGCACAAAGGAAATGACAAGCAAGCATTTTTAATTCTCAACATGGTTAACATCTGTTTTCAGTAGCTTCCTGTAGCTATAAAATGTGAGCATAAAACATTACATTCAGCACTGGGTGTGAGAGAAACCTTTTCCTTTTTAACAGAATTTTGTCTTCCTCTGTTCTCCCTTTATCCCTCTAAATCTACTCCAGAAAGTCTCCGGCCTTCTTGAGCATATATCCAGGGAACTATAGAAACAAGGGGAACATGTATTCCATCCATGAATGACATTTTCTCAGGAGGAATTATATACAATCCATGATATAATTTTAAAGCCAATAGGCTATGCGTTTTTACTTTTCTTGTCTCTATATGCGAAATGTGTGTGTAAGACAAACCACTGATGTATATTTTAAACCACGAGACACTAAAGCTTAAGCTTTTATTTTTCAGCCTTTTTAATGGAAATGCTTTTGTTCTAATAATATATAAAGTGACCTATTGAAGGCACATAAAATTATATAGAATAATGGTGTTGGAAGGCACCTATAAGGCCATCGAATCCAACCTCTTGCTCAATGCAGGGATTCAAGTCAAAGTATGTCTGACAGATGATTCTCTAATGTTCTCTTCAATGTCTCTAGCACTGGAGCACTCACCATCTCCTGAGGTAATTGGTTCCATTGTTGTACTGTTCTAACAATTAGGAAGTTTTCCCTGCTATTCAATTGAAATGTGGCTTCTTGTAACTTGCCCATTATTCCTGATTTTGGGATGACTGAGAACAGATCCTGCAGCTCCTCTGTATAACAACCTTTCAAACCTTTCAAATATTTAAAAATTGCTATCATGTCTCCCTACAGTGTTCTTTTTTCAAGGCTAAACATGCCCAGTGCAGAATAGCAGGGAAAGAGTACTTCACAGAATTTGGAGACCATACTTTTGTTAATACAGCCTAAAATAGCATTTGTGTTTTTTGTAGCCACTTCACACTATCGGTTCATATTCAGCTTGTGATCTACAAATCCAAGGTTCTTCTTGCTTGTAGTATTGCTAAGCCCAGTATCCCCCATCTTGTAACTTGTTGCATCTTGCAGAGTTAAACAATGAGATTCTGGCTTATCATATAAAATGAGATATTATTTAGATAACATATTTAGTTTTTAATAGGAAAATAGTGCCATAGTGTGATTTTGTGAGCAAAGAAAATCATGAGAATATTTATTTTGAAACGGAAATTGCATATAATATTTTAATATTATAATATTGTCCATAAGATAGTTGCCTGAAACTTCAGAAGCAAAAAAAGGGAGTTTGCAGATTTGCAAATTGGTTGGCCAAAGATAAACTAATAACTTCTGAAAATAAGCAGATGTACGGTATACTTGGAATAGAAAATTTAAGTAACTCAGCAGGTAAAAAGAGTACATACTTGAAGAGTCTGAGACAGAATAATTTTTGTTCAGTTACAAGCTTAGAGTTGATGCTTTTAAACAGTTGATGAGGAATGCTTGAAATTAATTTTAAAATATTCATCAGTTTTTGTTTCTGAGAACAAAAAATGTGTTCTTTATTTGGACAAACAATAATTTTCCAATTAGAAAAATAAGCATGATAAATAGAAGTATCCAAGGGTCCGGTTACATTAATGTAATGCCCCAGAATATGTGGCAGTGTTATTGAAATGGATTTAAAGTCACGTGGCAGTCGCATGGTATTTGAACCACAGTGTGCATTCCCTTGGGATAGCTTTTAATCAGGCATTTCCCCCTGGTACTGTATCAATGTCAGAGACTACACTCACAATTTAAATAATTTTTAACAAATTTCCTAGACACCTGCAGACTGCTATGTTTACATAACAAAACAGGAGCTCCGTGTTTTGCCCAAGAATCCAGTATTTTGAGTTATTAATTTTTATTATGTAGCCACCTATGCAATCATCTTACTTTTTTTGATTAGTGTTTCTAAGTGGCATAGCACTAGAACACTGGGGGGTGGGAGTTCAGAACACTGGACAAAGCAGTCTGATGTGATATAAATAAATAATTGTAACAAATGTTCAGACAGATAACAATTTTTAAAAAATATACCAAAAGAGTTGTTCACATATGGGGAATCACTTGAAATTAAATTGATGTGATGTCTGAGTTAAAATAAATTACTTTTGGTGGAGGAGTTAAACCACTTCCAGTCAAAAACCAAAACAAAGCCAAAAACACAATTCCCTGTCAAAACAATCTGCTCTTCCATATGCATCATGCATTCACCTTTTAAAAAATTTATTTAAAACACCCAAAGCCCATTTTAGATAGAGGTTTTAGTCTTGTGCTGTCTTCAAGTGAAAAGAAAATCAAATTCCTTATAGATTTTTCCAATTCTGATTATACCTCTGTATGAATCATTCTTGTCTCGGAGGAGATTTACATTTCTGTTTTATAAACATTAGAAATATCTCTGGTTAAAAAAGACAGTTGATAAAAAACAGTTGTTTCAGAGAGATACGAGGTTTCTTGTAAATAAAACAGTAATTACGTTTGGGTGGTTGCAATCTTTATGAAAGCTGCTTCAGATTCTCTGGTTGACCCAAGACAATGTTAATCCTTTATCTTTTAGTTTTCAGTGGCTATACAGGGGCAATTCTGAAAATATTAAATGAACATAAATTGAGTAAGAGATAATTGGTTGAGCAGTGATGCCAGCTAAATCTGCAAGTAGTCTCAAAACAATATCTACAAGACATTCAAACTATGATATTCATCTTTGCTTCGACTGTGTGAGCTTTTATATTGTAATAATGACGTTTGACCTTTTCTTCCATGACTATCTGACTTGATTTAACTGTGTTTAAATTATTAAAGAGATTATTAAGAGGACATCCATGATTAGGATGGATATAAAATAGAACTGATAGTATTTTCATTGAAGTATTAAGCATTTGAAGGATCTGGATCTGAAGATACGTATACTTCCATTTCCAATATTGAAAGTTAACCTTTTTGGACATAAATTTTTTTTTCAAATACAGAAGGCATTATTTTCCATTAGGCAAAATGGAAAGACAGCAGGAAATATGACAAAACCACTAAGATGGTATTTTTGGAGGCTGTTCACAGGCTGTGGAATTCCCTACCTACCTGGGAGGGGGGGCAAGCTGGCTCCCTCACTGATGTCCTTCCAGAATCAGGTCTTTGACAGCTGAGTACTGGGCAGTGAAGGGCTTTTTTAGGATGTGGTGTATGTGTGCTTTTCATTGTTTTAATTTCTTTCATTGCTGATGTAATGATAATATGCTCGTTGCTTTTTAATATTGTAATTTATTGTATTTTCCCTGCATTTATTTTGAAATATATTGCGAGCTACCTTGAATACCTTTATGAAACCATAACCTTCCATATTCTGAGAAGTCAGAAATTTATCAAGAAAGTAGACTTCTTAGTACGTATTTCTGATAGGTCAATACATTTCATATTTTGAAAAAAAAATGTGAGAAATTCTGAATTTCTTCGTAAATCTTACTCAACTGCCGATACTTGCTTTTATTTATATGTCAGTGTAAGAACTGATGCTGGTAGTTCTTCTTTAAAAAAAGCCTATTATTTTCATCTTTTGCTTTATCACTAGTCCTTTCAGTGCTTTATTACCGTTTTCAGTAGCTGCCACAGAAAATCCACAGAGTAATTTGTCTATCTGAAAGGGAGACATTGAATACCAATAAATACAGTAATAAAATATAGTAATAAATCAAGTCGGTTCTGACTTATGGTGACCCTTTCTAGGATATTCTAGGTAATGAGTACTCAGAAGTGGTTTGCTACCCTCTTCTTTTGAGGCCAATCTGGAACTCTGCAGCTTGCCCAAGGCTAAACCATTTGACTCTTCTCCATGGGGGCACACTGAGGAATTGAACTCCCAAACTCTTGATTCCACAGCCAGATACCTAACTCACTACATTTTAATAAATTAACTGATAGTAGACTTATTAGCACAGTTAATTCAACACATTCAGGTGATTGGTTTAGATCAGTGGTTCCCAACCTTGGGTAATGCAGGTGTTCTTGGGCTGTAGTTCCCAGAAGCCTTTGCCACCAGCTATGTTGGCTGGGTTTTCTGGGAGTTGCTGTCCAAGAACACCTAGGTTACAAAAGGTTGGGAACTATTGCCTTTGGTGATAATATGTGCCTGATGTTTATGTAATGGCAGATGAAGAACGGACATGCCATCCATCTTGCATTCAGTGAGCACCCAGTCTTTAATCCTTTAAATGTCCATTAAAGAGGGAGGATATAGTAGGAAATAATGACATTTAATGAAATAAATACCATGTTTTCCCGAACATAAGACAGGGGCTTATATTAATTTTTGCTCCCAAAAATGCATTAGAGCTTATTCTCATAATTTTATGAAAATAATGTTTTAATGTTGATAATTTTTTTTTCATGTACAAGAATCTATTTAGATACAGTCATGCCATCTTCTTCTGATTGCTTCACAGTCCTGCACAATGGTGGAGGGTGGGGTTTCACTTAACTGGGGCTTATTTTTGGGGTAGGGCTCATGTTACGAGCATCCTGAAAGATCATACTAGGGGTTATTTTCAGGTTAGGTCTTATTTTCAGGAAAACAGGGTATATGCTTCTAAAATAACTAGGAAAAATTTTAGCACGTTAATTTCCCACTGTAGGTAAAGCTTTACTGTATCCCAGTTATATTTATACATAACTGTAGTAAAGCAAAGAAAACTTTTTGTAGCGTTAGTCTGACTTAGATAGAAAATAAAATCCTGTGCATGTTTAGGTCTAAGCCTGTACAAACCACACTGAGAGTGGCTTAATTTAAAATATGTGTACACAAGCCTTCAGGCTGATTGCAGTGGGATCAGTTAGACATAGACTGCTAGCAAAACTTTTGTCTCCAGCCTAAAGAGCACAGGTTAAGTATGTAGGTATCCTTATGCTTTTCTGTATTATATGGCTAAATATAATATAAAAGTGACATGCATATATCTTTAGCTTTGCACAGTATATGTAACAACTTTCTTTAGCCTAGTGGTAACTCTTGATCTTCTTGGCATGTTAGGTGCAAAGAGAATTGGCTGCTGTTCTTGCGATGAAGGCAAGAAAATCAGGTGAGTATATCAAACTATTGATTCTACAGTTTTAAGTGGTATTACATGCAGGGAAAAAGATAGTGTAAAACTGCCTGAGTGTAACAAGAAACATTTCTTCCTTCTGTGTATTGCAATTAATGTTCATGTGATAAACTAAAGATCTAATTGAACTAGGGTTTCTCATACAAACCAAGTATTCTTTATGTTTGCTTCATTTGTTAATGTTTAATAAACTGATGTTTACATGTGCATTGTCTACAGTGGGTAGATGCTGATTTTGAAGATGGCTTTTGTTTAACACATTTTAGCAGGGGAGAGATCACTGACTTAATAATTTCATTTTTTCCCATTAGTGGTGAATGTCTAACTTAAAAACAAACAAACTCCTAAATAAAATGTTGACAAAGGTTGTCAAACTGGCATGAGCCTGTTCATTTGTGCAGGACTGAACAGTTAATGAGTATATTTGAAGAGCAGGCACAATGTATGGATTGAACAGAACATAAATGAGCCAAACATTGCTCTATTTCATCCCCCATTCCTGCCATCCTTAGTTTTAGCTAACATTACTTATGTACATTGTTCACCAGTGTCAACAGGAGCAAATGGGAGACAAGCAAAAACATAATTATGTGGCCCCTCTTAGGTTAACAAATAACTGAAATTCAATATACCCATCAAGCATTATTTATTTACTTAATAAAAATATTTATTACTTACTTTGCTGCACACAGGAGCTCCCAAGGCAATAAAAGCAAGTTCGTAACTATTAAAAATGTTGAAGGCTAGATTAAACAATATGTTTTAAAAATTATTACAAAGTACACCAACAAAAATGTCAATGACGATTATACCTAGTACTCTTGCATAAGACAACAAATATTGTAGTGCATACGTAATGAGTCAATTGGGAGGCATATATGTTCACAAATAACTAGTCGTTTTGTGTTCTATTTGTTACTGATTACATCTCTCCAGTAGTTTTGACTGTCTGCCAGAAGCATATCAAGGATGGAGCAAGCTTGACTTGCTTTGAGAGTCCACTGCTACACAGAAATCTCTGTTTTGTGTACTTAATGATCTAGCCTGTCAGAGCAGTGACTCACAAAACAGGTGAAAATCTCAAGTTTTGGGTAGACTGGTATGAGAGAAAACTGTCTTCTAGTTATCCTGGCTCCAAGCCATTTAGCCCAGGGCTTATTGGTCAAAAACTGCCTTTTGAATTGAGTTTCAAAACAGATTGGAAGCCAAGGAATTTGCTTCAGGAGCAGTGACATGTAGGAAAGGAGATGCTCAGCTCACATTTAGAAGCACTCTTCACTTCAGAGGTGAAAGAGATCTATATTTGCATATGCTAGGGTGAACATTTCTCACCTCTGTGTCTTTCATACCAGGACGTTTGTTTTTGCTTTGCTATTTGTCACTGGAAGTTAAACACAGGCGTATTTTCTTGTCTGATTGCTGAGGCAGAGAATTCAGAGGAAGTCCCACTGCTGGGGGGGAAATGTGGTGTCATCTGAAGTGCATGACAAAGAGTCTGCCTCATGAATTTTGTTCTAGTTGTAGCTTCTGACAACTCTCCCATTATCTCCTATTCCCCACTTAGATCGCATTACAGTCTAATTGAGGAGTAATTAAGGAACAGAACACTGTGGCTAAATCTGCCTTTCCTAGGAAGGGCACAGCTCATGCACCAGCTGAATTCTTGAATTCTCACACCATTTGCTGGTAACAGAAATGTACGAGTTGACTGTTGATAGATATGATGACTATAGAAACATCTATGTGCTTTGAGCTAGGTTTTATATCCAGAGTAATATTTGCAGAATTGGTACCTCATTTGTACCGGCTGGATATCTCGGTGAGTTCGGTACCTGTTGGCGGAGCCAGAGGCTGGAAGTTACGTTCCTCCCTGTGCCTTCTAGGAGAAGAACCAGCTTGTGTAGCAGCATAGATACAGAGTCCTCCCAGAAGAAGGAACAACAAGCCACTTCTAAGTTGTTGTTGTCGTTTAGTCGTGTCCGACTCTTTGTGACCCCATGGACCAGAGCACGCCAGGCCCTCCTGTCTTCCACTGCCTCCCGGATTTGGATCAAATTCATGTTGGTAGCTTCGGTGACACTGTCCAACCATCTCATCCTCTGTTGTCCCCTTCTCCTCTTTCCTTCACACTTTCCTAACATCAGGGTCTTTTCCAGGGAGTCTTTTCTTCTCATGAGATGGCAAAATTCCATACATCACTACAGGAAAAACCATAGCTTTGACTATGCGGACATTTGTTGGCAAGGTGATGTCTCTACTTTTTAAGATGCAGTCAAGGTTTGTCATTTCTTTCCTCCCAAGAAACAGGCGTCTTTTAATTTCGTGGCTGCTGTCACCATCTGCAGTGATCATGGAGCCCAAGAAAGTAAAATCTGTCCCTGCCTCCGTATCTTCCCCTTCTATTTCCCAGGAGGTGATGGGACCAGTGGCCATGATTTTAGTTTTTTGATGTTGAGCTTCAGATCATTTTTTGCACTCTCCTCTTTCACCCTCATTATGAGGTTCTTTAATTCCTCCTCACTTTCTGCCATCAGAGTGGTATCATCTACTCTATACCTAGAGAAATCTGAGAAGGGTCACCGTAAGTTGGAATCAACTTGATGGCACATAAATATTATTTATATTATCTCGTTTGGTATAATGTCCTTCACAGAGAGGAAGCCTGCCTTGTGGATTTTCAGTGCCTGGGGAAGAGCCTTTATTCTTCCAAGCATTTAGAACTATTTTAGGTCCTTACAGAGCATAGAAGTCTTCTACTTTGCTGTAGAGTCCATTCTTCTTTTGCAGGCTTCATCTTAGGTTTGATTTTGTCCTTTATATAGTTATTGTTTATGGTTTATATTTTAATGTACTTTTCGCCAAAGAGAACCTTTGGTAACTTGTAGTCTTAAAGTACAGTAAATAAATAAACAGTATTCAGTATTAATTTGTTCTGCGAAAATTGTCATCTTATGAAAAAATAGTCTTGAGAGGTTCCCTATGCATCAGTCTAAAAAAAAAGTCTTGTGAAGCATCAGTCTAAAAAAAAAAAGTCTTCAAAGCATGGTCATAGAAAAAAAAAGTCTTGCGAGGCACCATAGTGATCGCAAAAACCAATTGTCTTGAGGATTTTTCATCCCGCAAGGCAATCATCTAGTGAGGCACCACTGTACTTGTAACTGATGGTTATTTCTGGAGATGATCCTTAGAGTTTGTGTCTGATGGAGTGTATATTTAAAGAAGAGTTCAGTGTAGTGTTATAAATCAAAAGCATATGCAAACACAACACTCAACATTACAGTTACATTTATTTAAAATATTTTTATGCAACAACTATCAGGTTTCTCAAAAACTACCCAACTTGTAACACTTGTGGGCTGATACATAATGATCATTTTCTGATACATAGTGATCTTGCATATATACAAGGTTAGCCTGTTTTTTCACAGAAAATAGCTTTTTGCATATTTAGATATGGGAGACATTTACAGTTAGTGGCACTGAGCTTCCAAAATACAGTGGTGCCTCGCTAGACAATGATAATCTGTTCCACTGAAATCACTGTTTAGCGAAATCATTGTCTAGCAAAAAGCATTTCCCCATTGGAATACATTGAAACCTGTTTAATGTGTTCCAATGGGAAGAATCGTCATTGTCTAGCGAAGATCGGCCATAGGAAAGCCGCTTTACAAACCGCCAATCAGCTGTTTAAATCGCTGTCTTGCGAAGCTTAGGTCCCGAAAACACCTGTTTTGTGAGTGCAGAGGGAGCTAGCGAAAATCGGTTTGCGAAGCAGGGACCAAACATTGTCCAGCGAAATTCCCCCATAGGAATCACTGTTTTGCAAATCGCTATAGCGATCGCAAAAAGTCAATGTCTAGTGAAAAAACTGTCATGCGGGGTAACTGTCTAGCGAGGCACCTCTGTAACTTTAAACAATGTTCTAACTGCAATGATTATTCTTATCCCATAATTAGTAGTATGTCAGTCTGCATGTCAGTTTCAGTGATGCAACGGATTTGCTCTAAATTATATTGGAATTGGCATCCATGAATATAAATAAATTAATTAATAGTTGTTAGAATGAATTCATAATCTGAAATACAAAGAATCAAATCTTATTGTTTAGAGTGGTAAATCACACTAGCGTGGGTCCATTGAATCAGTCAGGATTTAGCGGGTTAACTCCTCTGTTGATTGAAATGAGCGCAATCTACTGGTGATTTACAATGCCAAAGTAAGTCACAGTTAGAGTAGGCCAATTTGAATAAAAGGACATGATGGAGGAGTTGACTGACATTGATTCAGCGGACTTACTATACTAAAAATTTAGTACACTGAGCAACAGGGGTTTTGGTCACTGTCTTAATTATTTAATATATGCAGTAGACATGTCTGTTTTCTGGTGCTTAATTTTCTGACTTGTCTCTCCTGAGGTCAATTAGCTAGAGTAGAGAAAATGAACATTAATTAACTCTGCTTATATAACACTATGTCAGACAGGACACGTTCTAAACTTTGCAATTTGAATTGAGGGTTTTTAATAATGAGACACTCCTTAATGTTCTACTGTAGCTGTAATCTGCTGCTAATTTCTAAACACTGTGAAATGATAGACAAATGTTTCCTTTTATTTTACAGAGCAAAGGGATGGAGTTGATAGAATGCTATTCCCTATTTGGTATCCAAGAAATTGATCCTTTGGGACTGGTTCTCTCTGGAAACCAAAGTAGCATAATGAGTAGCCTTCCCTGCAAATTCAATATTAGTGTTACACCTCAGGTCAAAAGAAAGTTAATGACCATTTGCACAGCAGATATAGAAAATTGCATTGCATTGAATATTATTGTCAATTTAAAAGTATAGCATTACACTGAAGTAATTTATATTTAAATTGATTTAAATTACATGTTCTAATAACAAGACATTAGAGAAGACTTTTGTGAAAAAAAACTAGCATCAAGCATATTTGTAACCCTGATATAAACTGTCGTTAAACACATTTAAAGCAGTAGGGTACAAAAATCCATTTGAAAACCCCTTTCAGGCAGCCAGTCACTAACAGAAAGCTTGCCTGAAGAGAAAGGTCTTCACTTGTTTGTGGAAGGATAGCAAATATGGGGCCAGTCTGGCCCCTGTGGCTGAGAAAGGAACAAACAAAGTTTCATTTGTATATGATTCCTATGGGTCCTGATTTAATGTATTTATATGCCACCTGGTTAGTATGTTCTTCAAGTTTTCTCGTTCATCTTAATGTGATAAGTACTTGTGTAAGGTTTGTACAACTTGATGCAGCTAATTGTGCCTAATGGACAAATTGCTGGCTTGCATCTCATTTGTGCAGTGTGCTGACTGACATGGGTCTGAGATGGACCTTTAAACTTAGTAAAACCTGGTTAATTATTTTTAACGTTTACTTTTTATCCCCTCCCCCCCCCCCCCATAAGATGTTAATTCAGACCTTCTCAGTAGTCTGCTAAGAAGTTAGTGGAAGGAATTTTATATGCATACATTTTATGTATTGCCTCTCCCTTCACACAATTAGGACAAAGGGAGAATCACAGCTCAAAGATGTGCAGTGCTGATTCAGTGCTTTTGCATTCCTTTTCTGTTTGGTACTCACCATTTGAAAGAGGACTTAGAAAACCACTCCTAAGCTTCCCCCATGTCATTTTTGTTTCATCATTTTTATGTGATTTCAAAACCAATACAGTACTGTAAAATGGATGAAATGCCATCAGCCTTATAATTTCTGTTTAGTGCTACTAGATAGGCTGTGAAATTATGCATAAAAGCAGAAATAACTGTGTGGGAACAAAACAAAACCCCCAAATGCAAACAGAAGACAACACCTTTATTAGGTCAAACAAAAATTATAAAAGCTTTCCAGACCACTGGCCTTGTGGCAATCAAGATGTTACAAAAACGAGGAGGTGGGGAGCATAGCTAAGGATCCATTAACTTCAGCCAGAGTGGAAAGAGCTCTAAATTTATTTTGGACGTTTGTATTGTCTAAGATGGAGATTCAAATGTTTCTACCATTCCAGCTCCCAGTTGAAGAGTTATATGGTACCACACAAGGAAACCTCACCATCTTTGAAATACCTAACAACCCCCAATTTGATTGTCTGCAGAGCCTTCCTTTTCTGCTACATCTCAAGATGCTATCTAGACTACGACTGAAGATCAAGCCTTCCCCTTTTTGCTGTTTGTTTGTTTAATTGTAGGTGCCACAGCTTGTGAAGAATAAAATGCTTCTCTATCTTTTTATAGTAAGATTTCAGCAGTCTGGGTGGCAGGGAAAGACGGCCTGTTCCAAACATTTGCAATCTATTAGGTTTGAATGTTTTGAGATTATGTCCTGCACTTTTGGGAGTGTTCGCTTATTTGTGCCTGTGAATGGAGAGAGGAGAGGAAGCTTTCTCTAGTTAGCACTGTGAACAAGGCTATGGGCTTGTGTTTTACGTATCTGCTTACTTGTTCAGCACAGAAACAGTCAGTGTTAATGGTAATTTTTAACACCCTATAAAGCTAAACAGAGGAAGTTCACACCTTCCTTGGCTTTATTGTTCCAGACTGTTTGGCTGCACAGTATGTTCAGTTTAATTCTTTAGTGTGTGTTGAGAAGTTTATCTTTTCAACCAGAAGTGGTGTAGCTTTAAAACGTAAGATTCTACACAATGCAATAGTTGATTCAAATGCTATTATTTTTATGAGTCTTGATTAACTGCATTTATGGATAAGTTTCAAAACAGTTTTCAAAATGAGGTGAGTTTTTAGCTGTGACTAGCACAGTATGAATTTATATGCTGCTGTCTGGTACTCTGGTGTGTAGGTGATATTCTTTCTAAAGGGTATGTTGGGACAGGACAGCAGTTTATAAATGTTTATAAATAAGCATAGTATTCATCAATGCATAGATGCAGTGATATCATTCATTGTGCGGTAGCTTTAAAATACTATCGCTTAGTCCTGATAACACCCAGTATCCTTCTATCCTTCCAGATGTAAAGAATGTCAATGCATCATACTTATAGATGCTGCAATAATTGCTAATCTTCACCATTTCCCCTTTGTTGCTGTTAGTCTGCTCAGGAGAAGGGAATCAGCTATAGAGTGAGGAAACCCACTTCATGAAAACTTTATTGGGACAGGCTACTGTGGCTATTTGAAGTGTAGTAGATTAGCACTGATAGGCAGAACATCTGAAAGACTGGGGGAAAAATACTTATTAGCCATTGCCTTGTGTTGTTAGCCTCCTTTGACAAAGAGATGATGGAGCCATCTGAGGATCATCTAGCCTAGCGAGGAGATCCCATTGTGCCTTTAAACAGAATTTTGTAGCCCCTTCAATTGCAGTAAGCTGGCTGAATTGTACATTGGTTTAGGTATCTGGTTGTGGAGCCAGAGGTTGGGAGTTCAAATTGCCACTGTGCCTCCTAGGGGAAGAGCTAGCCTGCGTGGCCTTGGGTAAGCTGCATAGTCCCAGAAGAAGGGAATGGCAAAAAGACATGAGAAAATGGGAATATTTTGATAGTGTGGCCACAGCTGAGATATTTTAGCAGTCTTTTGCCAGTTCCACACCCCCAGTGATTTTTCATGGTAGACCAGTGATTTGAACCCAGGCTTTCTGAATCCTAGTCCATCATTCTATCCACTGCACTACATTGGTATCTCAAACAGAAGCTTACCGGATGTCAATAAATACTATAGTACTTAATTGGAAATTGATATGTTTATTCATTTGTTATATTTATATCTTATTGTTGTTGTTTAGTCATTAAGTTTTGTCCGACTCTTTGTGACCTCAGGCCCTCCTGTCTTCCACTGCCTCCCAGAATTTGGTCAAATTCATGTTGGTAGCTTTGATTATACTATCCAACCATCTCGTCTGCTGCTGTCCCCTTCTTCTCTTGCCTTCACTCTTTCCCAACATCAGAGTCTTTTCCAGAGAGATTTCTCTTCTCATGAGATGACCAAAGTATTGAAGCCTCAGCTTCAGGATCTGTCCTTCCAGTGAGCACTCAGGGTTGATTTCCTTCAGAATGGATAGGTTTGGTCTCTATGCAGTCCAGGGGACTCTCAAGAATTGGCTCCAGCACCACAATTCCAAAGCATCAATTCTTCGGCAGTCAGCCTTTTTAATGGTCCAGCTCTCGCTTCCATACATCACTACTGGAAAAACCATAGCTTTGACTATGCGGACCTTTGTCAGCATAGTCTCAGCGTCTCTCTTATATCTTAGCTTCTTTCAAAGTAGCTTAAGGTCTCTCCAGTTTCTGTTCTCACAATGTCTCTGTGAATTTGGTTAAGCTGAGAGATGAGTGACTAGTCTGTAGTCATCTAATGAATGCTGCGGCTGAGTGGGAATTTGAACCTGGATTGCCCCAGCCCTAGTCAAACACTATGACCACTATATCATAGCGGCAGCCTAGTTTTGGTAGTGTACTTGTTACATATAGCACTGATACTTTGCCCATATGTTCTTCTCTTAAAGCAGCCTGAAAATTATCTCAATGTGGGCATCATGTTTGCAAGGAATGGAATTCTTTCTAGATGAGAAGTAAACTGCTAGAAAGCAAAAGATTAATAACTGAACTGATGAACCAGTGTTAATTTTAGTTGCAACAAATGATCCATTATTATTGCCTATTTTAAGTGAATCTTCCATTAAGGTCAAAGTAGGTTATTTCTCTCTCTAAAGAAATTAAATAAGCCTTACTTAGCAAGAAGAATAATCCCCTTTGGGTATAAATACAACCAGCCTTTCTCCTAAAGTAAGCCTTTACTCTTGTCACTAGTTTTATAGAAAATATTGAAGGAAAAGCCTTTTGCTTACCCACAAGGGAGTAAGGAAATTAAATCAAGGCATAGCCTCCTGATCTTTAAGTGACCATTAAAAAATCAACATCCTGAACTCCTTAGGCTCATTTGCAAGTAGATGCAATTGAAACTGCAATTCAGCAAGCTAATGCTCACTTAATGTCCTTGCATTCTTTTATTCATGTGAGCTTTTCCATGAGTAAAATATGTGAAATTTCATAGAAATGGGGTGCAATAAACCTAACTGCTATTCCAGCACTCTGGCTGTTCTTTGTGTGCCATACTGGGTAGATGTGTGGCTCTAATGAGCACATCCTTTGTTTTTAAATAATAAAAGTGGCTTCGTGTGCTTTCAGCTGGGAATGAATATTGATGTAGGCAATAATAGAAATTGTTATGTCAGGTCTTGTGTATCACCCACAGGTTGTAAGTAATTTCATATTTGAGGGAACTACAAGAGAATGAACATATTGTAGCATTTTCTCATTCCAGTGTTTAACATGTATCAGAATTTGTAAGCCAAAAGCAAACCCTGGTATTGTAAAGAATACAAAAAAAAGGGGGGCTTCTAATTTAATATGCTGGGAACCATGCTACGTTTCTGATTAATTTGTTCTATGTGAATGCAGCATATAGGGGCTTTCCTATAATACAGTGGGGTCTTGACTTGAGAACTTAATCCGTATTGGAAGGCGGTTTTCAAGTCAAAAAGTCTGTAGATCAAGTCTCTATTGACCTACAGTGCATTGAAAACCGATTAATCCCATAACAGGCCATTTTTGTTCCATTTTGGTTTTTTTCTGGTCTGTAAGTCAATTCTCAGGCTGCAAGTCAAACCTAAATTTTGCGGCCAGAGAAGTCTGTAACTCAAAAAGTCTGTAAGTCAAGCCGTCTGTAAATCAAGGGTCCACTGTAGTTCCATTTGAGGTGTTGATCTTCTTTAAAAGTTAAAAACTGGCTGGATAGCTCAGTGGTTTAGTTATCTGCCCGCGAAGGCAAAAGTTGTCAGTTTGATTCCCCACTGTGCTTCCTGGGAGAAGAGCCAGGCGATAAAGCCTTGGAGAAGCTGCGCAGTCCCGGAGTGCCCCGAGAAGAGAATGGTAAACCTGTGCATTTTTACCTAGAAAACCCTGGCAAAGGTCATCATAAATCAGAAATGACTTGATAGCATGCAATTATTATTATTAAATGATTAAAAACCTATACAGTGTAAGTCACTTTGGGTCATTTCAAAGAAAAAGGAGGGTAAAAATATGTTAAATAAATCAATACAAGTGTTGCCTTTTTTTTCTAGTTGATGTGAAAAAAACAGCTGGTTTGTTTGCTTTTAGATTTGTTTCTGCATGAAACAGGCAGAAGAGGTACCTCTATCTAGTTATATCTGTGAATAGGAAATGCTGAAATAAGATCTTTAAAGTGTGTTTATGAAAGTAAACTGCTTTGTAGTTCTACATGTACCTTATGCACTAAATAAATAATCCATAACATGTACAGCATATCAGCTTTTACAGTTCTGAAGCCAAGGCTATGTAAAATGGGAGCTCTGTGATTCATTCACCAGATCATTTTTAGAAAAGCTAAAATAAGTCCATACAGGAGGTTTAATTGGCTTGAGTCTATGGATTATGAGAGGGGACGGGGGACATCACAATTTTTCTTGATAGGATTCAAAACAATAAGGCACCTGTGTCACAACTATGTTCTCTGTGTGGTGTAGGTAGTGGATAGAGTGACAGACTAGGACTCTGGAGAACAGGATTTGAATCCCTGTTCAGCCATGGAAACTCATTGGGGGAATGGAACTGGCAAAAACACTTCACTTACCTTGAAAACCTTGTTAGGGTCATTATAAGTCAGTTCCAACCTAACAGCACATAACGACATAACAACTATATTTTTCTACTCAAGCGCTTATCATTCCAGTTTTGTGTTCTGAATTTTGGCTGTTACACCCTGCTTTCTGGTAGTTTTGCTTTAATTGAAAGCACAAGCCCCTCCTTCTACTTTAGAGTAAAATTGAAAGATAATTAAAAATGAAGAACAGTGAAGGGACAATTGAGGATCTCATTCATCATGAGTTTCTGTCATGGCCATAGAGCAGAGCCTCTTCTATCAGAGGACGAACTGAGGACCCACAGAAGAAAATATCCTAGCAAGGCTCCTTGAGAGGTGCTCAGGGAACTGGAGTCCCAGAAACCATCTAGTGCTTTCAGCTGCATCAGAACTGTGAAGCTCAATTCTCAGCACCAAATTCAACCACCTGAATTGGGCCCTACAGGCAAATGGCTATTCCAAAAATGAAATCATAAGAGCCATCAAACCGAGAAAACAACACCGAACCGAAGAGGCAAAACAGCCACCCACAAATAAAGTATTTCTGCCATACCTCAAAGGGGTTATGGACCCCATGGGGAAATTTTTGAAAAAAACACAACCTACAAACAGTAATCAGGCCCACCACAAAAATACAACAAACGTTATGGTCAGCAAAGGACAAAAGGGACCCCCTCACCTCTGCAGGAGTATACCAGATACCTTGCAGTTGTGGCCAGGTATATATTGGGACCACAAAACACAGCATCCACACCAGAATCAAAGAACATGAGAGACATTGCAGATTAAAACAACTGGAAAAATCAGCAGCAGCTGAACATGCCCTGAAACAAGCTGGACATGAAATCCTATTTCAAAACACAGATGTACAGGACAACACCAGTAATCCTTATGTTAGACTACAGAGGAGAAATCCACAAACATCAACACAGCTTCAACAAGAAAGAAGAACATTTAAAACTCAACAAAGCCTGGCTCCCAGCACTGAAAAATACAGCCTGCAAATAGGTCAACAAACTCTACCCAGCCACAAGGACCGGTGATCACTGTACACAATAGACTAGCTAACGACACCCATCAATGACAGTGACACATCATCTCCCCCTTGTCACAACAATACACTCATAACAAAAAACACCCTGATCACCATAATCACTCCAATCTCCTAAAAAGGACAAAAAGCTGATCCCACAGCTACAAATACTCAACTATCCCACACACTACACCAGAACACAGACAGAGTTCTAACTCCTGTCCTCTGAAGATGGTGGCCACAGAGACTGGCAAAACATTAGGAAGAAAAACCTCCAGAACACAGCCAAACAGCCCCAAAAACCTACAACAGCCATTGGATCCCAGCTGTGAAAGGCTTCGAGAATACATTTCTTCCACCCATTTATTTATTTATTTATTTATTTATTTATTTATTTATTTATTTATTTATTTATTTATTTATTTATTTATTTATTTATTTAATAAATATCCCGCCTATCCGGTCAGTTATTTTTAGAAATTGTCACTATGAAACACCCACACCTATTAAGATTTTTGCTGGAATGCTTTTTAAATATGTAGAAATCCCATCCCTTCTTAATTATACTGATGCTAATGCAAATCCCGTTTAAAACTGCTGAAATGTCTACATATGTAATTGGGAACTGGATAGCATCCAGTGAACTATTTTCTAGGTTAGATATAATTAATGTTAATTATAATTAATGTTCACTACTATTTTGTTTTGCAAACCATCTTATACATGTTTCTTATTTTTTAAACATCCTTAGCAATGAATCAAAATGAAAACAGCAGTGAAGATGTAGTAGAACAAGAAGATCAGAAGGATGTCCATGATACACAGGTAGAAAAATAATATATAATTGTTGATATTATTGAAGTTGAAATTTCTTTCCCTGACACAAGGTCTGTAGATAAGCTACAAATGGAGAGTTTGGCATGGATGGAAAACTTGGCTGATAGCTTGGCTAGAGTAACTTATCCACTAGTAACCTCAACTGCCATAATGCAGTCTGAATGAGGATATGTTTGGCACCAGGTAGGAAACTGCTTCTGGTGTGGAATATAACAACTTGGGTGTTGAATGGGGTCATCTGGTAGCAAACATTACACCTATGCTGTAAAATCTCTATTGGCTGCCTGTTTTACAAAACCATGTACAAGATTTTATGATGAAGGTATAAAGATCTAGGAGCAACCCTTTGAAATGCTTTTTTCCCTTATTGGATGATTCTAAATGCAACTGAAAGTTTTACATTGAATAAGAATTCTGTATCGCTTTCTCAATACAGGTATTACATTATTATAGGTAGATAAGAATATTTTGAAGTGCTTGTTTTAGGAGAAATGCTCACAAAAATGGACACTAGGTTTTCTGAAAACTGTTGCAAAGTGATGTTGGTGTGGCTAAATTAATTTAATATGGAAAAAAATGTTCATCCTTATGGCAACTTAGTAATGTTTCATTCAGAAGAAAAACAAATACATTACAACTGAGCTGCTGACATGACCCATGATTTCATTTCATGTCACGTCTATAAATTTTCCCATTAGGCTGGTTCTATTTTCTAACATAATTCATTTATAAGAATGTTCATTTCAAGGTTTTGTTGTTCAAGATTTAAAGACAAAAGAATTCATTAAGTATTCATCTGCTCCAATAAGCAGCATGTTAATAAGATTATATGGGTGGATTAGAGAAAACATCAGTAATTTAATTTTAGTGAATCCAGTCATTCAGTTTGTGGAAGCTACTTTGGAAATTTGTCAAAATTGCAATGCATGTATTAACTAGATGTCTGATTCCTTAGAAATTGTTTAGGATGTTAAAATGGAACAAAAGAGACCTAGGCAAGACAGGAATATATATTGGCTTCCAGCTTTCCTCATGTGGTAGCACTGATGAGTAGTATTTTTCCTGCAGATAAAACTATAAAATAAACATAGATGACTGTTGACAAACTGATAACTTACCAGTTACGTTTAGAGTCATTTCGTAAGCCAGTCAGTTCTATTGACTTCTTAAGTATGGAGTGTTCTTTTGCTTACCTAGATTTCTGATCAGCTGCTAAAAATTTCAAATGATCCCTTTCCACTTGTCTGGCCTAATACAAATGAATGTCTTACCAAGGGGCCAAATGTATACTTGTTACCACTTGATAACATATCATCTGTGGGCCCATTGATAGAAAATAAAACGCAAGTTTAATTGAAAGTCCAGATAGTAATACCCACCTCCCCATTCTGTGGTCCTGAGATAAAAGCTAGAATACCTCAAGGGAAAATATTGCATAGTGACATTTCGAGCCAAATGTGATTTGTCTTCTCTTTCCCCAAGGACCTAATATTTCACCAAGATGTCATTTCTGGTTTGTTCATTAATCACTGGTATGGCCTTTTTTAAGGGACACCTTTCCAAGAAGTAGCTTTATGGTTAAAGAGTACATTGTCTACACCGTGGGTAATGTGATCACTGGGAAAAATGTCATTAGCAATTAATTGTTCCAAGTGTTTCTGTACAGATAGTGTTTTAGGACACTTCCATGCAATATACATAGCAGCCCTGTATAAACTGCTCATTCTCCAGATCCTGGTGGTTGGGAATCACTTTTCTCAGGAAAAAAAGTGTGTTAAAACCACCACAGTAACATAACTGGAGCTGAAATATTTGTTCTAGCCATCTAGAGTTCCTAGTGTCATTTTCTGGTGCTCTCTTTACATGTTTGGTTCTACACAGTAATGAAAACATATAGGAGTAAATTTTGATTGCACCTGCTGGTTCCATCCCAGAGTTCTGTGAGAGTGAGAAGAGACCTTGCAAACATGTTGTAATGTATGATTGAGAATCTTCTACTATCCAATATGGGGCTAGTAGAGTTATTTATTTATTTATTACTTTGATTTATATACTGCTCCCATTACTGTCACAATACTACTCTGGGTGATTCACATTAAAATACGCAATCATAATATAATATAATATAATATAATATAATATAATATAATATAATATAATATAATATAATATAATAAAAGCCATATAATATGCTAACCACATGAAGACAGAAGGCACCCGACCAGTGATGAAACTGAACAAAAGATAAATCATGAAAATAAAAATAAAAATAGTAGTAACTGAAAGGAGATGTAAGATCGCCTCAGCTGAACTAGGGTTGGAGTGGAAAGCCTCCCTAAAGAGCCATGTCTTCAGTTGCCTCTTGACCAGCAACAGGGAGGAGGGCAGGCAAAGTTCCTCCAGGAGCTGGTTCCACAAAGATGAAGCTACCGCAAAGAAGGTCCTCCTCTTGGAGAAGATTTATGGGCCTCCCACTAGAGTTCTAGTTCAGAGACACATGCATCGGTCCTGTTGTGCTCTTTTAATATGCAGGGGGGGGGGAGAGTCCAGCCAGAACAGTCATGTTGCTTCTCTTCCACATGGTTATTGTAAAAATACAAGACTAGCTCAAAATTGTGAATTGATAGAGGTTGTCCAGGCTTTCAACCAGGATTATTTTCTACATTTACAGGGAGATCCATGGTATTGCCTAGTATTTCCCCATTCAAATACTACTGCTGGGAATATTAGATATCCAAATGAATTTGTTGGTGTTAACCATTAGAAATGGGAAGATTAATTTGTTGCTGTTCACGAATAAACCTGGAAACAATTACATGATTGAAGTGCCACTATTTGTTGATTAGATTGTTAGCTTTAAAATAGACAATGCGGTTTTCAAAAAATGGCATGTGGGTTATCACCATTGTCCTCTAGCAGTAATCTGTTATTTTAATGTACAGCAGTATGTATGTTGTCAGACACACATATTAAAAAAAAAATTGGAATGTTAGGTTAATTCTTTCATTTGACAATTGTGCCCACAAAACAAAATGTTTGCTTGTGCCTTTTCTAGCTCTGATGTTTTTGAAGCAATGCAAAAAAAAATGTTTTTTATATATTTGCTTGCTGCTGTTTGTATTATGATACTTTGGTGGCTGTACGTTATGCATACAAAGAAGGGTGGAGTGTGAGAAGTAGAAGCTTGTGCTGTTATTTTTAGGGATGACTCTCTTGCTCTCCATCCTTTTCCAGGGCTGTTCTTGGCTAACTTTCCCATGTATTTCTAACCTCTTGCTATGCTTCTCTTATGTAACAGGAAATAGGATGACGGGAACAAATACACAAGCTAGCGTATCAGCTGTACCCATAACAGTAGCTGGGTTAGTTCATGTTGTCTTCGTTTAGCTAAGCAGATAGCAAAGTGCAAAAGGCGTGTGATCTGTGAGAACGTTTCTTGTGTTTCCTTCCAACAAACAATTACAATTGTTTCTAGCACAGAGCTGCAAAGTTAAGAGAGAGTGATGGGGAAGATACTTTCTTTTTAAAGTTAAAACACAGTGAATGTCATGTCCTGGGATTGCGGATTTAAGTATTTCTTCACTTTTCCTCCAAATCTCAAGGCAGGAGTTATGTGCAAGCTGCAAGAACGAGAGGATATTGGGCGCCTCGAACTTGTCCACAAACTGGCAAGGGAAAACTGTTATCGACTACAGGCAGATAAAAAAGAGCCAGAGAAAACAGATTGGGTAAGATACTTCTCAGTTTTTCAGGAGAGTAAAGTCATTCAGAACTATCTAGCGAAGTGAATTACAGCAAATACCCAATGGAACCAATGAACTATAGTTACTGTTTGGCTTGTCTGCTCCTAAGTAAATCCTTTTTCCATTCAGTGAGACTTTCTTCAAAGTATGTTAGTATAGGATTGCAGCCTCTAACGTAACTGAACTCTTGTTTCATAGTTTTTACTTTAGTTGTAACTTTTTGACATTTTTAATTTTATTTGTTTCAAACCAAAGGGAAGGAAAGAGGGGATGAGAAAAAAAGGAGGGGGAGCAAAAAGGGGAATGTATTGAATTTAATCATGGGCTAGGGATATACATTACTGTAATCTGCCTTCATGTCCAAAAAATTATTTGGCATTGGTAGAAGAGACATTCATGTCAAACTAAAGTAGTAAGATCTTCTGTCCTTTGACTGATGGTGCATGGTGTATGCTTATCTTTCCTACCTTGAAGTACTGTATAAGTCTTTTGGCATGGTTAAGAACTTGTAAAATCCAAGTTGTGGCTTAAATTTCTGCCCTTTGTGTCCAATTCTTCCCTTTCCAACTGCAAGTAAACTTTAATGCAATTGAATCATGCACATCGCCTTCATTCACATGAAACCCTGAAAGTATTGCTGTGTTGTTTAAACTGCAGTGGTGGTAAAAGCTTATTGACTATTTACTCTTAAGTATATCTGTCAAATTAACATTAAACTTCTGCAGGTTCAAAGTGATGTTCATGTCTAAAAATGTATGGACTGTTTTTAGAATATATTTCTGGAATCTGACAAAAGGTTATTATTGTCTGTGGCCCTAACCCTGTTTGAAACATTTGTACTCTAAAAGCTGTTTTTGCTCTCCAGCTCCTCCATGGGAAAGAAAGGTCTGTTTTCAGGCATATGAGAAAACCATGTAGTCTTATTTGAAGCTTTGAACACGGGGACCCTGTGTTCTTGGTGACAACCCACCCACTGACTATGTTTCATAAAACTCTAGTCCCTTTTTCTTGGGGTTAAAGTACGATTTTTCAGCGTGTGTTTTGAAATGGCATGAGAGTGCACATTTTTTTTGTCTATTTGAAACCACATTCACTTGGTGCAGCATATAAAAGAAGAATTAATGTTCATATTTGGCATTTAACTGGCATTCCTGGAGCATAGTGCAAGCAAGGGGAGGGACACTGGCTCTTGGCTAAGCACTTTGAGGCATTACCAGAGGGAAGATTTTGGTTCCCTCTGCCTCAGAGCCAGCTAGTGAGAGATTTTGTAGAGTACAGATACCCACATTATAAAGGTAGACAAGTGTGGTGCCCTCTGCCTACCAGAGAAGGCTCAGTTTATGCATTTGGGGCACAGCAGGGACTTTAACCTCAATTTTACTTTTTAAGTGAGGTGTTTTTGCTCTCCAGTTCATGGGAACTTGTCCCTTCACTCACGTAAAGACTGGGTTTCTACACTGTTTGATGTTAGCCTTGTTAATATACCATGCCACAGTTGTTTAAATAATACGGGTTGTTTCTTATGTCACCCAGTTGTTGTTACAGGTGTTAATTTCTGGTGGAAGGCAGTGAAAATTTGTTAGCTAGTATTACTTTAAGTTAACATTGTAAGGTCTTATAGATTCTCAGATTAAGTTGGTTTCAAAACCTTTCCATAATTTCAGGAGGGAAAAAACTTAGCAGTTTTCCCTAAGGGGAAGTTATTACCTTAGCTTTTGGGGTAAATATAATAAAGGCCTTGTTTGTAGTGCATGAGTATGTGCAGCTAGTGTAATCAGACTGAAGATACAATTCATCATTTTGTCCCCTTTAAATAGATCCCAGAGAAATATTTTTGTCACCTATCATCCAGCCATTTGTCAACCATGCTTCTGTGGAAGCAGTATTAGGATTGCTCACTGATAATCAGTTATCTATTATATATGCTGTGGCATAGTTTGTGGTGGCAGCCAAGAAGCTGTACTCTTCTTTTGTTAAGGATCGTACCACCACTATGATCAGTGAGTCTAGATGTTTGTTTTGAAGGATGTTATGATGGGACTGATGATATGCATCCCAATGAGCTATTACAATTGTTTTTAAATTAAAATTCATATATATTGTAAAGACCTGTGGCCAGAAACAATAAAGTAGTATTTTACAGATTATAGATGTGGAAGCAACAAGTTACAGTTAACAAAGTTATCAGCAACTTGTTTTACAGCAGAGGTCTTCAAACATTTCACATGGAGGACCACATAATAAATATTTGATATTTTCGAGAACTCAAGTAATGCACGTGTGGGCACATTCCCGCCTGCCCACCCACACTGCCACCCACACACTCCTGCCCATCCAGCTGCATGCACACCCACCCGCACACCCCTGCCTGCCCCCTGCATGCATGCACAGATGCCTGCATGTCCCCTGCCCACCCACCCCCACATGGACAGATAGATGGATGCCTGCACCACCGCCCCATTGCACCCCTGCACATGCGTGCTGAAGGCAACTGGCCAGACAAAACGGCAATGTGGGTTGGATGTGGCCCACGGGCTGTAGTTTGGAGACCCCTGCTTTAGGGGAATAACAAGAACTTGTCCTGGATTGTCAGTATCTTGTTAGCTTAAGGAATCTTTCCCCCACCCCTGCTGAGAAGGCCACTGTTAAATAAAAAGACTTCAGCTCCCTTTGCTTTCTTAGGCAAATTTATCTCTTTGATTTTTTAAAATAGCTTTGCAAGAAAAAAAATATTTTTTTTAGCTACATGCTAAATCATCAACCTGAAATGAAAACAAATCTTCTTGGATCTTTGAATGTGATGTTCAACAATAATTTCTTTAACCCACAGTCTCATCTCATGAAGTTCTTGTGGCAAAGTGCATTTTAAAAAAATTTGTGAATAAACACCAAAAAATTAAATATATTTTAAGAGCACCAAACTAAGTTGTTTAAAAGGATTGTAAGGTCCTGCCTGTGTAGGCACAGTATTTGTGTATGATTGAAATAAACTAATTATGCAGACCACATGTGTGTTACATAACTGTTCCTGAGCTTTTAAAACATGTTCTTGGGGTAGAATCAATGGCAGCTGGTGCCCACTAGAACTGGCGATGTGGAGAAAGTAATTACTGAAGTCTGTCTCCATTGCAACAAATCAAAACAGCTTACTTTCATGTAAATATATTTATGGTTCCTGCATCATTAGGGGTTGGGCTAAATGGTGCTTGAGGTCTATTTCAGTTCTAGAGTTCTATGTAGGTTAGTTATTTGAAATTCCGCAAGTGTGATGCAAAGATTTGGTTAAATGTAGTTCAGAATACATTTTTATGTCTGTATACTGATTGCAGCTGGGATCAGTGAGATTTACCTCCTGGTAAGGAATTAAATCTCAGTGAACTCAGTGGGGTTTATTTTTTGTAGACATGCATATCTTTGTACTGTACGCTTATACTGGTGGTGTGTGATGAAGCATCCCTTATACAGCCAATTAAAAAGATCACATTGGTTACTGCAACAGATGGATGCAAAAATATTATTGAACTATTTTCAAATATGGCAATACATGTGGCAAACTATTAAACATGAGCTCTCCATAATTATCAAACAAAGCTTGTTTTCTGTAATTGTGACCATAGCATAAAAATAATACAGGCCTTTTGTTTTGCATTATAACATAGGCTGTGGTCACATTGTCAATTTGAATCTATTTCAGTTCAGACTTTTTAAAAATTAGATTCAAGTTACGTCATATTTAAATAAATGATCGTGTTCTCATGCACTGAATGGAAATCAATGCATTTATTTATTTATTTATTTATTTATTTATTTATTTATTTATTTATTTATTTATTTATTTATTTATTTATTTATTTATTTATTTATTTATTTGATTTATACCCCGCCCATCTGGTAAATCTATACCACTCTGAGCGGCTATTTCTGGTGATTTTAACTGTTTCTTGTGTCTATACTGCTGAAATTGACTCAATTCCTTTCCATTTCAGGAGCATACAATTCTTCAATATTTTGATTTTTGTTTTCCAAAATAAAGTGATACATTGGTAGATTGAATGGCTAGGAGATACCACCTGGTGTCGTAATAGTTGCTAGAAAGCATGGAGAGATGATCACGGCTGATGAATGATAAAAAAATGAGAATGGGAGGGGAGGCTTCCAGCTGTTTTGTGGGGCAATGCTCTTGGAGCGCTGACTATCCTCCATGTCCAGGTGCACCCTCTCTGTGTTTGGTAGTCTTCTGCTGCTCCACCAGTAGAAGACTACCAAATGAATAGTGCCAAATGAAGTGATACAGCAATAAACATTTTAGGAAAAAGAAAAAGAAAAAAAAACAGTAAAAAGAAAAAAAGCAGTGCCCCTGCCAGCCAAAACCCACATAGGCACAAATTAAGATGTCGACAAGGCCACATTGAATTGAATCGATTTTAGAAGCAATGTATTTTAAAAAGCCCCTGCTGGCCAGTTGAGAAAAATTGCATTGTGTGAACAATAAAATCTAAATCAATTTAAATGATGCTTAAATGCAGTTCTTATTGCCAGTGTGACCATAGTCTACGGTTAGGGACAAACTTTGCCAAAAAGCATGCCGGTCAATTAGAGACACTGAACTGAAATAAAAGTTTCCACTGACAATCATTATAATGAAATCAAAACATGAGAAAGTGTTAAAACCCCATCTTCCTAGACTACTTATGAATTGCCAGGTATAGACCTGAAGCTGTAGGCATCACTTCTTGAAAATGCAGGTAAGAGAATGAGTTGAAAACCACCAATTTGAAGGGTGGCAGGTAGTTCTTTGTTGCAGCAAAAACAACAAAAGATTTTGTGGCATCTTAAAGATTGACAAGTTCTATTAACAAGTGTTTTGTTGGTTGCCAATCCTTTCATTCTATGTGAGCTGATTCTGTTTGAAATGAAGAAGACACATCTAATGAATTGGACTGTAGTATGTAAAACTTTTCAAAACCATAAACATTCTCCAGCACAATATCACAAATGCACTCAACTGCTGCCAGACATCATTCAGGGTAATTGAAAAGCTTTCTGTGTTTTCATTAATGAAAGGCCCAACAAAAGTGATACATTTTCTTGTCTTGGTGTTATATAATTGCAAGCCTACTGAATTGCTAGACTTGAAACAGATACATGCACTTTTAAAATTATTATTTAAAACCCTCTGGCTGTTACGTGCTTGTACACACAGTGGTATTGTCTCTTGTCATTCTGGAGTTGTTCTGGTTCATTCTATTTTTTTGGAGTAGATATGAATGAATAATCTCAGTCCTTGTTTCCACACATTGGAATCTCAGTTACTTCCTTGTTTTACCTGTCCACAAGGCATAGAGGGATGGAAATTGACTGACTGGCAGACAAACACTCGTCAGATGGCTCACACCCAGCCAATGCACAGAATGACACAGAAACCAAATGAGCAGATTGTGGACTACAACAAATTGGAGCAGTGCAGACTTAAAATATACCACCATCTGGCAATGGTGTAGATCCCCACCCCAAAAATAAATATTTTTTGGGGGGGAGTTGTTTCATTTTAACTCTGACACTAGTTTGATCCAACTGGTAGCACAATACAACGCTGATATTGAGGGTGCAAGGAAAGAAGAATGTTCAGTAGAGAAGGCCTTTGACGGTATGAACTGGAATTTTTTGCTGACACAGTTGCAATTAATGGAAGCTGGAGATAAGTTCATAGGAGAAATTAAAGCAATGTATTCCAAACAAGAAGCAAGACTCAAAGTGAATGGAGAGCTGACAGAAACAATTCAAACTGAAAAAGGCACAAGGCAAGGATGCCTGTTGTCCCCCCCTGCTGTTTATTTTCATGTTGGAAGTCCTGAACCAACAAATTAGAGAAGATAAGAGAATCAAAGGTTTAAAAGTTAAAGGAGAAGATTTCAAAATTCAAGCCTATGCTGATGATTTAGTAATAATCTTAGAAGAACCTAGGATGTCAATAGAAACCTTAGTAGAGACAATAAGTTGAGATGTATGTATGTCAGGTCTTCAAATAAATAAACAAAAAACAAAAATTCTGATGAAAAATATGACAAAAGAAGAAAAAGAAGAATTACAAAAACACTCTGGATGTCAAGAAACTGTAAGTTTAGGTACTTAGGAATTAATATGACAAAAAAACCAAGCCCATTAATTATACGAAGGTAATGAAAGAAATCAATGTAGGTTTGCAAAAATGGACTAAACTCCAGTTATCTCTAAAGGGTGGAATAGCCACAATAAAAATGAATACATTACCAAAGCTAGTTTTCCTCTTTCAGACAATTCCAATATTATTAAAACAAGATTTTTAAAAAGAACTGAATAAGATAATGACCAAGTTTGTTTGGGATGGGGAAAAAACAAGAATAAAACTTAAGTCTCTTCAGGACAATAAACAAAGAGGAGGGTTTGGTCTACCAGACTGGACGAATTATTACAGAGCAGCAGCTCTGTCCTGGGTGAGAGAATGGGTTACTCTACAAAATCAGAGACTTAAAAATTTAGGGGCATGATTTAAGGCTAGCCTGGCATGCCTACCTATGGTACCAAGATGATAAGCAATGCAAAACATTTATTTTACATTTGATCAGGAGAGCTCTATTATGGGTCTGGAAAACAGTTAAGGTACAATGTTATAGAAAGATACCATTATGGGTAGCTCCATTAGAAGCGTTCTCTGATCTGGCGGGAACATCTCAAGGGACAAACGGCAGATATGCCGAAATATTACATAGTGATTTTAATCTAAAGAACAAAGATGAACTGGCAGAACAAGGTATTATCTTAGATTTGGGGTTGATAAACTTGTTGAAATCAAGATACAGAAAAGATAAAGCTACAGGATTTCAGAAAGACAAAATACCTTTGGATAAGGGGTTGCTGGATTCAGAGGAAAAATTGATTAAAGATTTATATAATACTCTAATGGAGCAAAAAAAAATGGAAGATGAAATTGTGAAGGACTGCATGGTAAAGTGGGCTCAAAATATAGGTCATAATATAAAACTAAGTGCCTTGTCACAAATTTGAGAACGAAATATTAAAATGACAAAATCTATAAATCTAAAAGAAAATATATACAAAATGTTTTACAGATGGTATGTAACACCAGAGAAATTAACAAAAATGTATAAAATGTTTCTAATAAGTGTTGGAAATGTGAAAAGAAAGTAGGGAGCTTTTATCATATGTGGTGGACATGCAGTAGAGCCAAGGACTTTTGGAAAATGATTCATGAAATGATAGAGAAAATTTTAGGGGTTAAAATTGCTTTGGCACCAGAAATCTTCTTATTGAATATATTACCAGCTACATTAAGAAAAAAACAAGACCTGCTTGACCTTGCACCTGATAACTGCAGCTAAAATTGTATATGCCAGTAATTGGAAGACTACAAAGATGCCGATAAGGAAGGAATTTATTGAGAGGATTCTGGAACTAGAAAAACCGGATATTTTGACAGATACAGTGGTGCCCCACTTGACGATGATAATCCGTTCCAGGAAAATCGCTGTTA
Source organism: Pogona vitticeps (assembly GCF_051106095.1). NCBI lineage: Eukaryota > Metazoa > Chordata > Lepidosauria > Squamata > Agamidae > Pogona > Pogona vitticeps. Next base: position 34,003,186 of record NC_135788.1, on the reverse strand, counting down.
AGCGAAATCGTTGTCAAGCGAGAAAAAAAATCCCATTGGAATGCACTGAAAACCTGTTAATGCGTTCCAATGGGGAAATACCTCATTGTCCAGCGAAGATCGCCCATAGAGAACCGCTGATCAGCTGTTTAAAATCGCTGTCTTCTGAAGCAGGGGTCCAGAAAGCAGCCATTTTGTGAAGGGAGGGAAGCCATTTTGTGGAACTGGAAAAATCATCGTTTAGCGAACAAAGAGTTTGTGAAGCAGGCTCCTAATCAATGTAAAGCGAAAAAACCCATTGGAACCATCGTTTTGCGATTGCAATAGCGATTGCAAAAACTCATCATCAAGCGGTTTCGTCGTCAAGCGGGGCACCACTGTACTGTACACTAAATGACAGACTGGATAATAATAAATGGGAACCTTTTTATACCTGGATGAAACTTATAGCTTAGAAGCATTTCATACACGATGATAGCCAGAGCTGGGTGTATTCCAGTAATCTGTGAGTATGCTATGTACTTGTAAAATTTAATTGAAGGCACATTTCTGACATGTTTTGAAACTACATAATAAGTGTCTGGTGAATGTCCAGAAAACAGAGCTCTGGGGCATAGTTTCTTGTAACTAGGAGATAGACTGTTACAGTGTTGTTACATCATCATCATCTTAGAACTGCAGAGCCGGAAGGGACCACATGGGTCATCAAGTTCTGCCCACTTAAGGAGGCACAGTGGGGAATCAAAACTCCCAACCTGTGGTTTGGCAGCTAGATATTTAAACTACTGAACTATCTGGCAGTTCATTTCTTTGTATCTTTCCTATGGCAAATAAAATAAAATAAAATACTGCACCCACACTTTGCATGGCTTCAATAGGCATCTAACATGAATCACAGTGACTCCTGCCATTGATCTCAGCTGTTTTGTACACATCCCAAATATTTTGCTAACTGATTCAGATGTAAGTTTTGGATGCACTGAAGTCGCCATATGCCAATATGTTGTCTATCCCCGATGGCAAGAGCATACTGGTAGATGGCCAAAAAGGAAGAAATATATCACTGAAAAACAAGGGTGAAAAGGAATATGTTTGTGTGAAATTTGTATATAGGTGTACAGAAACAGAAATAATTACTATAATTTGCATATTAATACATTATTTGTTCTGTAGCACAGGACAATTGAACAAGAGGTGCATAACACATGTGTGCTTAGTGCTGATAGTTAACTTCAAAGCTCCTGTTATCCCTTCTTAGAACTCTTTGTCCTTCACCAGGCTGGGACTAGAGTGGGTGCCTTCGAACAGAAGACTAAACTCTGGCAGTACTTTAAATAAGGGATTGCCTTTTGCAAGACACATGGCCATCCTATATGCTGGAGGGAACCACTATAGAGTAAAACTTGTTCTGGCATAGTATATATCAGCTTTGAATGCATAAGTGGTACCTTCTGACAACATGTTAACCATGCAGATCTGATATGATAGGATTACTTAGCGGAAACAGATCAAAAACTAATAGGCTAAACTTTGGAAGCAGAATAATTAATGCAATATAAGCATCTGGATGCACTTCTATTTAATTTACATAAATTACTAGTCATGGAATTTGAGCTTCCACAGCAGAGACTACAAGTGTGTTTGGCACAATACATTGATTTAACTACAACCATTTTATTTGCTTTAAATTCAGTATCATACATGTACTGTAGAAGAATAGAGTTTTGAAAATGTAAAATCAGGGACATATTTTCTTTTTCATATCTTGCAATTTTTGCCAGTTTTTAATTTTTCTGAGGTAATTAAGAAGTTGGTACAGATGAATGATTTGGTATATTTCCCAAACAAATATATCCCACAAAACAGGAACTGTGTGCTTTCATAGAAAGCAAGAGAAAAGATACTAAGTGTCTGGCAATCCTTTGTCTGCAGAGGTGGAGAAGGAAAATTGTTTCTGCTCCCATGTAAAACCTGATACTCTAGGCTGGATTTACAATTTTGCAGTCTTCATCTTCAGACAACTATTGGTTATAAAGCTTCAGTATTTGGCCAGAATGATTTTTGGACTCCCTCTTTCCCTCTCCCTCCTTGTCCCCCAGTTTTGCAGTACCTCTCTGGAAGAAAAATCCTTCAGGACTTAAAAACACTTGTCTGCTTTTCTTGTGTTTTTGGTGCGATATGTGTGTTACCCACTCTTGTTTTTCAGTCCATATGTTATATTTCATATTGTCTGTATAACAAGGCATAAATGATACAGCTTCTTTAAGATTCTGTCTTAAGCTGGGTTGTGTGTCCAATATTATTGAAAGAAACATGGTACCCTAAAGGAATGACTCTAAAGAATTCCCATTTTTCCTGTTGTAGCTTACTGAAGAGAGTGGTAATTATAACACTCTACATATTTCATGAGCCTGATTATGCACATTGCTTGTCTAGTACACAAAGGTAATGAGTGTGAAGAAGCCGAGAAACTGGAGGAACGCAGTAGCCATCTAAAAATCCAGGCTTCTTTGTGAGTGCTTAGGAAAAGTTGGCAAAAAAGTAGAAGTCAATGTCTGCCTAGTAACAAGGGGGGAGTAATACCTGCAACTTTTCTTTCATAAGAAAGACTGTCAAAGCCAGGCTGGCTTGTTTTGTGATACTGCACTAATTAGAAGACAATTTTAGCTTTAAGAAGGGAGGGAACAAAAAGTGTCCTCTATCTGAGGGAACAAAGCCTGATTGGCAAACCATCCCAAAGGGTCTGGAAAGGAAAGATTAATGTATAAAAAGGGATTTGGAAGTTAGCTTACCTCTCAGGAGATGCTATGCTCAGTTGCTGTCCTGCTCTGCTGTGCCTGGAAAGATGCACTATGTGTATGCTTCTGATGGTGATTCTACACTAATGTGTGAATATTAAGTAGATTAAGTTAGCTTTGCCTCATTTATATTTTGCTTGAATTGCTCTTTGAAATAGTTTTGGTACTTTCTATCTTTTCACTATCTTTGATGAAATATAAAAATCTCTTCAACCAACTGTTTTTGGCTCAAAGGGTTTGTAGTACTTCTCTTGACTAGCTATTTTGGTATTTTTGTGGGTGTGGTGGCAGTCTGCCTTGCAAGGTAGGCATATTCATTCTAAATCCAAAAAGCCTTATGGATTTTTGGACTCCCCGAAAACACTGCTAAGTCTGAGAAGACTCCGTTTTGGGAGGCACTTGTGCCAGTAAGGTTCCATAGCCATAATTATAATTGACTCTCCTTGGTTCACCCACCCCAGAATAAACAGGGTATTGTGACTAAATGGCTAGAGAAAGATCCCCTGAACCTTGTTACCGCCACAATGAGAACTGGAGAGCATCCAGCTGGAACCAATACATCTTGGGATGCTAAAAACATTCAGCTTCCTAGTTCAGTAAGATCTTATCTTTACTATATGTCCTTTCAGTTCCTAGAACTTGAGGTCTGTTGTGGAATGTTTAATTCCCACAAACACATGGGATTTTTAAAACACGATTTTGCTGTGTATCATGATGATTTTGTGGTCTGTTTATCCAGTGTAAGGGTCCAAAAAATGTATTCGAAAAAACTACCCAATGAAAATGAATAGATGAACATCTATGAGAAGTGAGAAGATGAGAACCCTAGTTTAACCCACTTTGTGGAATGTAAATATTTTGTCACAGACAGAATTTGGGTAGATAGATAGTAAAGATAAGGTAATAAAATGGATTTTAAAATAGCAGAAATCCCCCCCTCCACGAGTAAGATTACAAAGTTTTTAAAAACAGTCCCCTCTCTAGCCCAAGTAAGTGTGCCCTTCAGCCTAATTGTCATGTTCCACCTGCCATATCTTGTAGGCAATAAAATTCATAGCCCTTCATTCACTCGTGTCAATCACCCATAGGCTGGTTCAGAGAGACTCAGCAAAAAATTCTGCAGACTGTTTATTTCAAAGTACTGTGTGCAATGTCCAGGCTCTTTAGGGTAGTGTACAAATAATAGAATGTGTATGAACTTTTCTAATGTATTCATGTGTTGCCTCTTACATACTTTTTATAGTTTCTTGAAGAAGTCCTTCCAATACTGCAAAGGTGGAGTGCTTCCAACTTTTAAAGGCAAAATACAGTATATACTTTCTTCTTTTTGCTGAGATGTGGGTATGCTGGCTGCCATGTCCATGACTACTGATACTCCCTAGGTCAATATCCTAGCAGGCCGGAAAGTCCCTGAAAAATTACTTCCAGTTTAATGTATTCTCGAAGGCTTTCACGGCCGGGATCTGATGGTGGTTGTTGGTTTTTTGGTGTTTGGCCGTCTGAAGGTTTTTCTTCCTGATGTTTCGCCAGTCTCTGTGGCTGGCATCTTCAGAGGACAGGAGTTAGAACTCTGTCTCGTGATTTTCCCACCTACTTGTCCTACAGACATGCTGTCCTATCTGTACAAAAACATATCAGTTAGCTGCATGGGAAAAATCCTGTTCGAATAATTCCGGCTAGAAAAAAGTAAAAGCCCTGCACTGGCAAAGAAAAAAAGTGTTTAGGGAGCAAAAAGCACTGGACCAATTCATTTTAGCTTTTGTGTCATGTGATCAGTTAAAAAAAAACACCTTTGAATTTACCCATTTTATATGTGGGGCAAATTCTGCAGGATGTTCTTGCTGTGTGAGAACATTCTTAGTCTGTGCAATATGCTTGCAACAATTAGCAGTTTTAATCAGCTTTGTATTTCAGCTGCATGGCTATAAAGTTTTATGACACCAGGTGGCAGACTGGGAAAGAATTGCTCTTCAAATGTCAGCAGGGATTTGGTACATTGGATTAATGTGGACATTTCTCTTTGTCTTTTCTAATTGCAATTTCTAGTCCAATCCACTGTGTCTTTTTATTAAAACACCATAGCAAGAGGGTGAAGGTCTTCAGTTCAGAAATAATAGGCTTTAATTATTTACTTTATTTATATTTATTTACTGTGGAGTAGTTTGTTAAGAAACAGGCTCTGGTGTTGTGGGTGGTTTAGAATTCTGAGATATATGAAGTTTTCAAGTTTCCCATTTTCAGGTTTACCAAGGCAAAAAGAAGCCCTAGGGAGCCTCACAACTGGATAAGGGATAAAGGGAATTGGAAGCCTTCAATTTGTTTACATTGATTATTTCTGGCTCCTGAAGTTACACTGGTGTAACTTCACAAACAGGATTTAGTCCTATGTCCTCAGCCTTTTACTAATCCTAGGCCAGTATCCTGTTGACTGATTGAAGAGCAGAAGGGCAATCGTGTGCATCCTCCACCTTTGGCTGAGGCAGGTTCCAAGATCAGTCACATGACTGGTCACGTGATAGGAAGCCTGTTTGAAGATGGGGATGGAATGCTTATGTGGTTGCCTTTGTTTTTTGAGCAATAGAATGCTGACCATAGATTCATTAAAGTTTATACAGTATATTATATTCATATATGCGGCCTTTTGCTGCACTGAGCATTCAGGAAAGCAAGATACAATTCTGTGGTAAATTGTAAATAATATATAAATAGAGTATTCTGTTCAATATTTATGTGTACATGGAGCTTCACATAAGAAAGCTGGTATGACAGCTTGATGAGGTGCTAGTCATGTGTGACCAGATACACAACCAGCACCTTTTCAGATTGTTGCAGCAGTGTGTGCACGTATGCGCGTGCACGCACACACAGATTTAAGGTACGTAGTCACACATTCTTCACATCTCTTAATAGCCCTGCACTAATAATGGTACAAACATTTGCTGTAATCTTTATTCACCCTGTATTCTTTCATCTACTGTATTCTTTTATGATTTTGTGGGAGGATTGTTATCCTGGCATGTGGAACTGATTTGTGTAACTAGGTGGAGTGTTTCCCACACGTGAGAGTAGAACTTAATTAAAATATAAAACATGTTTATTTATGGGAATTTGTTCCTTTGGCAATTCAGTGTGCTTTTTGTGTGAATCTTGATAACTGCTCTAAAGCATGAGCCCTGTTTGGCTAAAATGGGGCTGATGCTAGTCCAGTGTTTCCAGGATTAGATAAAGTCAGAGCAAAGAGAGTGCTTGTGTCACTTCTGCTTTTATGACAATTAATAGTTCCAGTCCTTTTATAGCTCCTCACTTCCAATTTACAACGTACATGTTAAGTGCTTGCCACTGCAGCCTCCCCTCTTCTTTCTACAGACAATGTGCCTAATGTACATCAGCTGTATTACATTGCTGAGGACAGGAACCAAATGTTAAATGAGTGATGGCTTTTATAAAAATGAAAGCTGCAGGGAAAACTGCTTCATCATGGGAAATCAGTGCCAAAGTCACACGATCTCACACTTCCTTGGCACGCACATTTTATAAAACATGAGATTCTGTGGGGTTCTTTGTGTGTTAGCTGCATTTAGTTGAATTAATTTGTTGTGCTTTAAAAAATTTCCCATCAATATGCTACTGTATTTTAATAAATACTAGGGGAAAAGAACTACAATTAACTGAAGTAGGGTTAGATTTAATACTAGTTTGCACACAAAATATTTTTCTTATGAGTTCAAGCAATTAAACATCTTAGATTACCCAATTTTATTTATTTGTTTGTTTAATATATGTTTATTTAATTTTTAAAAAATGTTGTATTCATGTTAGAACTATGGACTTGAGAGTTCAATATAGTAAGTGAAACAACATAAAAGATAATCTCAAATATCTTTTCCTAAGGGAATTCTTCTCATTTATTTATTGCTTAATATGACTGCTCTCCCTACAGCTTCTAGAAGATGTGATAGAGAGGGTCTTGTATCTTGTCACAGACAAGACCTGAGTTCCAGAGATGATCTAAATGTATTTGTTTTGTTGTGTTTTTAGTGAGAGTCAGTAGTACCATTTAATAATGAATATAAAAGGGGAGCATAGGTAATGGGCACTTGTTTTCTTGCGACTGAAAATCAGTTCTTATAGTAGATTTATGCATGGGTACAATACTTTTATATATATATATATATATATATAAGGAGAACAACTACTTATGATGGTACTGTAAGTGTGTGTTACTGCTGTTCACTGCAGCCATTTCTGGTGTATTAACATATGTGTGTAGATATAAAAATGTGTATAGAATTTAAATAAATATGGCAATTAGTTTTAGGACATTGTACAATATATATAGTGTACAATATATATTTGAAAGGAATTAGTTATAAATTATGAGTCATTTGTAACTAATTCCTTCCCACAGTAATGAAAGCATAGCAGCATTATAGTGCATCACTTTTGCTGTGGTAAAATTATAAAGTTCAATTTCTTTGACAGTTTCCTGGAGACCAGCCTTATTAAATGATAGAAGAGGGATATCACTCCTTTAAGTGTTGGTTCAAGAGGTGCAAATGTGTCTGCCTTGAGCTAAGCTTTAAGTGTTGACATGGTGGATGAGGTGTACATCACAAATCTATGTTTTCTAGCATTCAGCTTTTAAAATAGTGGCCAACATTGTGTTTCATACTTACACCTGTGGAAGGCAAATGGCATAATTTACAACAGCTTCTCACTGGCAATTGATGAGTCACTGCTTGGATTTCTAGGCATGTGCTAAACTGGACTGCCTCAAAATCCAACGGGAAATTGTTAATTAGCAGTGAAGAACTATGCCTCCTGCAGACATAACTAAGCAACAGGATTTTGTCCAGTAACTGAAAATAACTATACAGATATACTGTATACTATATCTGAGACTGTTAATTGGCTTTAAGAAGTAACACTCCCAGCTCTGGTGGCAGTGAATGCTGTCACACGTGAGATTGGCAAATAGTGATTTCAGGAAGAGGTCTGAAGGCCAGATGATGTAGTTCAGTTGAAAGTAAAGTACAGTGTCCTTGTAAGATGTCTAGACTGGAAATTATCTATGACGCATATGTAAAATGCTCTGAACTTTTCAGAGGAAAGCACAATAGAAACAACATAAAATAAATAAGGAAATAAAAGGCGTATCAGAGCTTTTATGCTCTTGGACATAAAAAGGCAAAAGCCTTCATCTTCCAAAAGGAATATTGACCTAGATCTTGGATGTAGTCCCACCTAGGTTGACCCATTGAATCAGTTGCTTAATAGTAAGTGAACATTAATATATTCCTCATTGACTCAGTGGTTCTACTTGATTTAGAACTAGCAATTGGATTTCAGTGATTTATTTCCATTTTAATCTTGCTCTTATCATTTGATTTTAACTTTAGGGTGTACATGTTGTGATGTTTTTGTACAAAAAGTGTGTAGTTATTACATTTGCTTTTAATGGCTGAAATCTTGTTGCTTAGCATAGGAAGTCATACAGAGTAGGCCTACTGAATCAGTGTCACTTTGGTGAGTCAACCTCTCTCTAAGTTTCTTTGCTACAAATGGGCTTACCCCTAATTTCAATTTACGACACTAAAGAGAAGGTCCATTTGAATCAATGTAATCTATGTTGGAGTTGACTCACAAAATCTCCACTGATTCAATGAGCCTCCTCTAGTGTGTCTTACTATGCTTACTTTGCTAAGCAACAGCTTATAGTAGGACACCCCACCCCATCTGTGGGATCAGTATCTATGGACTCACCTATCTGCTGCCTGAAAAGGTTTTTAAAAAACACTCAGAAATAGGTTTTAATATGTATTTCCATGGTGTATTTACCAGAACTGGCCACTAGAGGTAGCCAGAGACCATGCTATGTATAGTGTACAGTTTTCCCATGTTTTTTAGGCATCTGTGGGCTTGGAACTGATCCCTTGCGGATACCTTGGACCTTCTGTATATTGTAAACTGATCCAAGGCTATTTGCTTGTTGAATGGTATAGAAACATTGTAAATACATACATTTGTTGTTGTTGTTTAGTCGTTAAGTCATGTCCGACTCTTTGTGACCCCATGGACCAGAGCATGCCAGGCCCTCCTGGCTTCCAGTGCCTCACAAAGTTTGGTCAAATTCATGTTGGTCGCTTCGATGACACTGTCCAACCATCTCATCTTCTGTCGTCCCCTTCTTCTCTTGCCTTCACATTTTCCCAACATTAGGGTCTTTTCCAGGGAGTCTTCTCTTCTTATGAGATGGCCAAAGTGTTGGAGTCTCAGCTTCAGGATCTGTCCTTCCAGTGAGCACTCAGGGTTGATTTCCACCAGAACAGGTAGGTTTGTTCTCTGCAGTCCAGGGGACTGTCAAGAGTCTCCTCTAGCACCACAATTCAAAAGCATCAGTTCTTCGGCGGTCAGCCTTCTTTATGGTCCAGCTCTCACCTCCATAAATCGCTGCTTGAAAAACCATAGCTTTGACCATGTGGATCTTTGTCGGCAAGGTGATTTCTCTGCTTTTTAAGATGCTGTCTAGGTTTGTCATTGCTTTCCTCCCAAGAAGCAGGCATATTTTAATTTCGTGGCTGCTGTCACCATCTGCAGTGATCATGGAACCCAAGAAAGTAAAACCTGTCCCTGCCTCCAGATCTTCCCCTTCTATTTGCCAGGAGGTGATGGGACCAGTGGCCATGATCTTAGTTTTTTGATGTTGAGCTTTAGACCATTTTTTGGGCTCTCCTCTTTCACCCTGATTAAGAGGTTCTTTAATTCCTCCTCACTTTCTGCCACAAGAGTGGTATCATCTTCATATCGGAGGTTTTTGATATTTCTTCCAGCAATCTTAATTCTGGCTTGGGATTCCTCCAGTCCTGCCTTTCACATGACATATTCTGCATGTAAGTTAAATAAGCAGGGAGACAATATACAGCCTTGTCGTACTCCTTTCCCAATTTTGAACCAATTAGTTGTTCCATATCCAGTTCTAACTGTTGCTTCCTGTCCCACGTATAGGTTTCTCAGGAGATAGATAAGGTGGTCAGGCACTCCCATTTCTTTAAGGACTTGCCATAGTTTGCTGTGGTCCACACAGTCAAAGGCTTTTGCATAGTCAATGAAGCAGATGTAGATGTTTTTCTGTAACTCTCTGGCTTTCTCCATAATCCAGCACATGTTAGCAATTTGGTCTCTAGTTCCTCTGCCCCTTCGAAATCCAGCTTGTACTTCTGGGAGTTCTCGGTCCACATACTGCTGAAGCCTACCTTGGAGGATTTTGAGCTTAACCTTGCTAGCATGTGAAATGAGTGTGAAATACATACATATCTAACTTCATGTAATTCATAATTTGGCATGGTTATTCATGACCTGTTCTAGAAAGTTTTCTTGCTGTCCAAAATAATGGGGAAATGCCTCATCATCATCGACATTGTCATCATCATCTGTCAAGTAGATTCCAATTTATGCCGACCCTTTCCAGGGTTTTCTAGGTAAAGAATACACAGAGATGGTTTACTATCCCCTTCTTCTGGGGGTGCCCTGGGACACAGATGCCTAACTCTGTAAGCTATACAGTGTTTTAAAGAGCTGGATGAATTCTAGAAAAGGAAGAATTTAATACTGTGCTCTTAATACATTGCACTCTGTGCAATGAAGAAAATTCTTGGAGATTGCAGAACAAGGCAAAATATAGCAGTGTTTACTTAAGATGCTTTGCATTCATGGCAGCTACCATATGACTTGGTGTTACCATGGTAGCTATGCATTTTTCATTCCATAACTTGCATAAATGCTCAGATTGTCCTGACTGGGATAACTTATTCCTTCTTGAAGTTGCATACCACTGTGCTGCATAACGATAGTGAAAGCAATGCCTGACAAGAGACAGAAGAGTAAACTTGCTCTGTGTAAACTGATAGAACTAAAAATGATACAAGAGCATATTAGATATAAATGCAGTTCTTGAAATTGTTTTTGTTTAAACAGTTTTTCCAGTTTCAAGCTTGTCTGTCTTATTCTTATGGGCGAAAACAGTTGTTGTAAGTGATGAGAGGTAAAGTAAAATGGTATCCTGTTTTTATATTATCTACAAGCTTTTCCTCGCAATTTTGCTCATTTTCTTTCAAAAATTGTATGACAGGTATAACAAGTGCAATTTTAGAGCTACCATGAATTGTGCATTATGGCCACATATGCTCATTCTTATCAGGATGTCTTGTGCACAAGCCCCATTGACATGGATGGAATATTTAATCCCCATCTGTTACAGTGAAGCGTGTCTGTGAAACTCTCCTTATAAATTATGCTCTGTATCTTCATTTAATGAGAGACATGGCTAATTGTCATGCCAAAGATCTCGGGAATGGACATTTTTCATTTTCTGTCCTTCCAAGTCTTTGGATAAGTGATTAAGATATTTTATTTTATTCACATGTCCTTTAATAGTTTTTTGAGGGGACAATTGATCTGGGGGATTCGAAGGATAGTAAAGCTGCTGAAACATTAGAGGAGGTGCTAGTCAGTTAAATGCAGAGCTTTCCTTTCTGCAGGTATGCCAGAGTTACTATTTAGTGAAATAATATAGCAAAAAGTATAGGTGACCTTGGTAGCTCATTCTGTAACCCCGGCCTTAGGAAAGTTGCACAATCAAAAAGCACTCACAGAAAAAGTGAATAGTAAACTACGTCTCAGTAATCTATAGCAAGAAAACCCTGGAAGGAGTTGCCATAAGTCAAAATCAACTTGATAGTACATAATTATTAATTCATACAAATGTTGATGGTGCAACCTGTTAATGAGGTGCTGGTTGTGTTCCTTTTCCCTATGTAAGTATAATTTGCTAACGGGATTCTGGCCAGTTTTTCATAGGTCTGAATGACAGGACACCAGACAGAAAAGAAAGGGATTTTTAAGAGGAATAATACAACATTCTGTTTTCTCTTCTGTGTTACCGAGTTTCGAGATAAGGAGAATCTAGTATGTTTTATAGTGCTGGTTACCACTGGTGAGAGTGTGATAAAACCTGGAACATTAAAGAGTACATACTCACTAATTTCGTGTATGCATATAATGTGTAACATTGTTTATTGTCATGGGATAGCAATGTTCTTTACTCAGCCTCAGAAGGATAAAAACACCTCTTTGTTCCTTTTGATGCTTGCAAATACTGAAGAGATACAGAGCCTTTATTGCTATGCCAGATCACACAGTGACATGACTGAGCATTTTTTATGGATTCTGAAATGATGGAGGAGATCCCAGTGATGAAAGGAGGGTGATAATTCCCCCCTGCATTCATTACTAGCTTCCTGTTCAGGAGACACCATGAGCATGGTACATAGTTTTTCAATTACTGATTTCCTGAACCTGTCTGCTATGTAGTGACTGCAAACAGAATGTGTGTTGTAGGTACAGCACCTGTGAGGTGAGCGGGGTAGGCTTTTCCACCTGTACTCCACTTTGGCATGTTCAATTTAGTTTAGCAGATCAAAGTCATTCCTGGGGTAGTTTGAATGTGGTGTTTTTGCTCCTGTGCCTCTCTAGTAGGCTCTTGCACCGCATTTCTGTTGTATTTATGAAAATACCAGCATTGATTTTAGATGTATTGTTTGTGACTGTGTAATCGATCAACCAATGTCCTATTGTGCTTGTTCTGTGTGTGCATGTGTGCGCCTCACTCCACAAAGGAAGAAGAGTGTAAAATGTTGAACAATGGGGCAGAAATTAAATCGCAATTCACATATATGCTGATGGGATCTGAGCTGACAGTGACTACTAAGGAAAGACATCTATGTGTGCATGTGTGTGTGCATGAGAGAGAGAGAGAGAGGGAGATGTACCATCCAGTTAGAATTTATTTATTGGATTTCTATCCTGCCCATCTAGACCAAAGGTCTAGAACCAGTGTATAGTGATCTTAATAGGGCTTTCAATGTAAGTGAGCTGTTTAAAGAGTGGTTTTACTAGTTCTACCTCTCTGTCAGTTTGCATGGCTAAGCAGGGATTTGAACCCAGACCTAATTCTGGTCTGTCACTCTGCCAACTACACTATATTGGTTTTTTATTGTTTTATTTTTATTGTAGCTAGTTTAATGAAACCACATTCAGCAGTTGCTGTGAAAGGGCAAATTTAATAAAAGTGATTATTAGGAAAAGGACTGAAAAATGAAATTAGCAAGATTGTAACATTTTGCAAGTCTAGAGTGTGACCATACATGGAATGCTGTATACACTTTAAATTTCCACAGCTCTAAAAAGAACTTTAGAGAATTCAAAAGGATACAGAAAGAGGTGACAAAAATGATTAAGGGGCTGGAACTATCTTATTTAAAAACACTGCAGTATTTAGAACTTTATAGCTTAGAAAAAGGGGGCCATGTGGAAATAATCGGCAGAGGTACATAACATTTTATATGATGATGAGGAAACCGGCTGGGGGAGGTTTTCCTTCTTTGTTCATAACAAGAGAACCTGATGTCATCAAATGAAGCAAAATGGTGGAAGATTGTGAACAGGTTAAAAAATATCAAAGCATCGCAGTCACTTCTTAAGGAAGATACACCACTAACTGGGATAGCTTTAAAATAGGATTAGAAAATCTGGGGAAGATAAAGCCATTAGTGTATATTAGTCATCATAGCTACAATATGTCTAGCATAGGAGACAATGTGCTTCTGAATACTCGTTGCTGGGCAAACAAGCAGGAAGTTTTTGTTGCACTTTTGACTTGCTTGTGGACTTTCCATGGGCACCTGCTTTCAGAGTAGAACTCTTTTATAATCCTCATCACCACAATAAATTGGTTGTAAAGCCAATTGCAATTTAGGGCAATCCCCAGTTTTCTAGCTATAGAGTACTCAGCAGTTCTTTACCATTCCCTTCTTCTGAGAGTGCTCTGGGACTATGCAGCTTACCCCAGACTACACAGGCTGCCTTTTCTGGCAGGAGGCACAGAATGGAATCAAACTCCTGACCTCTGCCTCTGCAGCTGAGAGCCCAACTCACTGAGCTATCCAGCAAGCTATTATTTTGTAATATTCTTACATAAAGAAATCGTAGCTGTGCTATATAAGAAATAAACTGGCAATTGGGGAGAAGGTCTTGCTATCATCATTATAATTTGCCTCCAAGTTAATAACGCAATTGTATTTTATTTCAGGCTAGCTCAGCTTTGCTTTTTCACAGTATTTTCTCAGACAGCAGTTTTCAGAGCATCATTTTATTTAAAAGGCAGTGTGCTTGAGGTTATTGATGTTGGAACTGCTGTGAGCAAACAAAAGCCTTATGCAATGGGAGTTTTCATTTTTAGAATTTATCTTAAGCCTGGTCCAGCTGCGATCTAACAGTTTGCTAAGCACTTTATATGAAAAATTGCTCTTTGTGTCCTGCAGATAGATGGAAAGGAAAGTCCAGGTGGTGTGTATGTCGCACAGTATTAATATATACCCCTTGTCAGCATGCCTCAGGGTGCTACTTTAGCATGTATACTTTGCTGTAAGGTAGATGGAAGTGAATTAGATTTATTTCAAGGAAATTTGGCTAGACTGCTCTACTTAACATAATACAGTTCCTAACTGTGTGACATATTGTCAATATACAGTAACTACATGGTAGATTACTGAAAAGATTTAAAAAAAGGAGAAGCATAAAAGGTCTGAGGAGATGGAAATGAAGAAACAATGAAGATCATAGCAGTGACCTTCAGAGGGCCACATCACCTATTATGCAGCAGCTCCCTGATTAAATTCCATGAGATGTATTTTTGCTTAGAAGCAACTAGGAGGAAGCAGAAAGTTGGATTAAAAGGGCAGCATTAGAGAAGTTTTAACACTTTCTCTGCATAATTTCTCTTTGTTTGATTTAATTTATGAAGAATGCCCTCTGTCTGCCAGATCCCTGGGTTGATGTAAAAACATTCAGAATGAAGAAACCCTGGAGAAGGGGGACAAGCACAACAAAATACAATGAGTGGTATTAAAATGAGAATTTAAATTATTAAAATAGTACCTGTGACTTTATTTTGTGCTCCTAATGGACAGGACTCAATTTAGGAAAAGATAATGGGGTAGCAAAAGGAATTAAGTGCCCCCTTCTGCAAGACTGTTATTCTGATCACTTGTTGCTAGTTTTAAATACATGTGTTGGGCTGTTTAGGCTTAATTGCACAACTCCCCTTGCATGTAGTTTTGCTCAGACTTGCTTTGTTTTTATCAGTCCAGAGCCTTTCTGGACCTTAGACAGCAAGAGTGGATTAAAAGAGCGAATTAAAAGAGCCTCATGGTGCAGTGGTTAAACCGCTGTACTGCAGCCAAAACTGTGCTCACGGCCTGGGGTTCAATCCCAGGTAGCCGGCTCAAGGTTGACTCAGCCTTTAGTAAAATCATTGTCTAGTGAAAAGCATTTCCCCATTGGAATGCATTGAAACCTGTTTAATGCGTTCCAATGGGGAAGAATCATTGTTGTCTAGCGAAGATCGGCCATAGGAAAGCCGCTTTGCAAAACGCCAATCAGCTGTTTAAATCACTGTCTTGTGAAGCTTAGATCCTGAAAACACCCGTTTTGCAAGTGCGGAGGGAGCTGTCAAAATCGTTGTCTAGCGAAAATCAGTTTGCGAAGCAGGGACCAAACATTTTCCAGCGAAATTCACTGTTTTGCAAATCGCTATAGCGATCACAAAAAGTCAATGTCTAGCGAAAAAACTCATGCAGGGTAACTGTCTGGTGAGGCGCCACTGTAGTTTATTCTATTACAGACTTATTGTTTAAAAAAATTGAGTGATGTGCAGATGGTATTCAGCCATAACTACGATCACTTTCCCCCATCTTTTATGCTGAAAGTTGAAAAGCCACAAGCTTTTCTTGCAGCAAGGTGAATATCATTTCCCCTGTGCTGCTGTTGGAGGGGGTGGGAGTTGAGGTTGAAATGTGTGTGTGAGGCCATCTAGGCAGTCAATGGTTGAAGCAAAATTCAGAATAGCAACATTTTCCCCTCAGTATTCTTTTCCTTTTTTAAAAAAATGTGTTCTCTTTGTATGTCTGTGAGAGTAAATATGATTCTTTGTTAAGTAACATGCTGTTAGTGTAATACAGTAGGACCCCCATGTCTGCAGGATTGGGATCCATGGTTTCACTTATCCATGGTCTCAAAATAATAAAAACATTAAAAGAAAAACGTTCCAGAAATATGTGTTTTCACAATGTAGTTACCAGAACTGGCCACTAAAATGAGCTAGAGACCATGCTATGTATAGGAATCACTATTATCCATGATTTTTTTGCATCCACGGGGAGGCTTGGGACTGATCCCCCGCCCGCAGATACAGGGGCCCTATTGTGTATGAATAAAGAAGTAAACCTGGGTTGTTTGTTTCAAACAGTTTGTCTAACAACTGCCTGTTTTTATAATTTTATGATTTCGCTGTAATTATTTAGGGAAAGTGCAGATGGGAGGGAAGCTCTGTAGCCAAGATGGGCAGGGTCTGAAGGTATAAAGCCAACCTCAAGCTCCTAAGCCCCAACAAGGGGCTTGGAAAGGGCAGGAAATAGCCATTAAAAAGAAAAAAGAAAACAGGAAATGCTTGGAAGAGCAATTCTGGTTTTTTGGGTGGATTTTTTTTTGTTTCTGTTAAAATTCTCTTTTTGCTACACATTGGAAGTAGAGAGATCCACAGAGGAAAATCATTACAACCTCAAAGTTCACCCTTTTCTCATTAACTGGCACTTGAAGTCTCCATTAATGGACACCTGAAGTCACCTGAAACATTTCTAGATGAAAGAAAGCTTCAGTGGCTCAGCTACTGTATAGAGGAAGGCAACAAGGATGATCAGGGGACTGGAAACCAAATTTTATGAGGAAAGACTGAAAGAACTCTGCATGTTTAGCCTTGGAAAAAAGACAACTGAATATGATAGCACTTTTCAAATACTTGAAAGGCTGTCATACGGAGGAGTGGCAGGATCTAATCTTGAACAACCCAGAGTGCAGGACACACAACAATGAGCTCAAGTTACAGGAAGACAAGTTTTGTTTGAATATCAGGAAAAACTTCCTAACTGTTGGTGCAGTACGGCAATGGAACAAATTACCTCGACAGATGGTGAGTGCTCCAACACTGGAGGCATTCAAGAAAAATTTAGACAACCACTTGGTGATATTGTTTAATTAGTATTCCTGCACTGATCAGGGGTTTGGACTTGATGGCCTTGTAGGACCCTTCCAACTTCATGATTCTATGATTCTAATTGAAAAAGTTTCCTTAGTTACAGTTCAGTTGCTTGAAATTACAGATGTGTATACTCCTTTATTTACTGTACTAGCGACCAATCAAACAGATCAACAGCAACAAAAAACTACTACCAATCAATGAAAAACAGGGCTAGAACACTCAGCAGAGAGGTGGGACTATCTTTGAATTCAAGAGATAGAAGGAATGATCGGTTAGTACTGGATAGATAAATAATCACCCCAGCCAAGAAAAAGCTCTCCCAGTTATTCAGACTACAGACAACATGTGAGGTTGTAAATAAAGCTCTAACATTTGAGAGGGGGTGAGAAGGGCCTGAAGCAGAAAACCACTGTTCCTGGGGCCCTTTTTTCCTACCAGAACAGGCCATTTTTGTTTTTGCTTTTAATCCATCTTTTCACTACAGGATGAGGTGGGAACACTGTGAATTAATCTGTTCCCGCCCTGTGTTTTCTTTGTTCACGTTGTTTATGGACTTAGCTTTCTATACTGCTGTCCCAGTAGTAGCTGCTAGGAGTTAAAACTGGATGGAGTTCTGTTCATTGGTTTTCCATTTTGAGGGGAAGTTTAGTATTGTATGGGACATGGTGGCACTGCAGGTTAAACTGCAGAAGCCTCTGTGCTGCAAGGACAGAAGACCAGCAGTCGTAAGATCGAATCCATGCAACGGAGTGAGCTCTGGTCACTTGTCCCAGCTCCTGCCAAACTAGCAGTTCGAAAGCATGCAAATGCGATTAGATAAATAGGTACCACCACAGTGCGAGGGTAATGGTGTTCTGTGTCTAGTCGCGCTGGTCACGTGACCACAGAAACTCTGTATGTACAAATGCTGGCTCTATGGCTTGGAGACAGGGATGAGCACCACGCCCAAGAGTCGGACACAACTGGACTAAATGTCAAGGGGAAAGTTTACCTTTACCTTCGTATTGTATAGTTCTAGTATACATGCATATTAATGTAGATGTTACAGTCCCTTGAGGCCCTTGTTCCATTTAAAAGGATTTTACCAATAATGCTTTTATTATAAAATAACCATTGAGATGATAACATCAGCAGTTTTGGAAAAAGTGCTTGGTGCATGCATTATCTCATTTGATCTTTTTAAAAAAAATCTTGACAGCAGAGCTATTTGATTCTTTATAAACAGGATTTTCTTGTTTTGACATTGTTTTGATAATGTGATACTTCATAGTTGCTGGGCTTTGCTATTATAAGATGAGGGCTGCTTGCTTTCTAGTCTTGATCAGAATGTTCTGGTGTGGGGAGGACATACAAAATTCAGAATATTTCTTTAATTTAGTATGAAGATGGCAGTATTTTTCCTTGTCCTGACCTGTTTGGATATTGTTACACACTCACTGACACTGCTGAATCCTTGTGAGAGCTTCATTCATATACTTCCAAGTGTTTGGCAGTATATGAATGCAACTCTTACAAGAATTCAGTGCTGTTTTCTAACATCCAATGCAAATACTTTTAAAACATTGAGGTAGCTTTTACCTCTCCATTTTTCTGCCCCAGCCTACCACAAAATTACCATGGTACAGGAGAGTACAATAGGGGGGATTGGGAGTGTTTCCCTAGTTACCCTGGAGATCCCTCAATTGAAGAAATGAAATTTATTAAAAAATAGATTAATGTGGTGGATGCCTCCTTGAAGATTGTTTCTTAAAGACTCCCAGTCCCTGTAAATGACAAACACTGTGGTTATATCAATAATACTTATTTACCTACTTCCTTATTAAATGAATGTATGAATGTATTTCATAGACTACGAAATTTTGTGACTTAAATACCTCTAAGTATGCAGTGGGAAAACGTTCAGGGATCTACACAGCAGAATTAGCTTGAAGTCTCCCCACAGTAGACCATCCTTTATTGGTTAGTTCGCCTCAACTGGCACTTGCTATCTCAATAACTTACACAGAGACTCTAATAAAGGAAAAATAAAAAGTTTTATTTTACTTACATTTCTGAAGAGATTTAAAAAAAAAACAGCATTCTGTGGAAATAATAGTAGATACGGCTGACCAACTCTGACTACATAACTCTGTCCACAGGCTGTCAGTTACATTGGTAACTGACAGAAAACTTTTGACTCCTGACTGAAAAGAGTGCAGGGGACAGGGTGGGGAGAAACTCTCGAGTAGAGAGGCATGGCTCTTTTCAAATTCTGAGGCAGAGATGAAGTGATTGGTCACTATTGGACTGATTGACAGTAACCACAATCCAGAATGGTCCCTCCCAGCCAAGGCAACGTATGAATTTACAATAATTCCAACAGAAACTTAGTCATGTTTAAAATAGATTCACTGAAATCAGTGGGACTAGTAATGACTAACGTAGAATCCACTGATCTCAGCAGAACTACTTTTAATAAATTGGAATCTAAAACCTATGTATAATTCTGATCGGTTTCTCATTTACAATTAGAAGGATTTTCCAGAAGTGCAGATGTTGGATAGGCTTCATTTCCCTAGCGCGGCAACAATGACAACAGTTGTTAAAGAATAATGTAATTTATTGTGACTTTTTAGGGCTAGAGCCTACTTTATATGATGCTAATTTATGCTGTGCTAATTAGGAATGTGGAAAATTCTCTCAATGAAAGCTTTAGAAATGAAGTTACCTAAACAAATAGCGAAACAGGTGCAATTTGCAGTCCAAATCCATACATTTGTTTACCATATCATTCGTTCAGACACTTTACCGAGCTCCAGGCTGGTAAGTTCAATATGACTGTTGGCTTTTTTTCCAGGTTGGTCTGCCCATTCCATTATTTTACAGTTCATTTAACTTTAGTTTTGTCTCCCATTGTTGCAACTTTAATCTGTATGCTTTTCCTCTATGTATATGCTTTCCTAAGTCTTCTCTGAGAGGTGAAAAGAAAGTTGTTTAGGAGAGAAACAGTACAAATCTGGAAGAATAAGGAGGATGGATGAAGGGTGCTCACTGAACTAAGCAGGAAACAAAAGCTTAGCATAATATCTTGGGCAGGATTTGTGTTTTGTGGTTACCTTGACAGGAATCCTGTTTTGGTGCTAATGTTAAAATTTTGTTTACTAGCTAGTTGCTGGTTGGTTTATCCCTCCAAGAAGCCAAACAGGAGTGATCAGGGAATGTTTGCATGCAACTCTGTTTTATCATTATATGTATGTGAATATAGCTGGTTATACTCATTTAATTGTCTATACTTCTCTATTGTAAATTGTTGTATTATGACACTTAACAGCTTGTAGGTTCTGCGTGTGATGGTTCACTTACAAATGCAACTTTTTATTTGATGCTACTGCAACGTAGTAATGGAAGTATAAGTGTTAACCTACTGGTGTAGGAAAATTTGCAAGTTGTCCTTGCAAAAACCCCAGCTCTGTTATTATACAGGGCAAATTGGCAGCATTTGTGTGAAGAAGATTGCAGCACAATATACCAAGCAGGATTATATGTTTTTTCAGGCCATTTCCAGTATTATATGCCTTCAACCCAAAAGCCAAATCCCTCAGAGAGAACAATTTAATTCCGCATGGATTCTAGAGCAGTGTAAGATTGTTAGCACCTGACTTCTTTCCTGCACATAGGGGGCCTCTATAGCTATTTGTACTTTCCAGAGCTGATAGCATATTTATCTGAGTGTACCCTTTGCTTTAACACTCAAGGTCATGCCCTGGTACCAGCATCAAATTATGGGAAGAGGAGAAAAGCAGATCAGTATTAAATGCATCAGCAGCATCTACCTGCACTGTGTCAGTTTCGGCAGCTGCAGCTGTGAAAACAAAAGTTTCATATTCTAACCGGCTTTACGTTATAGTCATCCTTTTGCTCAAGGAAGGAAACTAAAGCCTGCATATTCAGAACATTTTGTTCTCCTACTACAAAGAAATTTCCCCTTTTAAAAATCACTGATCATGATACAGAAAGTGAATGTGTGCAGGCTTGCATAGTTTGAATGCTTTGTTTAGTTAGTGCATCCATTTGATTTGTCTTTCTTTTCTTCTTGCTGGTTCTTACGTTCATGTGGTCAGAACTACTCTTCTATCCTGGAAGTGATTTCACTGGGATTATTAATAGGAAATGAAAGCATTTTGTTATAAGTGCTATTCTCACAAGGTAAGCATATATAGTGATCAGAATCTGGATCTGAGATTTAGGTTCAAAGCTCTAGGCAGCCATGACAGCCACTGGGTGTTCATGAATCAGTGACTCTCTTAGTACTCTCTCTCTCTCTCTCTCTCTCATTGTCCTGCTTTACAGGGTAGTTGTGAAGAAAAAGTGAGGAGGAAGACGAACCACATATATTGCCTTGAATTGTGGGAGTAAGGATGAATATAAATATGATTAATGACTTTTGGAACTCTTGTAATACTGACAAAAGTTACACACTTTAACTCCCAACCCCCATTATGAGATCTTTGGCTGGGTTAACGCTAATGAGATAACTGACATATCTTCAGTTAATTAAATGAGGCCTGTACATGCTAAAACCTGCTCTGTAAATAGTTCTAGTTTCTCAGTTCATTTTGGGATACAAATATTTACACTGGACTTAATCCAACCAAATTAAGCACTTCTGTGTCCTATCTAGTACAATGACTAAGACTTAAACATGTACTTAACTCTCCACTGACATGAATGTGAACTTCAACTTAAACCTTTTAAGACAGTGGTCATTGTATTTTGGTTACGGTAATTATGTGCAGAAAACTGAGACTGGGATAAGACTATACTGTATATGCAAAGCATTTCTGAATGAGGACAGGAAAGTTAGGTGTGAAGCACGGTCAGTCTTTACCTTCTGACAAAGCCCATCCTATCCATGTTTCCTCAGAGTATCCACTAGTCATATTTTTGTAGGCAGATCGTGGGGGCTCCACTGGAGGTGGAGACATGAGGAAGGTGAACGTGGTGTTTGAGATTCCAGTAAGCATTTCTTCCTTTTTGCAAAAAAAATGGAGACAAAAGATACAGAAAGAAATCCCAGTATAGAGAAATAAGTCTTTCAAAACATTAGGTTAAGTCATTTTCATTTTTAGCATGGTTTTACTTTGAGTGGAATTTCTATAATTTGCATCGGAAAGAAGAAATAGAAAACAATATTTCGAAGTTTATTATTCAGCCCCTATAATTTTGTGGGTAGTTTGAAAAAAATAAATTGAAAAAACTTTGTGCAGAAGTGTCTTATAAATGAATAATTTTAAGTTATAGCCTATGCTTATCTCATTATTTTATGGCTATACGGTAAATGGTAGGCAACAAAAGCATATACCGTGAAATGGAAGATTACAATTATGCATTGGTATTCATACGATATGTCTCACTAATGTCCCCAGGGAATTTTTCAACAAATATCCCATGTTAATTGGCTCAGTACCTGTATGTCTGACATGGCAAAAATTTAATAATTACTTTGTGTATGGGGAAGAAATAAATAAAGATAAATTATGTTCCTAGATTAAAAGCTATTTGGGGCAAGAACAATTTTATATTGGCTCCACTCATGCCTAGCAGAGCGTGATTCTTCTGCTGATTAGTTCCTGAATTCTTCATGCCATTAGGATACAATGGAGAAGAAAGGGGTTAAATTAAATTACATTGTTTTGTAATATCAGTTTCCATTTTCTCTGGTGTAAGGCCAGTTTAATCCAGTAGTATTTTAGATATCTGTCTTTCCAGGGCTTAAAAAGAATCATCTGGCATATTAACTGCAAATCACACTACTGTTAACTGTTTGACATAATTAAAAGATCACCTGTCTATGGTTCTTGTCAACCTTATTTTCACATTAGGATCTTTTTTTTTTTGGAGGCTCTGGGAGAAACCAAAGAGAACTCATAATCATGCATTATTGTTTCATTTTAGAGAGCTCAGTCAATAACCTGTGGTCTACTTAATTACTCCTTTAACATGGTTGGTATAATGCTTAACCTATATGTGAGATAAAGTCATATTTAATTTCTTTCTGAGAAAACTCGGGTAGAACAAACTCAACATGTTAGATTGTGCCAGTAGAAATGTCAGTTTTGTGAGGAAGACATTTTTGGCCCATTTCCATCCCAAACCTTTAGTAGGTTTTAGGTTCAAACATTAATTCTAGATTGTGTGAATGTTAAGTGCAAGAAACAATGTCGTATCTTTCTCTAACTGGTTTCGCCACTTCTCTCCAAGAATACAAGTAGCTTTATAGGGTATGTTTTCTTTGTGTAGCAGGTGCACTTTTGTTGAAATGCTATAAAGTGCTCTCTAAGGCTTGTAACTTCCTTGTCAGCTTCAATTTGATATGTTTACCCACAACTGAATAAACAGATCAGCAACAGCAAAACATTGCATGTGAGAAGCAGAGAAGACTCAGCAATGTTGAATAACAATGCAATCCCTCTTTCTGTGATTGACTTCCCCCTCCACTTCATTTTTTTATTCAAATGTCATTTTAGTGAGGTTGCAATATGTTCCTGTATTCTCTGAAAAAGGAAGAGATCTGCTGAAATTCTGGTGCACTGTGAATTTTCTGAATGTAAATGAAGGGCAGTGGCTGCTGCATGTGGCGGCAGTGACAGAGAGAAAATGTAGCTCTAATCAGGGGCTTCCCTCCACCCATTCCCTTCCCCAGTCTCTGGAGATTTTACTGATTTCGCCCTCTTTGTTGTTTGTCCCCTTCTCCAAATTAAAGCTAGATGATGAAGTGACTACTATTCAAGTGAAGGAACTGGACCAAGATGTACTGGTGCTTAAGAAAGTGTCGTCACATAGCCCTGCCCCTACATCAGGGAGTGCCGAGAGTGATTGGAGGTAAGAGTTTTTTTCCGTGGGCGCTTAGACACAGCCACACACACGCACAAGCTGACTGCAGAGCTCTCAGCAGCCAGATGAACTCGCTTACCGGCAGCCGAACTAAGACGGCAAGATACAGCAGCAGCATGTAGGGAATGTCTTTGTTGTTTGCCCTCCAGTATGGGAAGTTCCAGGGTGAAGATCTTTGACCCCCACATAGAGAAGAAGGATTCTGCCTTGTTTCTAGGCAGGGAGCTGCCTCTGCCCACATTTGATGTGCCTTATTTTAAATACATTGATGAAGAGGATGAGGAGGATGAATGGAGCAGCCGTTCCCAGTCTTCAACAGAGGATGACTCTGTGGATTCTCTCCTTTCTGACAGATATGTGGTGGTATCCGGGACGCCAGAGAAGATTTTAGAGCACCTCCTGAATGACTTACACCTGGAAGAAGTGCAGGACAAAGAGACAGGTAAATGGCAACTGCACCCTCTCCTAAAAACCAGGTTTCAGATTCCACGTGTGGTCATAATAAACATAGTTGTTTAGTTGCTATGCAGGTAGTGTACATAGTAGCATTTTCCTTACCAGCATTTGTACTTAAAATTGTATTGTGAAGTATTTAGGATACTATTGTGTTTTTTTTAAGATTTGCATTTAAATTGGTGCTTGCTCCTCTGTGTCATCTGTACTTGACAATAGGAGATTGAATCTGGAATTAAAAAGTTAACCTTAAAAATGTTACTCCATCTCGCATTTTCAGCAGATCAATACATAAAATGCAAGCAATTGTCAGGAAGGGTGTGTGATAATGTTACATACAGGTGGTATTAAGATCTATAGCTGCAGGTTAAAAATGTCATCGGATATCTGAAGTACTGTGCAGCTACTTGTTTAGTACCAACTTCTGCTTCTTATTTTTTAATAACTAGCTTACCTATTGCATGTATAGCACAGGCACTAATACACTGAATGCATTGCTAATTCTTCTTCTTCTGCATTGTGATTCTCTGTAGCCTGAAGCAAATGACTATATTGATCCAGTGACTTAATGTGCATTTCATTTAGTGGTGCAATATTTATATAAATTTACATTTTGCCCTAATCAGAGTGCCTGTGGGTTGATGTAGCATTTGAAAGTGGTCTGTACACTTTCCGCATAGTATAATATGCAATAATACGACCTTCTGTAATACTTGCTTGTGTTTAACCCAGAATTGTAATTGTGTTCCAGCCTGGAGCAATTATTATATTGATCAGGTAGCTCGACAGGAAGGTTATTTTTCAGCTTGATCTCCCAGCTTTAATGTACACTTTGCTGTCACTACAGCTCCTTTGGTAGTTTATCAGTATCACTTGCAATTTATTTACAGTTTTAATTAAAGCGGCTTTGTGGCTCTCCTTGAGAGTTTTCAGTATAATTGCAGAAGAGCTGGAGAATGTAGCAGGCTGGAAATGGAGTTGATATGGGGTGTTCTTTTATTGTTCTCAGTGGAGCTACAATGCACATTCCTAATGTTCCTTTCCAAATGAGATTACTAAAAATAAACACATTTGCAGGGATTAAAAGGATTAAAGCATAAATAACATCTGTGAATTCCTGTAGCGTTCTTCAGTCTGTTTTTCAGGTCCACAAATCTGAAGAATATTGTGAAACATAAGGCACTTGCACTTAACTGTGTTTTCCTACAAAATAAGTGAAAAGAAAACCCAAGCATCTGATTTATTGTGCTGTCCACCAAGCTGCTTCTCTGTGTCTAGAGATTAATATTTAGTACAGAGAAAACACTGCTATCTGATTGCTATGCTTCCTCAGGTATAATTATAAAAATGCTGTGTGTAATTTCACTGGTGCCAAATCATAGGCTATATAATGGAGGTGGTTCATGCCAGAATAATCTTGGCTAGGTTGCCTGAATCTCATGCAGTAGGGGAATTCCTGCTAAATTATTTCTGTATTTCGGTTCAAAGCAGTTGGGTTACCTCTCCTGTACACTGCTGTATGCATTATTCATGCCTGGTTTGGATTTTAATGAGAAAGGATTCATTTCCCAGTAGTGTGGTACATCACTCTCCTTGGTTTTTTAACTTCTAGAAAGAATACTTCAAGTTAACGTGTACCTGTCCGGTAGTTCTCGTGTTATTCTCTCTTGCCCTCCACATTTCTTAACGTTAAACCAAAATGCTCATGAGCATTTTATTGTTCCAGACTGTAGGTGAAGAAGGGCAATCTCAGCATGACTGGCTGAGATGATAATGTATTCAGTGGCTGGTTGATTGTCCTTAACATTTTCCCACTCTTATCACTTCTTTGGAAGAAGTGATACTTTCAGTCATGTCATATGTTTGTTGTGTTTTAGGAACAGTAAAATAAGGATTTTCCCTCCCCTATGAATCATATTTCTGTTAAACTAGATATAATGACCCAAGACATGAATGTGTGAAAATTCCTAGTTGTTACATTTTAGATGTAGAAATAATTGAAGTATGAAGAAGTGCGGAGTAATTTTTTTCAGATGATCATGCTGGTAGTAAAAAAACTAACATATTTTATTGTTTAGACACTGCATTCTCTCTTTTTATTTCTGGAACTTGCAAAGCCAATATTGGTGGAGATTCATTCTGCGAGCTTTATAATGCTGCTCAATAAATACGTCTCTTCTAAACTCAGTCCTTTGAAGGACTAGCTTACATAGGTCATAGATCTAAACAATTAATTTAGAACTGGACACACACCTTTAAAAGTGTATGTGAACACACATGCACACACATGCATGCACACTTCAGTCTTCCTATCTTATTTGCCCTCAGCTGAAGACTGACTGTTGCTGTGCCTAGTTTTTCAGCCAGTTGTATGCCTGTTCCAGTTCTTGCTTTCTGCTTATACTGCAGAATTTGTTGGCGAGGGTACCTGATTACTGATCATATAGCGTTGTTTCTCTTCTCATGTTTTTGAGTCTTCACAACCCGTTGGCTTTTCTGGTTGTCACTTGCCCCTGGCTGGGAACCTGGTGATAGTCTGGCACTACTTCAGAAATTCTATCATTGCTTTACCCTCCTTAAAATTTGACAGAATCTTCTTTAAGAAACTGCTCAAAAATAACATGTGCAATATTAAAACTAGCATCTGAAACTTTGAAGAGTTGTGTTACTTGCCTGCTTTCACGGTACCTTTTTGGATGGAAGTTGTTATTCAGTGTTTACTTTCATACACATCTGTAGAAAGAGTGGTGCTGTGTAAACTCTGAACTGAACCTCAGCATCCTTTGTGCATCCCTTAACATCGGAGTTCAGGCAAGTTATTTTCTGGACTATAGTTCTCAGAATTCTCCAGACAGTGTAGCTACTGCCTGTGCTGACTGGGGAGGTTGTAGGACTTAAGAATTCCATGCAAGTTCATAACAGGCTCCAGATTCAATGGTGTATGTCTATATTACATGCTTTCGTCCCCTCTGTCCTGCCATAGTCCTCTGTGGTGGCAAAAACCTGTCCCAATGGATTTTCTAGCCCTAAAGACCTGCTCCTTAGGGTGCTCCTCTTTAGGGTGCACAGCAGGCTACAGGAGGGATGAGGGACTTCTGTTTCTGGAGGGAGGAAGCAATGGAGTCCTATGGGAGTGTACCACCGAGTTTTGGCTAGGGTGCATAGGACATTGCAGTATATTGAATGGCACTATTGATCTGTTTGACTATTCTCACTGGTAGCAGTTCTTCAAGGTGCGTCAAGCAAAAGCTGTTTGTATTTGATGCTTAGCAGAATAGGAACAAGAGAAAAAGAACAGATGAGTAGTGATCATAATGGGTGAATCGAAAAGACGGAGTCCCTCAAGGATTTGTGTAAAGGCTTGTGCTTTTTGACTTACTTATAATGATACAGAGTCTGCGTTAAGCAGTGAGTTAGCTGTATTACTAACAGAGCTAGAACTCTCAGAATCTGCCAGCCAGTGACCATGTGAACTGGAGAGGTGCTGAGAGTTGTTGTTGTTAACCTTTGTAAAATTTTTCCAGTTTGTGGATGACTCCAGGGTTTTCAGGCTGTTTTAAACAGAAAGGTAACTGTGAGGGGCTTCAGAAGGCTCTCTCTAGACAATGTGACTGGGTATCTGCTTTGTGTAAGCAACTGTAAAGTGATGAACCTATGTAGCAGTTGTCTCACTTACAATGGTCTCTTTTACCACCTGCCCTCCATTTTAACACTATTCCAATATTATATCCCGTGATGTATCAAAACCCCATTTTATGACGGCTGTGACTCACTTTTACAAGCACTGTGATCCCTGCTGGGAACTGGCATGTTTAGCTTCACCAAGAATGGGAAAAAGAACAGAGATGGGAAGGGGAAGAAGGAAGACAGAAGAAGTCAGCAAGCAAGCAAGCTAGAGAGAGGAGGTGGGATAAAGAAGAGAGAAGACAGTAGAGGTCAGAGGTGAATGCCCAACCAGCATACTAGAGAATGGAGTGGTGAAGATAGAAGACAGTGAAACTCAAAGGAGACTGCCAATAAGCAATCAAAAGGAGATATGAAAGAGAACTGAGAAGACAGCAGAGTTTTCTTTTCCAGAGGCAAGAGAATTTTGTTTTAACACTGAGCCTGGTGCAGAAATAGGGTTAGACTTACAAGGGGCCATTTATAATCATAATCATAGAAACAGTTAGATTGTAAGTGTAGGGGTCTGCCAAACTCCAAATTCACAGATCCAGAGATTAAGTGTAATACTGGCTACTGGTCACAATGAATATGTACTATATCTAGTGTAGGGACAATATGCTTCTCATATTGATTACTGGGGAATATGGACAGAAGGTATTATCACATGTCTGTGCTCCTTGTGAGCTTTCCATCAGCATTCAGTTGGCCACTATAAGAACAGAATCCTGACCTGGACAGATCTTTGGACCAATCAAGCAGGGATTTTATTATAATTTTATGTTCTAGTGCTTTTTCCATAACAAGTGCTCTGTCAGTGAGTTATGACCTCTCTCAAGGATACTGATGTATAAAATACATAGATACAAAAAATGTGTTAATATGTTGCAGTGTTAGCTACTGCAGCGTTATTAATTGTGCAGCAGATATCCATGTCACCTCAAGGATATCTATACAGTGGTGCCTCGCAAGATGAATTTAATTAGTTCCGCGGTTAATGTCGTCTTGCGAAAAATTTGTCTTGCAAAATGCATTTTCCCATAGGAATGCATTGAAATCTAATTAATGCTTTCGTATGGGCAAAAAAAGTC
Organism: Pogona vitticeps; assembly: GCF_051106095.1. NCBI lineage: Eukaryota > Metazoa > Chordata > Lepidosauria > Squamata > Agamidae > Pogona > Pogona vitticeps. The sequence continues at coordinate 33,974,177 of NC_135788.1, read as the reverse complement.
ACAACAATATCAAATTTGGTTTACAAAGAGTTTATTAAGTGCTCTTTTGGCTTTAACTTTTTAAACATCATAGAAAAAGATTTAAAAATCAGCAAACATAAGGCAGGAACAAAAAATGGAAAACATTCGTCTTGCAAAGCACAGCCATAGGAACATTCGTCTTGCAAGTCATCAACCCCATCACCAAAACCATTTGTCTTGCGAGTTTTTTGTCCCGCGAGGCATTTGTCTTGTGAGGCATCAATGTACGTATATGTAATATAGAGTAGTTTTTCTGTGAAGAACTCAAGGAATTGGTTGTATCTAAACAAAGGCAGCCTCACTGAACCCCCCCCCCCAATAATGCCGTTGTCCACAAGAATCCACGCTAACAGACAGCTGTGAAGTCTCTGTGATACCTTGTCCCATACTTTCCATTTGGGCAGTCTGTTCTGCCTCTAAGTTGATTATTTGGGGACAGTCATTATTTTCATATTACATCTGGACCAATGTTGCCCCTAAGCTGTTCTGGATTGGGGCCATACAGCCAAGCCAGAGTCGCTGGCCATTTGCTTCTAGTCACAGCCAGAACTCTGTGTGCATGAGGCGGGGCTCCCACCCCATGCTAGCAGAAAATTAGAGGAAATATTGGTCTCGACCCAGGTATTTGGTGACAGTGCTCCTTCATATTTTGTGGATAGCAAGAAAATGATCATACCATTTGACATTTGGGTCCTCTTGAAAAGAAAGGTGAGGTATAAACATCTTAAATGCAGTAAATATAAAAACCATGCACCTAATACTCCGATTTCATTATTGTATTGCATTGACATGGTTCTCCTTCTTAAGTTGTTTCTATGGACCCTATTTTTCATCACCTCTGTTTCATGTTCAGTCCAGAACCTGAAATCACAGTTTCTACTTGAGTTCTGATCTTCTCACTTCTGTTAGTTGTATCAATCCAGTGTATTCCCTCATTTTTCATATTGGCTGGTAGGTTTTCTGTACTTGCCATAAAGGGTAGCAAATGTTTTTCTTCCTTCTTTATGTTTGTTTTCCTCATGTTACCAAATACCAATAGTTAGATCTTCCAATTCTTCTTCTTCTCTCTCTGAAGTAATGCCTTAAGCAACTATTTGAATTTAATGTAATAGCTTGTTATGCACCTCCTGATGTTTCATACTATCTAAAACAGTACAGGGATAAGGAGCTGTCATGTGTGGAAAGAACCTATCATCCACTGTATCCTAGTTTGATGTATTCTGCCAAAAGGGCATACATTTTTACATTGCTATGGAAGTCAGTACCTCAAGATGTGGATGATAAGAACAGAGATAGCTTTAAAAAGGTTAGAGAAATTCATACAAGGCAAGGCTGTCAATAGGTATGATGTCATGGTTGTTGTGGGCTTTTCAGGCTCTTTGTCCGTGTTCTGAAGGTTGTTCTTCCTGATGTTTTGCCAGTCTCTGTGGCTGGCATCTTCAGAGGACAGGAGTAGGAACTCTGTCCATGCTCTGTTGCAGTTTTTTGGATAATTAAGTATTTATAGCTGTGGGAACAGCGTTTTTCCTTTTCAGGAGATTCGGTGATTATGGTGATCAGTGTGTTTTTGTTGTGGATGTATTGTTGTGATAAGGGGGGAGATTATCTGTCACTGTGATTGATGGGTGTTGTTAGCTGGTCTTTTGTGTGCAATTATCTCTGGTCCTGGTGGCTGGGTAGAGTTCGTTGACCTTTTGCAGGCTGTATTTTTCAGTGCTGGGAGCCAGACCTTGTTGAGTTTTAAACTTTCTTTTTTGTTGAACCTCTGCTGGTGTTTATGGCTTCCCTGTTTATGGCTTCCCTGTCTAACATAATGATTGCTGGTGTTGTCCAGTACTTCAGTATTTTGAAATAGAATTTCATGTCCAGCTTGTTCTAGGGTATGTTCAGCTACTGTTGATTTTTCCAGTTGTTTTAGTCTGTAGTGTTTCTCATGTTGGATTCTGGTGTGAATGCTGCATTTTGTGGTTCCAATATATAACTGTCCACAACTGCAAGGTATCCGGTATACTCCTGCAGAGGTGAGAGGGTCCCTTTTGTAATTTGCTAGCCGTAACATTTGTTGTATTTTTGTGGTGGGTCTGAATACTATTTGCAGGTTGTGTTTTTTCCCCCAAAAGTTTCCCCATGCGGTCCGTGACTCCTTTGATGTATGGCAGAAATATTTTATTTGTGGGTGGCTGTTTTTCCTCTTCAGTTTGGTGGTGTTTTCCTGGTTTGATGGCTCTTTTGATTTCATTCTTGGAATAGCCATTTTCCTGTAGGGCCCAATTCAGATGGTTGAGTTCAGTTCCGAGAAATTTAGCTTCACAGTTCCAATTTGCACGGTCTACCAGTGTTTTGATTATGCCTCTTTTTTGTCGTGGGTGGTGATTGGAGTTTCTGTGTAGGTACTGATCTGTGTGGGTAGGTTTTCTGTAGACCTTGTGTCCCAATAGGAGGTCAGTTCTGCTATGATGCTACTTTCCCTCCAGGATCATGATAATGATATGTTTCTACTAGGATCAGAGCCAACATGTTGAAGGAGGAGCAACTGTAGGAAGTGACTATTGCCCTTTTGTGCTGCCTGTTCAATTTCCATCAGAATTTTTGTCCATCATTGTGGGAAACAGGATGCAGGACCTAGATAGGTCTCTTATCTGATCCAGCATGGTTTATTTATTTATTTAATTATTTATTGTTTATGTTATGTGCAGTTGCTGCTGAAATCTGCATAGTGGATAGAAAAGGTGAACGGAGGAGAGAGACTAGTGTGTGCTAGAGAACTGAAAAATAAAGAGACAATGAAATTAGGAGTGCTTTAGGAGTATTGTGTGGTGAGAAAATGGGGAGCCATTGAGTTGTGGGAATGCAGAAGGGCCTATGGCAATGCCGACATAACAGTGTTAAGGGTTACAGGTAGCAAAGGGGAATATCAGAATGCTGTAGGATTTTAAAAAGATAATAGCTGAGAGAAAGGATACAACTGTAATTTTACAAGAAGCATGTGCTTACAAGGGAGAAATCATGTGCTGTGGAAGGAGGACAATATTGGGTGTTAATGGGGAGGGAAGGAGAATAAAGAAATACTGAACTAAAATTGTAATGATTAATGCAATGATGTAATGTAATTTATTCATTAATGTAATGATGTGGTGGCTTTCCGTAGTTAGAAATACAAGAGTAGCCCTTGGTGTGATTTGAGTTGTATCATTTAAAAAAGGAATCAAAGATCACCTGGAATTCAGAGGGCAAGTGTGTTAAGACAAGAAAAAAGATTGGTATACTGCATCTTTAGCGCCTTGGAAAACTGCCTTCGAACAGTTTCTTCATCTTAATAGAGCACAGCCTTAAGCATTTCATTGCATGCATTCATAAGCGAAGTTGCTATAGTGCAAGGTAATGTCATCCCCTGAGGTATTCATGCCATTACTTTCTGTGATGTAATCTTGCCACTTCCAGGAGTATGTTTAGAACATTTACAGTTGACCCTGATAAACTGTAGCTCTATGTACTAGCGAAATGTCTTTTTTGTTATTATTATTCATCCTAAACAAACCCCTTGTTGTGCAATGATAGTCATCTATATATAGTATGTTTAAACCTTGTTCCTTCTAGAAAATACAGTTCACTTAACTGTTGAAAATGAAGCCCGTCTTCTGATATTAGCTACCACTTCAAAACAGGTATATGGTAATCCCCTATATGCCATGAATGGCAAAGGTACAATTTTATTTTGCTTAAGATACATAATAATATTATAGGATATACATCCTGCATGCATGGCCATTGGATAGACTGAATTGCAGAACAAAATCCTTATTTTTAGTCAGAGAACACAACCCAATTACAGTGTCCATTGTGTACATTCATTCCAGTGTTTCCACTGTAGTCTAGGCTCAAAGGTTTTTAGTACAAAGATTTTCTTGTTTGTAATGTTTTCTGTGAAATATAAAAGAGTATATTCATTGGCCTCCCACAGCATCTGAAGGATGGCAAAGTTAAAAAACAGAATGCCTTTGCGGTATATATTTTGACTTCAATTGAAGTTTCCATTCAGTTTCTTTTTGTGGTTTGTACTCACATCTTAAAAGAGCCAGCAACATAATAATACTTTTAAAAGTATCTTGCTTCATGGAACTGCTACCATATTGCTCCTCATCTAGTCTCAACTACTCAAAATTGGCTTACCTAGTGTAACTCCATAACTCGAGGTAGGGAACCTTTGACAATTTAAGTGTTTTGGAATTCATCACCCGCAATACCTTATTTCCTATGCTCTGTATTTTTTCTGGGAGCTGAAGACCAAAACATTTGCATCCCTACTATAAATAGATATTTTATTTTTTCTGCCATATGTGTCAGTGAAAGGTCTATAGAGATATTGGAAATAAAAGACTTTGTGAGATCTGAATGGTAGGCTGAAATGGTCTAATTCACTGGTTCTTAACCTTGGGTTACTCAGGAGTTTTGGACTGCAACTCCAAGAAGCCTTCACCACCAACTGTGCTGGCTGGGGTTTCTGGGAGTTGCAGCTCAAAAACATCTGAGTAACAAAGGTTAAGAACCACTAGTCTAATTCTCATGACTTTTTAATTTCTTGTCTTGTTTTAAATTGGCAATCACTATTAGAAAGCCCTTTCTTCGGCTGCTCTGATGGTCTGCAAAATAATAATTGAATACACAATGTCATGACTAGTGGTTACATAGACTGCGTTAATTCAAGTTGTTTAGCAGCCTACATGAAGGGTGTGCCGTCGGCAGATGTTTGCGTGTAGGAACACCTACACATTAATTGACACTTATTAACATATTAGTATTCTTGGAAGGTTGACTCTCTACATAATAAAGTATCTTCTTGGCATGTGATGTTCCAGAACAACATTTAGTCGAACCAATTGGTAATTTGAGTGTCATGTTATAGCATGTTTGATGAGATTCAGCATGTTAGCCTCTATAGCCCTAGGTTGTTATAACTTTTATCTGTGGCTTAAGGGTTAGGAGTAGAGATGGGGCAAATCGAAAAAATTGAGATTTGTTGCAATTTGTAATTCATCAAGTTTCATGAATCACAAATAGGAATTTATGATTTTTTTCTAATGAATCAATTTGTCTTCACTTTAAAATGCTGTAAAATGACCCCCCCCCCCAGGTATGTGATTGTTTATTCTTGTTCCTGAAGTATAGTCAACTGAATTATAGGTATAGGCATGACCATTATAATAATAACGAAAAAGAGCTACTGTAACAATGTGGCTGGGAACACAAACTCAGAAGGCTGTTCATTCATGGCACATCGAGTTACACTGCTGCATTATTATTGTTATTATTTTCCTCAATCTTTCTAGTAGGAAGTTCAAGGTAGAAGACTAGAACATATGAATAAAAAACAGAGTTATATAGTAGCACACAGAATAGAAGAATGCTAAAATAAAGTAACATAATAATAATAATCAGCAGCAATAACAACTAAAAACCTTGGAGAAAAGTAACATCTTAACTTGGCACCTAATAGTTAAGTGTTAGCATTGGAGAGGGATGGCATTTGTATATGAATATGAATACCCCCACACAGGTAGAGATAAGGAGGGTCCAGCCCTATGGAGCCGGACTGTCCACTCACCGATACGCTAATGCTGTGGTGCCCGCGCTCCCATCCTGTCGCTCCAGAGATAGCGATCGCTGATCCACTCTTCAACCGGGCAAAGAGGCTTGTTGTCCTACCTCCTGCCAGGAGTGCTCAGCGATCGTGATCTCCAGACTGATAGGACGGGAGTGCAAACCCCGTGGAATTAGTGCATCAGTGAGTGGACTGTCTGGCCCCATGGGGCCAGACCCTTGTTATCTACACCTGTGCAGGGGTATTCGTATATGAATACAAATACCCCCATCTCCAGTCACTATAGTACTGTATATATATTTCAGAGGATATTTGTGATATACACAATTATGATTCCACCAGGGGAAAAAGGCCCTTTCCTAATTGCTACCAACCTTGCCACCTGAAGACAGAAGGACTTTAAAAATGTTTTTGATGGGGATTGCAATAAACAGGGAGTTTATTTATAAATAGATAACCAGCAGTTTACAGATCTATAAATCAAATCTATGAGTTCAGTTCTTTCTTAGGAACAGGTAGGAAGCACTGCAGATTTTTCACTGTTGGTGGGATATGATCTAGTCAGCCACTTCCAATGAAAAGCCAATTAATGTGGTCTTGAACTAGTTAAAGTTTCTGAGTCATCTTTAAAGGCATTCTTATGTACACTACATTGCATTAGCTACATTTATAATAATCTACAAGTAATTTTGTAAATGAAGGAGATGTCTTTCTGGAATCACTGCATTTAGCATTTTATAGAAGAAACGGAATGCAATAAAGTTATGGAAGAAAGCTGTAGAATATTATTTATTGTACTTCAAAGGCTCTAATAAAAGTGTGTGTGGAAATTAACAACTAGGAAATATCAAAAAGTGAGGTGATGGTGAAGTGAATTCTTTACTTCATTATCCCCTCGTATTTTGATATTTCCTAGTTGTTAATTTCATGCTTTGGCAGTGAGTTGGACTCAATAATCTTAGGAACCTCTTCCAGTTCTAGAGAAAACAGAAATGGTAGCACCTTTAAGACTAACTAGTTTTTACTTTTCATAAGCTTTTGTGTATCCAAACACATTTCTTTTCACACTTCTTTTGTGGATGCATGAAAGTTTTTGAAAAATAAAAACTAATTAGTCTTAAAGTTTCTAAGATACTTCCAGTTTCTCTTTTGCTATAACATATTAACAGCGACTGGAATGCTTTCCAGCTCTAAAATTTTATGTGATTACAGTGGGGTCTTGACTTGAGAACTTAATCCGTATTGGAAGGCGGTTCTCAAGTCAAAAAGTTCTCAGGTCAAATCTGCATTTCCCATAGGAATGCATTGAAAACCATTTGATCCGTATCTGCTCTTTTCCGTCCATAGAAACTAATGGGAAGCTGCTATTCTGCCTTTGACCACTAGAGGGGGATATTTTGTTTCTTTTTTTCTTAGGTCAAGAAAGGTTCAGGGAAGGCAGGGAAAATACAGTCCAGGCAGTACAGTACCAGGCAGTCTGAAGACTGTCTCTCAATCCACTCTCTAAACGCTGGGATGAGTGAGGAAGCAGACAGGCACCCTTTTCACTGGCCAACAGTTAACTGAAAGTTCAAATTTTGCACTTTCCCTGCCTCCCACATGGTTTTTTTTCAGTTCTTAACTCAAATCTAAGTATGTAAGTCAAGTCAATATTTTCCTATGAGAGTGGTTCTTAAGTCAAAATGTTCTTAACTCGAGCCGTTCTTAAGTCAAGACCCCACTGTACAGTATTTATCACTATACCACCACCTAATGTACTTAGCAAGTATTTGTTAAAAGTATGCATAAGCAAAAAAGAGAAGTTATATACAGTAGTTTGGTATACAACGGAAATCACACCTCTTTAAAGATAGAAATGTAACTTGACCAGCAACAAAATAAAAGAGCTCATTCATGAAGGTGTAGCATTAATCTATGGCAGCCAGCAGATGGCTGGCTGGAACAATGAATGATGCACAATGAGTCTCTTGCTCAGTAGTACTGTGTTTTTCCTGCCTGAAATTTGTATTCTTGGCTGAGTTTATGAATATCCTTAGGCTGATAAAATACAAATAATGTTTATCTTACTTGCATCTCTGTGTATCATCTTTAAACAGAACAAGCAATTTTTTATTATTATTATTCTTTTGACTGTGGCATCAGTGTGAGCTTTTAACATCAGACTGCTATCTGAAGCTGTCATGGTTTCCTTCTGTGAAAGGAAATCTCTTAATGTGTTTCCTTGGCTTTGTCATTAATAATAGTGGGAGAAGTCTTTTTAATTATGTATTAGCATACACTGATATGGTATATTTGCATTTGTGTGCCTTACTGATTCATGTCCTCTATAACAATTATGTATGTAATACCTTCATTAATGTTTAGCATGCTAAAAAGAAATTTATACTGGAATAATCAGGACATGTATAGAACATGAATTGAGTTACTTCCTTAGTACAGTTTGATGTTCACTAAACGCATGATCTGGGCAATTTGTGTGTAAAAGAGCCAGGGGCAAAGGTAATTAATCACTTTCTCTTATCAAAAGTCCTCTAAAGAGAAAGGAGAATAAGCTTCAGATGTCATTTAAGTGAGGACTGCTTTTAGAAAGATATACAGCCCAATTCATACATTACTCATGTGGGGGGGGGGCTAGCTGTGGTGAGTTCAAAGTGGATCCCTATTGCTGCCCTTTCCCTGTCTTCACAAATGGTGAGGATGGATATCTGTACAGAAATCCCGGTTTCTGAGTAGGCCTCCTGCTTGATAAGGCCCTATATGTATTGCTCAACTTTGGGTAATTTACTGAATGTATGTACATCAAGTCATCCGGGTGATTATGGGACTAATGCCTTGCATCCAAGGAAGCCAGTCCTACATCCTGGTTATTTCTTTTAGCTCTTTCTGTCTGCATAAAGTGCATTGGGGGGGGGGGTTCTAATGTCAGTAGCTCCTGGATGGTAAAAAGTCCTTGGTGATATTGTGCGGAGTTTTAAATCTAATTTTCCCAAGCTACTGCAAATGCTCAATCTGTAGAGGTAATACCACAGCATTAATTGATTGTATGATTATAGTAATTCAAGCATGATCCCCTTTTCAGAATTCTTAGGCTGCTGGGGAAATAAGGCGTCCCATGAGAAGAATTATCCTGCTCTGGAATCTGATGGGGTGGATTCTTTATACCTCATCCCTCATTAGCATTGTGAAAGTGTGTTCCACACCTAGCAAAGGACAGTGGGACGGAGATGGTACCCCATCCTTTTCCATACACATATTAAATGTTGATGTCTATGCAGCAAGGCCTATATGCATAGAATCCTGCATGTTCTAAGCTTTCCAGAAATTCTGCAAATCTGTTCACAAGAGGTTCAGATTACTCGGAAAGCATGCATGGATAGGCCTTCTTACCCAGGCAAACATACACCAAGTGTGTAAACATTGAGATGCAACAGGGCAAGAGTCTCAGCCTCACAACACAAGGAGGAAATACGAGAAAATGCTCAAGTCTTCGGTCTGGCAGGTACTTAAGAAAACATTGTTCTCTGAACACTCTCTACATGAACCTTCAAGATCAGGTTTGCTCATTGTGTAACAGAAAGCAGTAAATTCACTAATTTTTCTTCTCCTCTTTATGAGATTGATATTTTAGGAAAAGTATCTCCCTCTGTTGAAGAGGACTTCCTTGAACTGTGGAGGAGTTTCATGAGCTGTGTTCTATTGCCGTGCAGTGAGCTGCCTTAGGGAGAGAAATAATCTGCTGTATAGTACAGATGGTGTTGTTGTAGGAGAATGTATATAAAGAGTTTCTTGCCTAGTTTGTGACTTGAGACTGCTCTGTGATCTTTTCCAGGGCCAGTGCTGGTCTAACCATTAGTATCCATGCTGTACATTTCTAAGGAATTTGATTGTTCCACTGAGACCTTATGTCTTGTGTACTCTCTCCCTTCAAAGAAATTATTAACCCTGCAAAGAGAGATACCGTATTTGCCAGCGTATAAGATGACTTTTTTGGCCCCCAAAACATGCCTCCAAGCGGAGGGGTTGTCTTATATGCTGGGTGCTCTTCAGTTGGGCCAGGAAGGAGCCGCCACCATTGAGTGAGTGACGTGGGGCTGCGCCAGCAGGGGAGGAAGGCAGGCAGGCGGGCAGGTGGTCAGTCCGGATGGAGGGAGGGAAGCAGAGACGGCCATGCCTGAGCGTCCAGAGCCTGCCGCTGGGCTGCCCGCCACCCCATGCCGCTGAGCCAGCTGCCTGCTCACTTGCCTGCCGCCAGATAGCCGCTTACCCTCTTCCACCTCCTCCTCCTCCGCTGCCCACCTGCCCACTTCCCCTCCTTCTCGCCCTCCTTGCAGCTGAGCCTGCCGCCAGCTCACCCGTGCACCGCCGGAGAGCTGCTTCCCCTTCCCCTCCTCCTCCTCCTCCGCTGCCTGTGCTGCAGCAGAGCCATCCACTCTATATTTTGAGTGGAAATGTTGGGGGGGTCGTCTTATACACCCAGTCATCTTGTACCCCGGCAAATACGGTAGTTAGAACTTCCTATTACTTGTAGTAACATCAGAGAAATAACATTGTGTTGTGGATGATTTAAAATTATAGTAAGCTACTGTATCAGGATGTGGCAGATAGCAACTTTTTCCTTTCCATCTTTATTAACTTGTGTAATTATTTTAAAAGAAGTTTTTAAAAAGAAGTTTTCTACTCCCACTATTTCCAAATTTTAAAAGCTGTATTTTCATCTATAAACAATAGGCTTTGGAAGTAAAATATAGAGTCCGTTTTAAAGTTCTGCTCAGTCTCTCTTGTTTCTCTGTTACCCATATACTGCTTGCTTTGCTAGTGGTAAACAACAAGAACTATATAGTAAGCCTCATTTTGTAGGCGCTAGTCTTGCAGATACTTCATATTTAATGCATTATTTTGGCTTATGGTATTATTTGTTGCTGTCTTCTGTTTGAGTTGAACCACATCAATATTGGCACAAGAAGGCAGGAATTCTGCCCAGCATATATTACCATATTTATTCTTTTTTTCTTCTTCCTTTTTTGGGCTGAAAAGGAGGTGTAGGCTCCAACCACCTGAAAAAAATATATGTGGAAGTGAGTACAGTATTTGGTAAAAATGTAGTTAAAGGAGGACTTGAAAGAGGTGCTGGTCTTTGTGTGCCACTCTAAGGAAACCAAGACTGGACCCAATGTTTTTTTTTTAACTGTCATCTGGTTGATAATACTTGCCTTTCAGCGAGAGCGCTCAAGAAGGTGCTCAACAGCTTCTGATGTTCTTGGAAGAAATAAGTCACCTGGGTCATCTTAAGGCATAGTTTAGGGACTGAATTAATCTTGATGAATGACCTTTTGTTGGGAGAGAGACTGAGGAAGTGTGACACTATTGATCATCCTTGATTTCTCTGAAGTTTTTGATACAATTGATTGTAATATCATTCTGGATTTGTTCTGTGCATTGTCAGTTAGATGTATGGTGGTTAACTGATTTCACTCCTGTTTGTGGAATGAAATCATGAAGAGACCATTGGGTGACGTGGGCCCATGTCAATTAATTTTTGTTCTGCAGGATTCTATTCTGCCCTTGATGATATTCAACACCTATATTAACCATCGAGCCTGCTCATTAGGTGATCCAGGATAAGGTGATGCTGATGATACCTAGTTTTATCTGTATCATCTCAGTCAAGAGAAGCTGTGCATGTGCTGGATCTCTGTGTCCAGAAGCAGCTCAATAAACTAAAACTAAATGCTGACAAGACATAGCCACACTGAATAAAACATTCCTCTATTTGGGACTTTGAGAGGTTGCTAGTTCTGAGCAGAGTTGCATTCTCTCTGAAAGAGGAGGCATGTGTTTTGGAGGTGCTCCTAGATCGGGGTCTCCAAACTGCGGCCCACAGGTCACGTCTGGCCCACCTTGCCATTTTATCCGACCCGTTCCCTTTAGCCCATGCATACGGGGATGGGTGGGTGGCATGCGTGCATCCACACGGATGGGCCTGTGTGGTTGAGCGGATGTCTGTGTGGGCAGTGGCACATGCATGCGTATGTTCCTTTGGCCCTCAAAATGTGGAAAATATATGATGCGGCCCTAAGGCTCAAACGTTTGGAGACCCTTGTCCTAGATCAGTTGTCAGTAGAGAGTAACTATTATCAATTGTAAAGTGGTCTCCATGACAAAGAATATCTTTTTCTGTCTGTGGCGGGTACACCAGTCAGAATCACCTTGAAAGTAATTTTGGCAATATTATATGATAGCTTTTTACATATGCTCAGAAATATGTTTTATACTATTAGAAATTTTGGTAGTAAAGACTAAATAACTATTTTTGAAGTTCTAACCTCTAAAACAAATGGCTTGCAGTTTTGGTACAGAGACCTCAGTTCATCTGTTATTAGAAGATATAACTTGTAGTACACTATCTGCATATAACACATTGATGTTCTTACTGTTTTTCTCTTGGTGTAATTTTCATTTTCTTTCCATTGCTATGGATAGCCATACTTTATGGCTTTTTCTGTACAGAAAAATTGCACTACATAAAGGGTCTGAAACATGTGGCCATTTGCGGCCCACTGGATGATAGTTTACGGCCCCCCATCTTGCCTGCCCCCCTGAAGCGCCCACACGTCCTCTGCTGTCAAGAGTATATAAAAAAGCCCCACTTCACTTGCCAGCTCTCCCTCAAGACAGTGCCTCTTGCACCCTCCATCCGGAACTGCAGCCTGCCTGTCTTCTGGCTGGCAGGCTGCAGTTCCGGATGGAGGGTGCAAGAGGCACTGCCTTGGGGGAGAGCTGGCGAGTGAGGCGCGCTGCTGGCCCTTTCCCCCAAGTGCACAAGCCGCCTCTGAGCAATGTCTGAGAGCAGAGCTCGCTCCCGACCTGTCCTTGAAGAGCGCCTCCAAGCTGCCAACAGCAGCTGCTGCTGTCGCTGCCTCTTCCAGGGAAGCGGCTGTCTGGCTCTCTTTCTCTCTTGGCACCCCCAGCACCAGCCCGGCCAGTGGCTGCCTCAACGCCTGGCGGTGCTTCCTCCTCCTCCTCCTCTTCATCCTGCTTCAGCTGCCTCGGCTCTGGAGGCTGCCTGGGCTTGCCTCACAAAGTTTGCTCCTCTGTTGTGGTGGGGGTAGCTCCTGCTGCTGAGTGCGTCTTTTTTGAGGGGGGCCCTCAGAGGAAAATTGCTGGACCTCCGTGTGTGTGTATGTTTCTGTGTGTCCACATGCATGCGCGCACGTCTGGCGGCCCCCACACCATTCTGTTTAATTTCCGGGTACCGGTGGGGGCTTTTCTCGTTTGGCAAAGTGAATTCTGTGAGGGTTTAAAAATTTTTTTATGTCGTGCCCTCCCCCCAAGCTAGGCAGTCTCCAGCACTCCCTCCCATCTCTGCTTCTTCATCCTGCTGTTCACATGCCCCTCCTCCTCCTCGGAGCCCCAGCCAGGCTAAGGAAACCCCTGGGCAGCTTCCTCGGGCTCTTGCTCTGCTTGGCAGAAAATCTGATGTGGCCCAGCCTCACCCAGACTCTGCCTCCAGCGGCCCCCAGGTAAATTGAGTTTGAAACCCCTGCACTACATAGTGATATAAATATGTAAAAAGACATTAAAAATTCCCTTCTGAACAGGTAAACACCATTGAAAAACAAAAGCTATGTGTAACTGACTATGGTACCATAGAGAGATGTACATTTATCTCTACACTCGGAAAGTAATTTAACTATTACTCATTAACCATTAAAACTAACTAGGACTCCAGTTTAACTAGGATTTGAAATCAGGGACAGGTTGTAAAAATACAGTGGTGCCTCGCTTAACGATGTTAATTGGTTCCAAAAAACAATCGCTATGGGAAAACATCGTTAAGCGAAACACCATTTCCCATAGGAATGCATTGAAAACCAGTTAATCCGTTCCAAAACCAAATTAGGTTTGCACATGTTTCAGAAGGTGTACTACTGAATCCAAGCATTTAAAACAGGTTTCGAACATTTTAAGACACTTAAAAATGAGCGAAAACATTTGGACAGTCCAATGGTTTTCAATGAGGGAAAAAACAAAAAATCACCAAAAATTAACAAAGAACAAAACCAAACGAAGTGTGCATAGGTTTCACAAGATGGACTAACTATTCCAACCATTTAAAACATGTTCCAAAGATTTTAAGACACTTTTAAATGAGCGAAAACGGACATTGGAAAGGGCTTCAAAAGCACTGAAGCCGGCTTTCCGATGTCCGTTTTCGCTCATTTAAAAGTGTCTTACAATGTTTAAAACCTGTTTTAAATGGTTGGAATAGTTAGTCCACCTTGTGAAACCTATGCACACTTAGTTTGGCTTTGTTCTGAGTCTTCGTTAATTTTTGGTGATTTTTTGTTTTTTCCCTCATTGAAAATCATTGGACTGTCCGTCCAATGGATTTAAATGGGGAAAACAAAAAATCACCAAAAATTAACGAAGACTCAGAACACAACCAAATTAGGTTTGCACATGTTTCAGAAGGTGCACTACCAAATCCAAGCATTCAAAACAGGTTTCAAACATTTTAAGACACTTTTAAATGAGCAAAACCAGACATCGTTAAGTGAAATTCCCCCATAGAGAACATCGTTAAACGATGGGGAAATTTCCTCAAAGAAACCCATTGCAAAGCGAATACATCATTAAACGAAGCAATCGCTAAGCGAGGCACTACTGTAGATGTAATTCTTGGTTAAATAAAATTTTACTTATTTGGGTGCCACTTTGTGTGTGTGTGAGGATGAAGCTTATGTCTTGCCGCCCACTGACAATAACATCTTAATTGTGTTACACAATATGTGTGCACTGGGCCACTGAAACACTGACTCATGTAAAAGCAACTGGTATCAGCAACATGTTGCTATCTTAATCTTTATTCAAAATCCATCACACTTTGCTAATATGATAATGTGGCCTCAGAATTATAGTTATTTCTGTTTCCCTGTTGCTAATTTCTTCAATTAATCCTCTTAATGGAAATAACCATTCTTTGTATTAAAACCTGTTGAGTGTATATTTGTACTACTGTAGGATTTGGAGCGTTTTATGGGTTTTTTTAGAAGGCATGTCTATAGAAATTCTTGAGGCATGATTTTTATCTTATTTATGCATTTTGGCGAAACAAACAAAAAAAACCTCTGGAAATCTGATGAAAAACTGTTAAATTCTTTCCTGAAGCTTTTTCTTATTTATTTATTTTTTTTAGTTCTGAGAGGGAATATTTAAAACAGCAAAAATGAAATTTTGGCTGAAGCAGAAGGTTTGGTTCTCAACTGATCAGACAAATCTTATAATATTTGTTCTCTCTCTTACTAAAGAGAGTAAGGGCTGATGGAGAATAGCTTATTTAAAAACTAATACAAACACTGCTTGATTAATGACATTTATTGAGACAACCTGAGAAAAATACCAGTGCAGTATGCAGAGTGAAGCACTGAAGCTATGTATGAATTCCAAAGCATCAGATGCACAAATTCAAAAGTTACACGTCAATAAAACTGCTACCTCTTGTTGTGACCTATATAAATAGACGTCCTCCATTGGACCTCCCTTTGGTGTCAGGAAATAAAGTAAATCATATTGAAAATATATTGTAAAAAAATCTACCTTGCAACATTGTTCCAATTAGGGTGTTATGGAACATTGTGGAGATATAATAAAAATGCATTACTAGAAACCTAGTAGAAAGTCGCAACTAGAGCTGGCCCATTGAATCAGTGGGGATTTGGCAAATCAGCTCTTTTGTAAGTTTCACTGTTTCAGTGGGCCTACAGGCTGAAGATTACTACTGAATTTTAGTCATGTTTGAGCTAATATTGTTCTGCATGGTACACTGTTTTCTGGAGTCACCAAAACCTTTGGCATGACATCACTACTTCAACACATCTCGTATATTCAAACTTTCTGCTGTGCAATTTCATCTCAGAGGAAAAGAATTGAGTTCTGTTTCATAAGATGTCACCTTTACACCATAATGGGATTTTCCATACATTAGCTGATTTTTAAAATGAGACACAGACAAAAGTAATTTCTTAACAGTTTACTTAATTTGGCATGTAGCCACTAAAACCTCAGTACAAGAGAAAAATAGATTTTGTACTTTGGATGTGTTCTTTGGAATATTAAAATGAGTAGCTCTTGTTAGCCTGGGCTTTCTGTATTACTATACTAAGTATGTTACTAGTTCCCTTATGATGCTCTTGTAATATAAGATTATTAACCACCCAGAGGTCAGCAATTTTAAATAGCCAGTGATTAAAATAATTACCAATAGCAAGAGTATGGGTGTGTGTTTGTGTGTATGTATATATAAAGTGCCATAGTTAATTTGAAAGATTGGGTACTAAATGCTCAGTATTCTGTTTTGTGCTTTAAAACTGTGTAAGAGCAAATAAACTAGGCAGGTATACCTTTTAAAGGGGGGACTGCTTCTCATGCAAAAAACTCAGGCAGTTCATTATATCCAGTTTTCCAAATATGCTGATGTACTTGCCTACTTTCTGTAGATGAACAAAATGCAGTACTTATTTTAAGTTTATGAATTTCAAGGGGAAAATGCCCTAGTTCTGATCAGCCTTGTAAGACCCATGCTATTTCTCATCATTGAAAGATGTCATATGACTATCTTCTCTGTTTTGACAAACTTTGTAGGCAGATTTGTAGGTTGTGTGGTGCCAATAATTTCCTAAAGACTCTACCTAACTGCTGTGAATTAACTGCAATTTCTAGCTAGCCTCTGGTATTGCACATTTGAATTTGCAAGCTTTTATATATACAAACAAAGCAAATGGTAGGGGAAACTAAGAGAGGGGGTTAGGATAGGGGTTCCAACATATTCATAAACAACAAAAAGCAATGTAATGGATTTGAACAAATTACAATGGTGCCTCGCTTAGCGATGTTAATCCGTACAGCAAAAATCGCTGCTAAGCGATTTCATCGCTAAATGATATTAAAAAGCCCATAGAAATGCATTAAAACACTTAAAAACTAACCTTAAGTGAAAATCCTCCATAGGGGCGGCCATTTTCAGTGCCTCTAAAGCGAGGCAACACACCAGGTGGCCATTTTGTTTACCCGGCTGCCATTTTGGAACCGCCGATCAGCTGTGCGTAAATGGGAGCTTTGCGATGATCGCTTCCCTGTGATCATCGCAAAGCAAATTTTCCCCATAGGGAACACCACAAAGCAATCACTTTTGCAATCGCAAAAACATCATCGCAAAGCGATTTCTTTGTTAAACAGAGCGATCGCTATGCAAGGCACCACTGTACTGTATTTTCTCAAATGTCATTATTTCAGACAAACTCTTACTTTGAGTTCTAGCTCCCCCCACAACTTTTGGTTAGATATTTTGGACACATGTCATTCAGCATTTGGTACCACAATTTAAGATGTTTCTCTCCCAGCTCTGTGGTTATGGCTTTGTGTAGACTTAATGAGAATTATATCTGTGGTCAATCTACATACTGAAATTAGAAAATCTAGTTCAGAATTGACGGGTTCAGAGTGCTGCTGGGTTTTCAAAGAAAGCTGATTATCAGGACCTATTGTTCTGCGGAATGTAATGATGATACTATAAAACTCTCATCTGTCACCAGCCCAGGTGGTCTTAAGATATGGAGATACAGCAATGGCTATTTAATGGTGGGAATTACTTTCTTTGTAATTTAAATTATTATAGCTGAAAGAAAAATATGCAAAAAGACTGAAAATATCGGAACAGAAATGAATAACATCTAGGAATAAAAGGATGAATGGAAATTACTCATTGTAATAACATTAAATCTCTAAGGTTTATTAATTACCAAGAAATGCTCCATTTTAAGGTTTATTTATTTATTGACACTGGTCCATTTACTAAAAGTACAGTTGGCACAATGCGGATTGTGTCCATATGCCAGATTACTATGTTTGCACTGCCAATTCTTGTCATTTTTACATGTGCTTACTTTTGTAAGTTTGTAGAAAAGCTCTTATGAAAAATTTTAGGACTTTAGTTCTTAGAGTAAAATCACCAGTCAGCATGGCCACCAGGCATTCTGGGAGTTTTATTTAAAATACTTTTTCCCCTCAAGATCTCACTTTGTCTCACTCAGTGATGACAAAGAGTTGTGGCCAGAAACAGCTCCCCAAACAAATTTCTATCTTCCAAAATTTCGTAACTATAGTGTTCATTCTTTATCCAGACTCTTATAAATCTAAGAGTTCTGTACGCCTCCCAGATCAGGCCATGGGCCAATCTGCTCCTACAGCCTCTTCCCCTCCTTAACAGCCAGAAAGCCAGATTATCCTGGAAACTGGAGTGAAAAAGCAGGTCATTACAAAAGGGAATTCTTTAATTGCTTGAAAGGCCACTCTTTGCCGTAGCATAAGTTTGCTCACCTGTCTGTCTTGCAAATTTATTTGCTTGGTCATTGGCAGATAAAGCCATGAGGTTGGTGGAACTATTACTCATTTAACATTATTTATGTCATCCAATTTGATTGTCATGTTTCAAATGGCTTTGGACTAATTTCGAAGGTGGGTAGTAGCCACCAACCTACCATGCACCCTAAGCTATGAGGAAAATGTTTCAACCCCTTGATCATTTTGGTTCACCTTTCTTGTATCTTTCCCAATTCCTTACATCATTTTTTGTTTCTTTTTTTTCTTAACATGAAGTGAGTGGAACTGCATTGAATATTCTGACAAGAAAGACAGCCAAAAAGTGATGGAACTATAGGAGATGCTGCTGTAGTCACTATTGACAAATGGAATTAATATTCCATCTTGATCTTTTTTTTAATGATCTTTTGCTTCTTCTTTTGCTTTCTGCTCTTCTTTTAAAAGACGATTGTGTGAGAAGGGTAAATAGGATGGAGGGGCTGGAGTACATGGCTTATTCCAGAGGTCCCCAAACCCTGGTCCGCGGCCCAGTGCCAGACCAGGCCGTGAAGACAGACCTACTGCCCCCCTGCACACACTCACCCCTGCACAGCCTGTTTGCAGCTGCGTGCACACTCCAGAGTGCCCACACAAGTGCCATGCTGCCATTTGCACATGTGCACAAGTGGTCTCATGTGTGTGTGAAAGAGCACTCGTTCGCACATGCACAGAAGCACAGGGGTGCCCCGCCTTCCCCAGCCGATCCACGGGGTGAAAACAGTTCGGGACCCCCTGGCTTATTCGACTAATCTGTCCTGTTTTTAATGCCAGCATTCACTTGTGGCATCGGTGGGCAGCTCTAAGGACCATAACAAACTACCCCTGGTCTGGACTGCAATGCCAGGTAGTTGGGTGTAGCTGCCGTTTTAATATGTGACAGTGTCCCAGTGAGATGCTGCACAGGAAGCATTGTGAGCAATGAAAATGATGTCTAGACCTAGCTGCCTGACACTGCTTTCAGAACATGCAGAATTGCCACTGTTCGTTGCAACAAAGTGAATCTGCTCATTCTGGGGGCCCTCAAGCCTGTTGGCCATCAGTGGACCTGTAGCTCTGTGTTGTTTGATGTCCATGCTTTTCATTTGCTTAATCTTTCAGAAGCAGAAGTGGGTAGAACTAGAATTAGAAGCAAAAATAACAGCAAGCTTGGCTATGCCTGATTGTAACTAAACCCAACAGATATTGTTTTCCTTTCTCCATTCTTAACAACAGCAGTAGAAAGTTTGGAGTGTCACTGTTCTCCTGACTTAAGCTGGGAAATAAAGGGAGGAGGAGGAAGAAAGAAAGAATCTTGTGATGAATTATGTGCAGTCTATAGTCCCAGATAAGGGTCACAAGAGATGTGAGTGTAATATGACAGTCTTCAAGACTCCGCATATTAAGCTTTGCTTCTTTTATGTGTAGGCTGTCAGTTGGCTACTAGTGTGCCATGCTATCCCCTCTTTACATTAAAATTTTATTCTGTCACAATCCATCATAAAAGATAAAAGCTGCAACTGGAATGTATCTACTAGTTCTTGCAGAGAAACATGCCTGAAACCTGCCAAGGATAAAAGAAATCCCAGCGTGGTTTTTCATGGCACACACAAAATGCATCTTGTTTTTCTCCTCCCCCAACCCTCCATACTAAAAAAAAATAAAAATATGTTACTTTTACTGTGTAACCCACTAGTAAATGAACTACGTGAATGCTCAAGATAGATATAAAAAAGAAGCACTATGTTATTTACCACATTATTAACATGAAACAAACAGGTATGAGATATATAGATGGATGCTACCTTGTATAACTTTTCCATTAAATTTAAATGATTTTATGGCTGATTGAACAATCAATGGCTTTTTAAAAGTTTTTAAAATAGGTTTCCTACCCAGTGTTCTTAGATTCTGAGTGTTCTCATAATAGCAAAGAAAAAGTTGCCATAGAATGTTGAATGTACTAATCTTATCCACAGCCCATTGAAGAACACTGTCGGTGGTATTGGACAAATCATTATGTGGAGGCTTCATTTTTTTCCAAAGTAAATTATTTATCGAAGTATTGAATCTCAGTATCATGGACCAGAATGCTGTTGGCTATGTCTGTGATGCTTTTGTATGCGTTCCTTTAAAAAATACTGATACTGTAAATACCTATGTTGTTTTCAGAGTGAATTTTTTTAGGAATGCCAGAATAGCCATATATTCTAATAATTGCCTGTCCCCATAAAGGAAAATGAGAAGGAATGTGAATCCTACCCCCACTGATTGCTGCAGGAAAAGTGCATGATATTGTGGGCTGTGATGCCCACAGTAAAACCTAGTCTGAAAAGATTTGCAGCATTGGCATTACAATTTATGCAATTTCTTTGTATATTTTACAAGAAAGTCTTATCCAGTATGATCTCACCATTGAATATTGTAATCAGAAGGATCATCTATAGATCTATGCTGAAATCCTTATTGCTTAAACTCCTTTAATGTAAGTCAGTTGTGGGCAGGAAGCAAATGGCGTTGAGAAAAATTGTTTCCAGAAACACTGGAAATAGAACACCCTGTAGGTAGCTGGGTACCTTAGTGAGTAGGATATATGGCTAAGGCACCAGAAGGATTGAGGATTTGATAAATGATTATTGATTGAGGATTCTGAGTTTTTTATCCCTAGAAAATGAAGAGTTGCCATGTAAAATGAATGCATATATTATATTGTATCCCCACTCTAGATATTATATAGTCCATCACTGTCTTAGCTGCTTCATATATATATGAAGCAGCTAAGACAGTGATGGCAAACCTTTTTGAGCCCAAGTGCCCAAACAGTAACACAAAACCAAATTATTTATTTTGAAATGCCAACAATGCAATTAAACCTGAATACTGAGGTTTTAATTTAGAAAAAAAAAAAACTCATGTCAATTACACATTTTGTCTGTCTGGTTCTTTATTGATTCCTCCAACTGACAGCTCTTTTAGAAAAAAGTCAAGTGCAAAAATGCTGCATTGAATTAAATGCACTCTATTTATAAAGCTTATTTAAGTACATTGAAATCCTGAACTTGTTTCCTCCAAAGTAAGCTACTCTCAGAAAAGCAGCTATATATAGGAATGCAAATTTTTAAAGTATATACCTACATTTTATACACCACATAAAGTGCATACATACATTTCACTTATTTGAAATATAGTGTTGGAAAAGAGATTTACAGATATCATGACTTGTCAGAAAGATAAGTAAAGCAAATTAAGTGTGGACTCTTACTAGAAGCTAAAATAACCAAGCAAAGGGTATTGTACTACAGTGGCATCATGAGAAGACAAGCTCACTGGAAAAGGCAGCAGTGCAGTAGGAAAAGAGGAAGACTGCACATGAGATGGATTGACTCAATAAAGAAACCCACAGTCTTTGGTTTGTAAGACCTTTTGTTTGGTTTTGCAGTCAAAGCAGGACCAGGAGCACAGAGACTGGTATTCAGATTTGGGGAATAAATGATGATACTTTTGCCTGCTTTGGGGATGAGAAACAGAGAAACATGATTGCTACACACTTCAGAAATCTAGCCCCAGGTGTGTTGGTTGTCTTTTACTAGGTGTTTCCTGTTAGTGAGACTCTGATAAATATTCCAGTTCTGCCCAGCTCATTTTAGAGTCTAAACAGAATCTTGAATACTGTAATTGCTGCTCTCAGCAAAAATTGCAGAGCTAAATGCAGTGGAGATGCACTTTGGAAGGTTCCTTTTTTCATGGTTTTATTTATATTTATTTATATTTAATTTATATACCACCCCATTAGTCCCAAGGCACTATTCTGGGTGGCTTACAGACAATTACAAACCAGGACAAACAGACGGTGTAACAGAAACAGCTATGACTAATCAAAACCATAAAAGCCAATGGCACCAACAAATTTTCACAATAAAGAGGACCAGATGGGAGGGGCTC
Source organism: Pogona vitticeps (assembly GCF_051106095.1). Classification (NCBI taxonomy): domain Eukaryota; kingdom Metazoa; phylum Chordata; class Lepidosauria; order Squamata; family Agamidae; genus Pogona; species Pogona vitticeps. The sequence goes on along the minus strand of NC_135788.1, from coordinate 33,952,222 downwards.
AGACAGGGTTGTATTGAAAAGTCTCCCTGAAGAGTAGTGTTTTTTAAAGCTCACCCCCCCATCTCTGCTGTATGCTACTTTTGTTTTCACTTCACCAGTTTATTTTGCAGAGTATCCCATGACTGGTCACATCTATTATGGGAAACATGGCAGTGTTTCTCACTGTTCCCAGTTTGGGGACCCTGGGAATCAAAAACAGAGTCTGGGGACTTGGCTGAAGCCTCAGATAATCAAGATGTAACCAGTATCTTAATGAAGATAACCTAAGGAAACTGATAAATGGCATAACTGAATTCAATTAAAGATAGATGGAGGCATTCTGAATGTTATACTTAACCAATGAATGGATTAAGTACTCATACTGTTATTTTGTCCTTTAAAAATCCAGAAAGATTAATGAATAATCATTTATCAAGCCTGTCTTCTATAAATACCCTGGGAATAAGCACCATTGACTACAAGGTACTTACACTTGTATAAACATGGATAGCATTGCATTTTAGAAGTGTTACATCACAGGATTGCAGAGGTCCATCCCATAACATATGGTGAAGCTCTAATGATATATTTCTGATGTAGTTTTATAGTACAGTGGTGCCTCGCATAGTGAGGTTAATCCGTTCCGGATTAACCCTCGCTATGAGGAAATATTGCTAAACGGGACGCAAAATGCCATTGGAACGCATTAAACTTAGTTTAATGCATTCCAATGGCTTCTATACTCACCGTTAAGCAAAGTTTCCTCATAGCGCCGCCATTTTCGCGCCCTCGGTAAGTGAGGGCAGGGTGCGAAAATGGTTGCGGCGGCCATTTTGGGTCATCCGGCGACCATTTTGGAGCCGCCGAACAGCTCATTTCCCAGTGTCACAATGCGAGTTTTGGCCATAGAGGCCATCGGTAAGCGATCGCATTAGCGATCTCAAAAAAGAGATCGCTATGCGATTTCATTGTTATACGGTGCGCTCGTTAAGCGAGGCACCACTGTACTATAATTTTTCAAATCTTGACCTATTGCTGCCAATTTAAAAGTTTCTTTCTTTCTTTCTTTCTTTCTTTCTTTCTTTCTTTCTTTCTTTCTTTCTTTCTTTCTTTCTTTCTTTCTTTCTTTCTTTCTTTCTTTCTTTTATATGCTACCCATCTAGCCAGGCTATTTTGGGTGTTTCACAACACAATCAAACAAAAACATAATTACGAGTATAAAATAAATTCAACATATAAAACATCATAAAATATAATGACTATTAAATAATCACATAATAAAATATTAGATTTTTAAATATTTCAAATGGTGCAGAGGGCAGAAAAATCTTTTCATCAAAGACTGTTTTAAGATAAACATGTTTAGGCTTCTTTTGTTAATTTCCCTTTTTTTAGTTTAGGCATCCTTCAGTCTCAAAAGACTATGCTAACGTGCTCTGTATGGAGGACTTGGAACAGCATCTAGTGTAGCTGAGAAGGCCAATTCGAGAGTGACAATCCCTTCTACACTGAAGACAAATGCAATCTGTCCCCTGTCCAGCTTCCTGATTTTGTTGCTTTCGTAACTGACTCTTTGCCTCGGCCATGATGCACCGCCTGCCTCCAGACTGAACGCTCAGATGTCAGGGTTTCCCATCTGTTGAGGTCCATTCCTAAGGCCTTCAGATCCCGCTTGCAGATGTCCTAGTATTGCAGTTGTGGTCTCCCTCTGGGGCAATTTCCCTGCACTAATTCTCCATACAGGAAATCTTTTGTTAATTTCCCTACTTACCAGAAAAAGACATTGCAGGGCTATATTTTGGATTAAAAATAGAACTATGTGGAAAATGCCTTAACATTACTTCCACCTCCCACTCTGTCAAACAGAAAGCAATTTGTAAGGCTGGCCAGAAAAAAATCAAGTGTGTACCATAATACAATCATACCAAAATCATTTACTGGGTATTTTTGAATGCAATGCAATCCACCAATTGTGATTAGCTTTTAATGCTTTTTTAATTCTGGTGTTATGAGTCTCTCTGTCTCTCTCTTTCTCTCTCTCTCTCACACACAAACACTTTGGGAGGTTCCTTTTTTCATGGTTTATGAAAGAAACAGTTTTCCACACACACAACCTCCCGCCCTAAATTTTCAGCAATCATTTGCATCAGTTCAGTATGTCCCTGTTTCTTCTCATTACATTTAAACAAGCTTGATGAATCCACCCGTCCCTCTCTCGCACGTTCCTTCCCGCCATATTTGACGCCTTCCGTCCTGCTTGCCTCAGTTCTTTTTTTCATGGTTTTGAGTCAGTCTGTCTCTCTCATACACACATATACACACACACTCCCTCCCTCAATCTTTACATACATTTAAACAAGCTGATGAATCCACCCGTTCCTCTCTTGCACCTTCCTTCCCGCCTTAATTGGAGCTTTCCCCCTCCAGCGGAAGTAGTCATTCCCAAGCCAGATTGACTGCCCGGGCTATTCTACAGCAGTAAACCATAAAGCAGCCTTGTCTCTGATCTCTAAAAGAACTGATTTACAAGTGCCAAGTGCTACAGCCAAGGAAGGTAGCAGGGACAGATGGCTTACAATCATGCAGTTTGAGGTTCGGCTGCGGGGTGGGGATGGGGGGTAGTGCTCCACTCGTGTGCCCAGGGAGATGTCTCCATGTGCCATCTGTGGCAGGTGTGCCATAGGTTTGCCATCACTGAGCTAAGGTATATGGCGCTGTTCATATATATCCTGATAAAATATTGTGTGCAAATCAAGTTGTAGTATCAAATTATGTTGAGATGGTGACCCTAAGAGGAGGATGTAGGCTTGGCATCAAAAATAACAGCTAGAAATGCCAGCCCCACCCCTAGATTCCTATAAGATAATTTGCAGTCAACATGCCTCCTACCTTCCAAGAGTCACCTCCACTCATAGAAAAAGAATGTGCCCTTGTGTGTGTGTGTGTGTGTGTGTGTGTGTGTGTGTGTGTGTGTGTGTGTGTGTGTGTGTGTGTGTGTGTGTGTTTTAGAATGATGATTAGGAAATACTGAAAGTTAAACCTCCTGAGGTCTTATTATCCAGTCAATTTCACACACATGTAGAGTTCAGTGAAAATTGGAATGTGCAAATGGTGCGGAAATTGGACCCATGGAGTTTCATGGTTCTAGCAGGGCACTCCTTCCATCTAAAGCATAAAGGGTTTTTGATCCTTTAAAGCAGAGAACTTTGAAGTTGGTAAGGTTGAAGAGGCAGCCAGAATAATATAGCTTCAATTAATATAATTTTTTTCAATGAATATTACCTATTTTTAAAAATTTAAGTCAGTAAAAGGATAGTCCTGGGTGATTTAATGTTTAACACAATATGGTGAATGTGTTGCCACAGTGTAGATTTCAATAGTTTTAGCATTTTAAAAGACATTTAATTACATTTTGATTATGCAAAGGAATAGCATTATGTGCATTGGCCATACCCAAGTTCCTGTTTCACAGCAGTAAGTATAGTATCGTATACCAGACTATAAAATTATCTATCCTTGGGCTGCAAACTAAGTGGATTGTATATTCTTTTAAAGGATTAATTCTTATTTAAAACTAATTAAACCACAGGTTACAAAATCACAATCACAATGTTGAGGATGCTGCAGGAATGAATGCTAGTATGCATTCTTAGAAGGCTAGATTTTTTAAATTACTTTTCCTTTTGGGCACACATGGTTCTTCTAATATTACCTGTTAAACAGCTTCAATACTTATCAGTACATTTTCAAGTATACAGTAGTACCGCTGTATTTGTGGAGGATCAGTTCCACAATCTACTGTGGATGCCTGAAATCACAGAAACAAGGTGACCTGTGGATACTGATCCCACAGATACGAGGGTCCTACAGTAATTTGAACAATTGGTTTGCTTTTAAAGATTCAAGGAGCCCTCTCTCCAATATGAATCTGTTTAGCTCCTTGTTCCACCAATATTTATTTGTTTAAAGTATTTCTACCCTGCCTTTCTCCTTAAAGGAACCAAGGTGGAGTAAAAATATCTGAAATGAACTTGGATGGCTGTGGCCAGGCTTTGACATTTTTTTCCTATAGAGGCTGGCATTGCATGCTCATGGTGGTCTCCCAATAACAAGTAAAAAACCAAAACCCAATTAAATGAGGTTTTGACTTGTTGATCTGTTTTATGTGCAACTACTGTTGTTCTTTATAACTGTCTGCTTTATTGAAATGTGTTTATCCACTTGTTTTAAAAACTGTTTTCTCTTTTATTGAATTGTTTAGGTTGTACTTTGTCTTGTTTGATATCGTTTTCCCTGGAAACTATGATGTGGAAGGCAGGATAATAAATTTAAACAGTAAATATAGCATGATGTGAGTCCAAAGTTCTGTTAAGTCCAAAGTTTAATTAAGCCTATGTCTGCTTAGTGCTGTGCTTTTAGTATCCTAGAGTGAAACAATTACATGTACGTTGACTATATTCTTGCAGGTGCTTTGAAAGGCTGAAGTGTCTTTCACTTACCGATTGAGCACCAGCAGTAATATGCCAATCATATATTTTAGTTGTATTGTGACTTTAAAAATTTGTTATTTTTGTAACTTTTTTGTAACTTTTTTTTTGCAGAGACTCTCCTGGATGACTTCCTTCTCACATATACAGTCTTCATGACAACAGATGACTTGTGTCAAGCTCTCTTGAGGCAATATCCTTTATTAATGCAAGAAGATGGAATTCTCAATCTCCCCATCTTGCTTATTGTGTCTAGTCTACACAACAGGGAAGCAGCTTTCATAGGGTGTTTGGGAGTTTTTGCATTTAAAGAAGAGTGTGAGAAATCAGTCTCACATATGAATAATTTTGTTTTTTTTCATCTTCAGTGTACAGTAATGAATCAGATTAGGACTTAGGCCTCTAGCTGAACTTTTATCTTTTAAAAGATGTGGACAGGTACTGGGACTTTTATAGGGGCAGAGATATTATAGTTAATTTTTTTAGTTATAATTTTATTACTGCAGTTTTCTAATTTCTGGGATATAATAAGTTACTTTAGGAGTTCAAAATATTTGTAGTTACAGTTACAATTACAGTGGTGTGACCTCACTAAATTATACATGTTGGCTTGTTCTCTGCATACATGCCTAACATACATGCCTAAAAAATTAATAACACAAAATCACCTAAAACAGTTATACAAAACATGCTCCCCTCCGCTGGGACTATTTGGAGATAAAATCAATTTTCCAAATTTCTTTCCCTTCATTTTCCTTCCAAAACTGCACTGATTTTTGTGAAGGTGCAAAATCCTTTTAATTTCTTAATACAAAATCAATAAATTCTCCCCAAATAGCTATAAAATACTCTTATTCATCAAAATCTTCTTTAATATTACACATTAACTAATCATTAATAGCTACATTCCAAAGCTCTTTATATCATGCATTTAATTGAAAATTGTATTTTGTTGTTTTCCAATTCATTGCTACCCTTAATATTGCTTCTGTTAATAAACTTGACATTAATTCATTGTTGAGTTCCGTTGATCCTTACCAAATATCAATAAAAGTGCTATTTTGGGATGTACCTCTATATTTATCTTATTTAATTTATTTCCTTGAAAACCAACTGCCAAAATTTCAGTATATTCTCACATTCCCATCACATATGGAAATAAGTAACTATTTTTGATATCTTCTCCAACACAATTTAGAATAATTAGTATCTATTTGATTTAATTCCATTGGAGTTAAATACAATTTCCAAACTAATTTATAAAAATATTCCTTTATTCTTATTGACATGGTTTTCAGTATTCTTGTATCCCATGTTATTCCAAACCTTGACACTTCTCCCCACCCCAAATAATGTTCCAGTAATGTTTTAAGAAAATCTTGTTGGTCCTCTGCTTAGGTTAGACTCTAACCTAACAGAAACTTAACTTACCACTTCACATCCCTTTCTCGTCAGTCTCCCTTATAATATATTTCTCCCCTGGATTTACAAATATATCCTTATTTACTCCCACCCAGTTCTTCAAGATAACAACCCAATCATATTTATCTATATTCATCTATAATTTTAAAGACAAATCACCATAAATTAATTAAATATTTCATGAAGGTATCTCCTTCACAACCTCTTAACTGTGTATCCTTTTTAAGAAACACATACATCTCCCTGGGCAGAGGGGAGCACTGGGCAGATCCAGTGACAGATCCATCAACTGTACGTTTTTGATCATCTTCTAAGCCAGAGATGGCAGGTTGATCTTGCGTCTCCATTGGCAATCTATAATCTTTCACCATTTGATTTCTTTTAGTGCAGATCTCATGAATCACATCTATATTAGATCTTTATTTCAAGCAAACACTTTCTCCTTCCTGTGACTTAGTAAGTTATTTATTATTAGCTCTGTGCTTGAAGTGAACCTGTTTCATGGGATATGGTAGATACTTCCTTATCATGGAACTCCGAACTTTTAGCAGAATTAATCAAGGCATTCCCCACTTCAGAGGATTTTGCTTTTTGAAATCTAGATAAACTTTGATATGATGGATGTGATGTATCTTACCTTAGGCTCCTCACTCCTTTTTGTCTGGTGTCTCAGCATTGAAAAAACAACCATCAAATGTCCTAAGCTCACACAGACACATCACCTTGGCTTATTTTAATGACAGTTCTCTTATAAGGTGTGCATTATACTTGAAGCCCTATAAGTAGAAGATTTTTTTTAATTGTTTCAGTGACTTGGGACAGTTTAGTTCAGTTGACCATCTCAGTTCAGAAACAGAACTCCCTCTTCCCTGTGTTTGTAGACTGCCTTTCAGTAGAAATGTTTCCTAGAATTATTTAATGAAAAGTTAAAATAAATGTGGTAAAATAAAACACATTTTAATAAATGTTACACTGTAATACTTACAGTACACAACAGCCAGGTTTCTCAATACATGATTTAATATTCCTTGACCTCTCATGCCTTACTTATTGTGCAAAAAGCCATCAAGGCAAGGAAGAAATTCTAGATGTTTCCTGTAGAAAGCGAAAAGTCTTACATTTGGTGTCTCAATGGACTTCACTCTACAAAGATTGGTTACATGGAGATGAGCATTTAAAACAGTTTCTGAAGGTATGTTTATCCACTTGTATTTCAGTGGAGTATAACATGAACATGGAGCATGAGTTTACTTTTTTGATAATCCTCTGCCCAAGTGTTTTAGACTCAGAAAAGCCTTTCCCTCCGAAAACAAACAGGTAGTGACTGACTTGCTTCTACTGGTATTTTTAAAGGCCCTTTACATCCTGAAACCAGTACAAGATAACAGTTTCTTTAAGATGACAAATTGATCCTCTCCTGAGGCTTCAGAGAGTATGATTTGATATTTGGGGGCAATTGTTTTTCAGAGCATCTAGGAAACTACATGAGGAAGGGACCAAGACTGCATTTTCCCCATCCTTACATTTGGAGGTATGGGGACATGGATCAACAATTACCAAGACCAAGGGCATATCCAGATGAGGAATGTTGGAATGGTTTGGTTCACACTAAAATGTTCTTATTTTTAATGTGATCCTCACTTCAACGATCCTTCCATTCATGCTGATCAACATTTTTCTCCAATGAGAAGGGTCCAAGCAGGTCTTTGGATAACCCGCATTTTGTCCCCCTTTCAATTAAGGAATGCCCCTTTCACCACATTTTCTTTTGGGGGGTGTTTAAATCTACCTTAGATTAGAGCAGGCATCCTTCAGTCTTGAGAGACTATGGTATCGTGCTCTGTATGGAGGACTTGGAACAACATCTAGTGTGGCTGAGAAGGCCAATTCGAGAGTGACAATCCCTTCCACGTGGAAGACAAATACAATCTGTCCCCTGTCCAGCTCCCTGCTTTTGTGACTGCCTCTTTGCCTAGATCTGCTGGACAAGGGTCTCTTCAAACTGGGAGATGCTGCGATGCAACGCCTGCCTCCAGGCTGAACGCTCAGATATCAGGGTTTTTCATGTGTTGAAGTCTACCTAGCAATACATAATAATGGCAATATGTCTTTATTTGTCTAGAATAGCACTGCATTAACAGGAAAATATATTTAAAATTTTTAAAATGGTAGAGTAGATGAAAATAGAGAATGAGGGGTTCTGTTTCATCCCTTTCAATGCCACAACCCATCAAATATGTGACAAGGTTGTCAACTCAGATAACACTGCCCACAGCTCTATTTAGGTATGGACTAACCATCCACATGGGCTACAAAAGGGGCTAATTAAAAATGTTCTGAATCATGCCAAAAATTGTAGCCTTAGTACTGTGCCAAAAAGTAGCAGGAAAGCTCTAAGCAGAGGTGGTATGGGTCACTTTAAGTCAAAACATGTGAATGCCATAAACCAAACAGCACAAAAAGTGATTCAAATAGTGAGCTATTATGCCAGTGCAGATGTGCCCTAAGTTACTTGTTTTCCCCATAACACCAAATTTGTGACAATTCAAAGCATGTTGGAGTGGGCTAAAGTTCCTAGTCCAAAGTAGAGTAGAATGGGATTCAGTATCAAAAATGAACATACATTCCATTGATTTAAGTAATTCATGTTTAGTTGACATTTAATTCACCTCTGTGTCTGCTTTGGGGCACATGCATTTTACTGGTTTCCATCCACACAGCAGGTACAAGATAGCAAGTAGGCAGTGTTTTCTGACACTTCATAGATGTTACGTCCTTCCAACATTTTGAAGCTGATGCTTCTCAGAACCACTTTAACATCCTATTTATCTGGAGATGTCAGTTTAAAGTATTGGCACAGAGAGGCTAATGACAGTTGACACTTTTTAACACCATTATGTAGGATCAAGACAGAGACTTTGTCTTAAGGTATCAGCTACCACTGACTAGTGGCTGTATTTTAAATAGAAAATGTACATTGTTTTGAACATATTTGTAAAGCTTTGTTTTAACAAGCTAGTACTTGATTTCCTAAAAAGCTGATGTCCTATGCCCTCACATAAATGTATTTCATTCTTTCTCTTTCAAACTCTCTCCTCTTTGAAGACAATATACAGAAATGTGTTAGATGATGTATATGAATATCCTATACTTGAGAAAGAACTGAAAGAATTTCAAAAGTTACTTGGAATGCACCGTCGACAGTAAGTTGTTCAGTTTTGGTTTTTTAACATTCTTTTCCTCAAGGATTATTAATTATTTTTCTGCTGAGAACTTTTCTTTTTATTTGGGTAAAGATGCCAATGTAAGCATAATATCATGCATTAGTGTTTGTTCAGGCAAGCTTTGCATTCTACAACAAAAAAAGAAACCTTTGAAATACTATCTTCGACACACACAGGGGTGGCAGAAGGGGGAAAATTCAGATACCGTCAGACCATTTATTTAACCTTCTGCTATAACTAGTATAATCAACAGAATACTTGTAGTTACTTGTTGAATTAACAAACTACTAATGTTTACAATGGAAAGGACCTCTTTTAGATATGTAGATCATGAAGATTCGTAATTGATTTTTCCTGTTTTGAGATAGTGTCCGCTCCTTTTGAAATTTGTTATGTTCCAGTTAGCTATATGAATTGTAAGAAACAGTTTTGCTCTGCTAAAAGCAAAAATTCCTCGGTAATATTTAGCTTGTATTCTTCATGATTTCTAAATTCATATGCTAGTTCTGTGTATGGTTCCTAACCTTTTGCATACTACACCCTTTTTTCCATACATAAGATGCTTTTCAATCTTCTCCATTCCTTTAGCTCTAGTTACATCATTATCTCAACTTATTATAAAGCCTAAACTATCCTCCAGTTCTGTCAGGCAATTAAATAAATATATCACCTTAGAATATATGTCTTTCAGTTTATCAAGACACACAAACACATTTATATAGTTATCAAAGATTCACTATGAAATATTGTCAAGTAACAAACTGGATGGCTCAACATGATATATTATTTATAGGTCTTATATATAATTTAGGTTTTGTATACAGAATGATGAAAAATATGATTATAGGTATATGAGTATTACATGTATTCCTGTGAAGCTGTTTTATTTTCAGGTTTGCAGTCTTAGAGTCCATTTTTTGTTTACATCTTCCACAAGAAGATTAGACAGAGGCTGAAATCCTGTTGCTTCATTACACAAAAAATGTAGCATTCATAGCCAGCAATTATCAAGAGATAATTGGATTCTTGGGGGCATGTGCACCCCCCAGCTTAGTGTACACTAGAAAATCCCACTGGGGTGTCTTTAATTATCAGCAAGCAGCAAACTGAATGTTACACCTCTTGCATAACAAAGCAAATCTTGTAACATCCATTTCTACCACGTGGCAACAATTAGTTCTACATGGTGCCAGTTAATGATATTCTTGGATTACATACAGTTGAGGTAACTTGTGGTGTTATGTTCAGCCTTAGATCTGACTAATAGAGTAGGGTCTATTGAAAACAGTAAGAATTATTTCCATGTAAATATGTAGAATCAGTCTGTACTTGTTCCTTTTATATAATTTAATGCTCCTCTCTCTCTGCCTGTTAGAGGAAAAATTGTACTTAAGAATCAATAGTATTTATGAAGAAAAAGAACAATGTATTGTCTTTTCTTGTTTCAGCACTGTAGATGAATATTCACCTCACAGAAAGGTAATACAGACATTTCTAGTGTTTGAATTTCACCTTGGTTGTTCCTGTATAATCTCTTTTTCTCATCTCATGCTTCCTTTTAGTAATAAAGAACTGGGTTAGAATGGTAGCATTGCTAAAATCATTTGTTCCTGCCTGGATAGTTTTGCTTCAAGTCATACAAACATGTATGTGGCATTATTAGTGTTTAACTAGTAAGCTCTCATATGCCAGAATCCAGCACAAGCCAATCAGTATGTCCTTGCCTGTGTGGAGTTAGATAGCTTTGAATCTCAAGATAATTGGGTGAGCAGATTTGGGCAGAAATATTGATTACATATGTCAGGTAGTCCATTGGAGTAAATAGAATATGTTGCATGGTGGTGGAAAGTAACATAAAGCAAAGTAGCTCATGCTGAGTAATGCAGTGAAAATAGTACTTGAAAATTAAGATAAAAATTTGTAGAAATGTGCTACAGTCAGAAAATTCACTAGACTGAAACTTTTGGGGGCTATGTTAAGCTTTGAAATTTCTCCCAGAACTAATTTTCATTCATACGTAAGCTCTTTTCAGCTATTTGTATCCATATATGAAGCTCATTTTTAAAAGAGAGTGTTCTAACTCTGCCCTCCTCCATCATCCCTTCCATGACTGTTCTTCATATAGAAGGCAATAACTGCGAGGAGAGATTGCTCCACTATATATGTATGGATGCTCTCCACACAAGTTGGGATCCTGATTTTTCTAGAGTTCCAAATTGTATGGAAAAAACTATGTTGATAGTGAAATGTCCTTTTTAAACATGTTCCAGCCCCTATGTAGGAGGGTGATGGAAGTGATGACAGAGGGGGTAGGGGCCATCCAGATATGAACTTTATATACATATAGGAAAAACTGAGTAGGGTTTCTGTGTTCTTTCCTTTTGCCCTTCCTGTGTTTTATCCACAACAACTTTTCAAATGGGCCGATGTTCTTTGTCTTTTCTTTTTCAAATTACCCAACAAATTGGTTGCAGATTTATTTTGGATTTTGCAATAAATCAACTGTATTCATTATTCATTTTTTAAAAACTCTTTCATAGCATAAAGCTATTTTACATCAGTTCAGTCTCAAGGAGAACTGGCTCCAGAACAGAGGAACTGTGACTGAAACAGAGGACGGTAAGTATAATGAGGGGAAAAGAAAAGGAGAATGTTTGTAATATACCTTACTTCTATATGCATGTTAGAAACAAACAAAAACCCTTTTCAATAATAAAGTAAAGCAAGTGTAAAAGATCATTGCCAAAATCAAATTGCCACCAAACTAGACTACATCCGTTGATTCAAATTCTAGATGCTAATTCAACACTAATGTAAATCCCATTTATTCAGTGAGTTTGGATTTTGGTTACTAGTATATCAAGCTTTGGAACATCAGATACAGCAAAAATGTATTTCAGTTTTTAATAGATCTAGAATGTTTTACTTAGCCAGTGAAATGTTTCAGTGGGGATGGTAAGATTTTATTCAGCAAATTTGTGAGTATAAGTTTTACATATTTATTTAGTATTTAGTTATTTCATTTTAATGCCACCTTTCTCCCAGAGAAGGCAACCAAGTTGACACAAATTTTTTTTTTAAATGCACACTTGCGCAATAGGATGACATAAGCAATGTCAAATTGTTGCTGATTCTGGCAATTTCAAGGTGCATACAATGTTACACAATGCAACAAAAGTCATATGGAACCCAAAAGGAAATCTTTAATCAGTTGCAATTTGACATTGCTGCTGATGTCATTCCTGCAGAGAGCTGCACAATAGGATTTAGCAATGAGTTTATTATATTAAAAAGCAATTAAACATATAATAATAATATTAGTTTAAAGCAGCTAAAAGGACCTTAAAATACACATAAAACAAAATAATAACGTGCAGCATTTCAAAATCATAAAGTCTTTATTGCCCAATAAAGTTGTTAAAAGCCTGTCTAAAAAGGGAAGGGGCCGACCAAGCCTCCTGAAGGACAACATTCCACAGTTCAGAAATTATTATTTTTATTTAGAATGATTTCGAAAGAATAAAAATATTATTTTTATTTAGAAATATTTTTATTTAGAAAAATAATAGGACAGTATACAGTATATATTGAAAATAATTCAGTGGTGTTGTAGGGGTTGACATTTAAGTGTAATTTTTAAAGATTTAAGGTTACTACGAGCTTTAAAAAAAGGCATATTCTAGTAACTAATGAATGAAACTTCCCCAGCCTGGCTATATTATTTGAAAACAGCTATCCATTTTATGAAAACTGGATAGCTTATTCAGCTGCAGTACTGCAGAGTCAGGAGTTTGATTCTTCACTGTGCCTCCTGGGGGAAGAGCCAGCCTGTGTAGTCTTGGGCAAGCTGTACATTGCCGCAAAAAGGGAGTGGTAAAACACTCCTGACTGAGTATGCTATATCAGCAAAAAAAAGGGAAGAGTTGCCATAAGTCAGACAAGCATATAAGTTGACTTGACAGATTATAATAATTATTAGTAGTGATACTGTTAGATATTCCAAAACCGGTGGTTGTCAACCCCCAGTCAGCGGCCCGGTGCCAGTCTGTGTGCTTGCCAGAACTGGGCTGCAAATTCGGATCTCCGCCCGCCTGCATGCACCCGTGGTGGGCGTGTCACACTCACACGGGGGCATGTTGCGCCCACCGTGGGCATGTCACACTTGTGACACGCCAATCGCATGAGCGTGATGTTCCCCCACCCCTGCACATGGAGCTCACTCCCCCCAGCCGGTTCGCAGCCCCAAAAAGGTTGGGGCCTGCAGTTCTCGTATGACCTTAAACCTAGTTGGTGGTTACATGTGTTGCAGTTTGTAATCTGAAAATGCTAGTGGTTTGTGTCCTTGTGTTTTTCTAGGAAAAGGCAAATGTGCTTTTTGGTTCACATGTAGCAACCATGGCTTCTGTTGAAGAATGGCTGTCAACCAAATGTTAACAAAAGCATTGCAATAATTCATTCTGGAAACATCTTGCACTCTAATAAATTATGCCTCTGTTAATGGAATTCTCTCTCTCTTTTACAGTATTTTGTCGTGTATATATAACAGAACATTCTTATGTCAGTGCAAAAACTAAAGTATCTGCTTCAGCTCATGACATCTTGAAAATCGTAGCAGAAAAGCTTCAGCATCCACAGGAAGACCTGGCTTTAGTGGCTCTTTCATTTTCTGGAGGTAAATTATCTTCAACTATCAGTCGTCTCAGGTTCCTCTCTTCCTTTTTGTATCTTATCTATAAAAAAGATGGGTGGTATTTTCTAATGTAAGAATAAGGTCCACAGCTGGATGACCATAGTTAAAATAAGGAGCTGCTTAGCAGTGGTTTCCATGACAACGGCTAATTCAGTGCTTTTGGATAATGCATTTCCACATCAGGTCTGGGTTGCAAGGGACTTTTCCTGTATCAAGGTTTACTGTAACAAATAAGTCTCCCAGTTCAATTCATAATTCAAAATAGCCTGAGAGGAGAATTGAAGCTTCTTGGAATGAGGCAGTGCAAGAACACTTTTTGAGTTTAAAAGACCTTGAGCCGAGAATATAAATAACTCTTGACATATTATCTTTAGCTAAAAAGTCAAAGGTCTAGGCATCTGCCTCTTTGTATTAAAATTATGTTGCTCTTGATCTATTTGACTGGCCTGGTCTCAGTTTTTACTCTAAGATCACATCATAATATTATAAAAGGAAAATATCAAGGGGTATGTTCAATCATAAATTTGATGGGCATCCAGTTTATTCATAAATTGCCAGGTGAATTTATTACAGATTGTAGAAACTCCTCCTTTGGAGCAGAATGTGTGTCCATGGAAACTCTTCTACTTTAACAAGAAATAAAGGCAAATTTAGAATATTTCTATATTTTTCTCATATGCAAACTTTTCTTTAATTAATAAACAGGAATTTAAATCCTCCTGTGAGTTTCTATGTAGTTTTATGCGATGCTATCAACTGGGGCTTACCAAAGAAACAATATATGTGAAGAGCTATCAAGAAAAATTCAGGTTATTATAAAATATACATGTGCCTCCTTTGCAGTGTTTCTCTTGTTTCACAGGAGGCGCTGTGGTGGCAGAAGTTATTAACACCAAGCTGTACTTCCACAACATTCGTTACCAGGGGTGTGATTCAGATTTGAATGGTTTCTGGTTTGAGTCGAGCTGATTCAGACAGATCTGAGAGATGTCTGAATCCAACTGAGCAGACAGAATAAAATGGAATAATTGGAACATGGATTTGGAGGGACACAGAAACACAGATAATGTGTCCAAAAATTATATACTTCTCTCAGAGTTTACCATATACTGAAATACCTGGTTGGTAGATGAGAGGAGAGAGCAGAATTTTGTCACTAACATCGCTTGCCTTTAATCATAGGGTATGGTTTTACAAGAGCTTTTCATACTTGGTTCTTTGAGAGAGGACTGTTGAAGTAGCATATTGCAGGGCTGAGGTGGTGCTTAGTTAGCTTTGTTCATTCTATCTCTCCCTACATAATAAGTGTTTAAACTGTTTTGATGGTGTCTGTAGGAGACGGAATTGTGCAGCACTGAGTATTACTTTGGGAATTTTAGATAATATTCATTTCCTTCTGGCTGCCACTGTATGCTCCATATTCATCATCTATGTATGATTTACTGTCATCTCTGGGACTAGGCAGAAAACAAACCAACAACTGCCTTGCACGGTTTTTTACTCATATTGAATCTGTCTTAAAGATTTTTATTTATTTATTTTGGCCTAGGCCACCCCTTCTGTATGCCATTCCCATAATAATTTTCTGCAAATGAACAAAGCTTAGGGAAATGCCACAGGTGCTTTTGAAATAAATCAATCAATCCGTGCACCTACCCTTATTAAACTGTCAAGATGGGTAACTATTCCTGCAAAAGTTATTTAATCTGTCAGAAATAAAACATTATTTTGTGCTACAAACTGCAGTGCAAAAAAGAGGGGGCAGTTATTTGAGGTCTGTCAGGAATAATCTCTTTCTAAGGGTTTAATATGACTGCATGTTTCATTTATTTCTGACAAATATAAATAACTTTATAATCCAGGACTAGGAATTTGTGGGCCCTCAAGATTTTTTGGCCTATAGCTCCTACCACATACAACAAAGCCAGTGGCAAGAGAGTTGTAGTTGAATTGTGGTTCAAAACGCCATGAGAATTAAAAGGTCTCTGCACAGCATCTTTTTTCCATTTTATTCTTCCTGCTCTTCTGCCCTACTGCATTTATAGTCACTCATTGGTTTTCCATGGTAATCAGCGGAACACACAATGATGTAGATTTCTGAATCAAGATTTAACTTTCTAATCAAGCTGAATCAAACTGTTTTCTGATTTGGGGTTGAAGCCAATTCTCATGGCAGTTTCAACCTCTTCCTTAAAGGAGGAGCAGATGGGTAAGATATAATTGTTAAAAAAATTTCTAGAGAAACCACGGGTAGTCTCACACACTGTGAAATGTATATTCAGTTAGTTATTGTAGGTGCAGTGAATTCAGAAATATGTTTTAAGTTACAAAATATGTTTATATTTCTCTTTTCTATGCTTGTGTTAAAGAAAAACATGAATTACAAGCAAATGACCTTGCAGTTGCCAAATCCCTTGAGTCATCTGCTCGTATGTTTGTATTTCGAAAGGATCTAACAGATACTCTGGTAAGGGTGTATGTTCTGAGTTCTAAAGATTTCTAATCACCCTAAAAACTATGTGGCTATTTATTGGCTTCTTGATATAAATACTGTGGCCAGTTTTGCTTCCTCCATTGTCTACACTTTTCATCCTTATAAAATGCATGGTTTCATATATATTTGTTCATCAAACAAAAGTTTTGTAAATTAAATAAATTATGTGATCTCAAATAGAATGTTAACTACATAACACTATCAGTTCTTACCGAGACTGAACCTTTTAAATTATTAGCACAATTTGATTCCTTATACTCTCTCACATGATAATAATTTCATGCAAGCTTCACAGGAAAACAATGTTTTATAAAGTAAGGGCTGATATCAAGAGCTGGCACGGCAGAAGTTTGCTCTCTTCCTTGGCGCTGTGCTTCTGTGTTCTAATCTGCTTGATTACTTGCATTTTGGGAGGGAGTAACCACATTAGTAAAGGTAAAGGTTCCCCTTGACAATTTTTGTCCAGTCGTGTCCGACTCTAGGGGGCGGCGCTCATCCCGCTCTTCAAGCCATAGAGCCAGCATTTGTCCGAAGACAATCTTTCCGTGGTCACATGGCCAGTGTGATTTAGACACGGAACGCTGTTTACCTTCCCACCGAGGTGGTCCCTATTTATCTACTCGCATTTGCATGCTTTCGAACCGCTAGGTTGGCGGGAGCTGGGACAAGTGACGGGTGCTCATTCCGTTGCGTGGATTCGATCTTATGACTGCTGGATCTTCTGACCCTGCAGCACAGGCTTCTGCGGTTTAGCCCACAGCGCCACTTGCATTTTGGGAGGGAGTAACCACATTAGTAGTTCATCCTTTTTCCCACATGCTTTGCTTGGGGGGAAAAAATCAAAAGGATGAGAAAGATTTGAAGGAGCAGCAGCAGGTGACAAGAGCAATGAGGGAGCTCTAATGATTCCCTAAACCTTGAGCTAGATCTGAAAGTAAGAATAATTGATCATTTTTAAAGGATAATTTTTAGAAATAATAGAAATATTTGGAGAAGAACGGAGAAAAACATTATTTTTCTGTTATCTGTCTGCCATGTAAAATAAACATTTGAAAAGAAAGAATATAAATGAAGCATATTAATCACAAGCATTACATTCTATAGATTTACATATATTGGTCACACAAACACTTCACAGTGATATCAAAAATATACTGAGAAGTTTGTTTTAAGTAATTCCTAAGTAACTATTATCGGGACGTGGTGACGCTGCGGGTTAAACCGCAGAAGCCTCTGTGCTGCAAGGTCAGAAGACCAAGCAGTCGTAAGATCGAATCCATGTGAGGGAGTGAGCTCCCGTCGCTTGTCCCAGCTCCTGCCAACCTAGCAGTTCAAAAGCATGTAAATGTGAGTAGATAAATAGGTACCACCATGGTGAGAAGGTAACGGCGTTCCGTGTCTAGTCACGCTGGCCACGTGACCACAGAAACTGTCTAAGGACAAACGCTGGCTTTACAGCTTGGAAATGGCGATGAGCACCATGCCCTAGAGTTGGACACGACTGGACTAAATGTCAAGGGGAACCTTTACCAAAGTAACTATATTTGTTCTGTGGTTGAGGTGTTAATATTAAAAGCATACATCTTAAGTCAACAAATGGAGAATTTTTCGTAGAAAAAATATTAATGCTAATCAGTGTGATGCTGCATCATACCTTCTTGTCTTGGAGGAAATATTATTTGTATATTTTGTACAGTTTGTAGTCCAATTCCAAAAAGTCACAATTTTTCAAGCCAAAATGTTGAATTAAAATAACATATTCATATATATCTTTATCGTGGGAATTTCAATTATGTGGTTATTCAGGAAATCTTTCCATTTGCCAATTGATTTAGAACCCCTTTGCTGAAAATGAAGAAACCCAGCAACGATCAGTAAGGATTCTGGGAATTAACACTTGGGATCTTGCTCTGGAATTAACAAATTTTGATTGGAGTCTTTTCAATTTGGTCCATGAGGTAAGAAGCAGTGGATGCATATGATTCGTACACTTATTGTTCAATTCCATTTTGTGTGTGTGCGCGCCATAATATTTGATCCCATAATATCTTCTTCAACTGATTCTTCATCATGAAAATGTCTATCATCAGTATTCAATACTATTGGAACCTAGATCTCTGTTTTCATAAGCTAATAAATATATATCAAATTAGCATCAGAAATGATGGTTGCATCCAGACTTAGCCATAAGAGTATAGTATTATGGAAATTAAGAGTGCCTAGGTAAATAATGAGTCAAATCCCACTTAGTTCCGTGTGTCTGTGTATAAGGCCTCAACTAGAGTACAGTATTCCATTAAATTGATTGCTACATTATAAATGAGCATCTGGGTAAATTCCATTAGTTCCATAGGTCTGCTCTGGTTGGGTCTAGCAACTGGATTTAGTCCAAAGTCTGCAATTAATCTCATGTATTTAAATAAAGGAAAAAAAATATGTTCCTCTGCTTACAGATAGAATTCTTCTTCTCAAACTGAAACCTACAGTAATTAATGGATACCAAACTAATTTTACATTTTTCATGGCTGTGGCTGAAACAGTGATTGCTGAACATATTTAAGAAATGCTGAATTCTTTCTAAACTGCTTGAGGATTGTTCATGAATTATTAAAAAGAGATATCTGACCAAGTAGCAACAGTTAATTTTTTTTCAGATAGTTAAGTTCTGATTTGCATTTTTTTTAAAAAAATGCCTAATTACTCTTTAACTGTCTTCTAGCAAGAGCTGATATACTTCACTTTCAGCAGACAGGGCAGTGGGGAAAACACTGTGAATCTTAGTCTTCTGCTTCAAAGATGTAATGAAGTTCAGCTCTGGGTTGCCACTGAAATACTACTCTGCAATCAACTCTGCAAACGTGTACAGCTGGTGAAGAAGTTCATTAAAATTGCTGCTCAGTAAGTTTAAAACAATATGAATGTTGGCACTAGGCTCCTTTGTGGAATACTTGCAATCCTTATAAAGTTCATACTTGGATAATGGAAGAAAATATGCTATATGCCGCATTGTTTTGCCTACTGTATCCCTATTCAAATTTTTTGTTGAGTTACTGCAATGCTAAAATATATCATGCAAATTTTGTGAAAGTTTTTTTCTAGTATGAGAGGCTTCGATTTCAGAGTACTTTAGAATCTCTTGCAGAGAAGTTATGAAATTAAAATAATAGAGATTAAGTATTAATATTTCTCCTCTATTTTAGATAGATTTTTTCATGTGTTTAAAATATATTCATATTCTTAAGATAAATATTAGCATTTTCATACAGAAAACCATTAATGTTTTCAGTATGCAATATGAAAACAAAATCTCATTGGGAGGACTTTACATCTCAGATTTCCAGCTCAATTTGAGTGCACGAGTGCAGGCATGTGCATGCGCATGTACACACACACACACACACACACACACACACACACGCACGCACGCACGCACGCACGCACGCACACACACAAATAACTACATCAGCACAATAGATCCAAAATTCTAAAGAGCAGAATATATTCACAATGCTTAGTTAGTTAGTTAGTTAGTTAGTTAGTTAGTTAGTTAGTTAGTTAGTTAGTTAGTTAGTTAGTTAGTTAGTTAGGCATCCTTCAGTCTTGAAAGACTATGGTGACGTGCTCTGTATGGAGGACTTGGAACAGCATCTGGTGTGGCTGAGGAGGCCAGTTCGAAAGTGACAATCCCTTCCACACTGAAGACAAATCCAATCTATCCCCTGTCCACAATGCATTATTTCATCAAATCTTGTATCAGTTGACACAGTGCAGTAACTTTCAAATAAATGCAAATGTGAAAATAATTTTCACAGACTGTAATAATACGTATTAACCTTATACTCCACCTGGAATGTGTTGAAAGATGGGAATATAATCAAAGCTTTAGGTAAATAAATACAGTACTTGGAGTAGATATTTACAGCTGTGTACCTTAGTGTTAAATTTGCAACCTTGCAGGTGAGCTGGAATAAAGGTCTTCCTGGACGAACAATTTATAATGCAGTGTTTTGTGCAGATGATATTTATTTGATGCAGGACATTCATGGCCATTTCTTCAGGTTTCTTCAAGTGACATCCTGTTTTCAAAGCACATAAACGAAAATGTGTGGGTAGGAAAGTGACATTTTGTCACCAGACTGCACTGCTGCTGTATGTTCTATAGAATATCACAATGACACCTATTTTGATAATGCATGTAATGTAAATGCGAGCAGTAATACCCACTAACTAATCAGTGGTTTACAATGATTTCAGAATAATTAAATATACAGTAATAAAATGCTACAGTAATGCTACAAAATACACTGGAGGATGCAGAAAAATAAAATGAAGGATGATATAAGGACATGTAGAAGTAACAGTGAGGAGAGATTTAATTTAGATAAACTCCAATCTGTGCAACTAGGGAATACTAATTCTAGGGTAAAGGAACAGGAACAAGATTATTTATTAACAACCCGCAGAGATCTATGAAGGTTAACAATAAAAAGATGAAGTAGTTGGAATATGTATACCATATTTTTAATAAATAAGAAAGTGCATGTGATTTATCTTTGAAAATACTGTATAAACTAAAAGTCAGTGTGTGTCCTTAAAGCTTCAGTGGGGTTTTCACTTTTCATCTTTGCATCTGTACACTCAATAGACAACAAAGAAAATTCAACAGGGTTTATTAAAACATGCAGAGAGGAAGAAGACAACAAGCTAGGACTCAAGGAAACTATAATCCCAGTCTACAGTACAGACCGTGCTCCACCTTTATGAGTCTGCTGTTCCCAGGCTCTGTCCATCAGTGAGGCTTCAGTCTCTCAAGGAGCCTCAGTTCTCTTGGCTGAGCTCAGAGATTCACGCCAGTTATACAAGGTCCTTCCTCCCAGCACTGACCTCCAAAGAGAGGGGCGGTATGACTACACAGAGGACAGGTGTGATTGGATTCTCCCTCTGGTGCTTGGAGTTTCTTCATCGATTGGGGTGGGTGTTCTAGGGCCTTCTTTCCCCACCAATGTTTACCCCATGTGAGTCAGAATCATTTCCTTTCCTCTGACCTCTCTTCGCCTTTCTCTCTTTCCCTCCAATAGGGAGGTCATGGGGGTGGTTTGCATTCAGTGTGGCTGCCTCACCTTTGGGCATTCAGAACTGCACCCATGCACCTCACTTCTCCTCTGTAGATGTGTAGTTCCACTCCCCCATGTCTCCTTCAGAGCTCCTCAGCCCAATGATTACTGGACCTTTCTTGGGTGTCCCCCCCATTCCTCCTCCCCAGTGGGTTCAGCTTCTCTCTTCACCTCCTTGCCTTCCTGGACTATCTCTGTCTGAAGGGATTTTTTTCATCCTCTTCTTGGACAGTCCTGCCTGCCACCTTCCTCAGGAATGGAGGTTTTAATTCCTTCCTCTGTCTTCAGGGTCTCTGGACTCTCCCTTTCTCCCCTGTTTTATCCTTTGCTTCAGGGTTGGGGAGAGTTCTTCCCTTGTAGCCAGAGTATCTAGTCTTCCCTCCTCTTTTTCCTGTGTTAATTCTACACCCCCTGTCTGCAGGGCTCTCTTTATATCTTTCACCCATCAGGGTAAAATTGGGTGAGGTCCTTGGGTCCCTGGTCAGAGTGTGATGGCGCAACAGGGGCCCCCTTGTCTCTGTCTTTTTTCAGTTAGACAAATTCTTCCCTGTGTGATTTCCCCTTTCGTTTGTACATAATATTTTTAACCAGTGCTGATTTTAATTAGGAAAGAAAAAAAATTATATCATTTTGACAGTTTGTTTCAGGAGAACTAAAAGATTCATGAGGAGATTTCTGGAACTTTTTTCTTAAATGCAGACATTTATGCACATCAGAGTATAGTAGCAGACTTTTAAAACTCATTTGCATATATTCATCGTAATGCACATCACAGTAAATAAAGTAGCGTTGCAATCTTAAACATGTTTCCTAGAGAATAAGCTTCACTGAACAAATTGGGACCTAGTGTTGAGAAAAACAACACACTTAGTCTTGCTCTGGTAAGATTTTTAATTTCACAGTTGTTTTAAAAGTCAAATGTTTATGTACATGTACCCACACTTGAGAGTTGCTTAATAAGCACGATTGTCAGGTTGCATCAGTAGGCTTGGGAGGGAAGAAAGGAAGGCCATTGTCTCTTAAAGTTTCTTTATTCTAAAAAACACACATATCATGCCACTAGCAGGCTGCCTAGAAAAGGAACTGTGCAATTAAGGAAGGGGTTTTTGTTCTTATAGAAACAAAGACTACTGTGTAATAATAAGATACCATTGAGTCGATTCTGAATCGCAGTGTCCCTTTCCAGGATTTTTGTTGTTGTTTTTAGGCATGAATACTCAGAAGTATTTAGGTTTCCTACTCTTTCCTTCTTTGGGGGGGTGTTATGAGATTGTGCAGCTTACCCAAGGCTGCACAAACTGGCCTTTCTCCAGGGACACACCATAGGGAATCAAACTCATAATTAGCTACTTAACTCACTGAGCTATATGGCTAGTTAACCTCTGGATAGCTTTTATGAAAATTTTCACACCATTCAAAATTACAAATTCTGCCTGAAAAAGCATTGTAAATGTTTTTCAAAATTATTTTAATTACCTGTGAAAGAGTAGACAAAAGGCTTGTGCCACTTTCTGGTTTTGGCATCAGAATGAATTACTCTTTACTCAATTTAAGCTTAAGTTTTAAAGTCCTACTTATGTTTAAAAAAGGAAATAGAACAATACTCTACATAAGGGCTTGCTCCTTCCTTCCTTCCTTCCTTCCTTCCTTTCCCTTTCTGCCTGTAGAGGAACTCCGGGTGGTTTACAAATGATTTAAAAACACAAATATTTAAAAAATCACAAAATAATTCGCACAATAAAACAATTAAACATTTTAATTATTAAAAGGTACTAAATATACCCCTTTAAAGCAATTTTTTAAAAAAAAAATGTTGAAAAGGTTAAAAAGAACACACATCTCCCCTGAAAATCCCTTCCTCAGCAGCGGTTTACATGTTGAAAGCCAGCCTGAAAAGAAAGATTTTGGATTATTATATTTCAGTCACATCTAATCAAATCCGCACAGAGGATAACTTTTATCATAACATTAATATTGTTGGAGCAGCTAATATTATGTATTTCTTCACTGCAGTAAAATGTTATTCTGTATGAATATGAGATGACACTATGCCTTATTATTTCTTAGCTGCAAAGCCCAAAGAAATCTGAATTCATTCTTTGCCATTGTTATGGGTCTTAACACTGCATCTGTAAGCCGGCTTTCACAGACATGGGAGGTAATATGAATATTTTATTCTCGCTTTTAGTTGGTCTAGAATGCTTGCTTTTGTAATTCTGATGACAGAACCATGGAGCTGTGGAGTTTGGAGGGCTCCAAGGATCATCTTGTTCAACCTCTTTAGAAGGAAGACATCCACAGCTGGAATATCCAACTGTCCAGCCTTTGTGTAAAACCCACCAAAAAAGAGTCCACCTCCTTCTAAGATGGTCTCTTCCAATGGCTCATAGATTTTATCATCAGGAAAATCTTCCTAATAATTAGTTGAGATCTCATTTCTTGTAATTTAAATCCATGAATTTGAGTTGTACCACAGGAGCAGAAAACAAGCTTGCTCCATCTTTTGCATGGCTGTCCTTCAAGTAATTAGCAATAGCAGTTATAATAATAGACAGCAGTAGACATATCTCCCTTTGTCTCCTGAAGCACATCTAAAGCTCTAAGGGTATTATACTACTCATGTAGTGCAAATACAATGCTTTAAAAACACACTTCAGGACAGTTCATAAGCTAAGTGGTACTGATAGAAGTGATAGTGGAGAGAATGAATATGAACTGGGCGTGGGGTGGGGAATCTCAGAAGCTGAAAGGTTTTACATTATTCTTAAACATTACCCATAAGGAATAGTTCTAGTGCTGTGGACAAGAAGGAACTGCCAGAGAAGGACTTGTTGATTTTATTTTTTGTTTGACTTGTGTGAATTGCTGAAAAAAATATTAAATGCTTTTCTGCATACTTTGAATGGGCAGCATTATTTGTTTGTTTGTTTGTTTGTTTATTTTCTGTACCACAGAGAATTCCTGGGAAGTTTAAGAAGCTCTTCACTGAACTTGAAAGTTTGACGGTAAGTAGGCAGTCTGATGAAAAGGTTTTCATTCCATAGTTATATTCTCATATTGCTGAATTGAAACATAATTATACACAGCTGGGATATACTGGCTTCTAACACTCTTTAAATAATCTCAACCTGCATGTGTGTGTGATACCCTAGAAGTGAATGAATGCACCTTTAGTTGCTTCATTCAAATTGCTGTTCTTCAAGAGCCTATTGATTTTTTCTTCATTCCTTTCATTACAATCAAATTGTTTTTGGCAGGACCCTTCTCTGAATCACAAAGCCTATAGGGATGCATTCAAGAAAATGAAGTCTCCGAAAATACCTTTCATGCCTTTACTCCTTAAAGGTAATACTGTTTGTTCATACTAACTCTTTAAAACATGAAACATTCACTCACTCACTCACTCACTCACTCACTCACTTATTTATTTATTTATTTGGATCTCTATACTGCCCATCTAGAACATGTCTACTCTGGGCAGTTTACACAAAATACAAAAACCAAACCTTCTTGAAGACATGATTCTTGTTCATAGAATTCAAAGTGAATAATTTGATCAAAAGCAATGCTTGCATCAATACATAATTTCCCCAGTTGTATATTTATCTTGCCTAATACATGAAATGGTTGTATTCAGCAGAAAAGGTCTCCTTAAAGCAGAATATCACATTATTATATACACCATATTGTTAGGCAGCTAATACTGATAGGTTTTATGCTCTTTTTTGTTTCTATTTGGTGGTCTTATGATTTTATTATGCTGTCTTCATGTCCTCTAACGTACTGTTATAGTCTATGTTTTCTTCAATCTCACCTGATCCTAGTTTCCACAGGCTGTGCTTATATGATGGGGCTATTAATAGGAGTGCCTATGCCACTTCTTTTCATATCTAAATCAGTTTTTTTAAAAATAAAAAGGTATCAGAGAGCGATCTGGGAGTGCTTCAGCTAACCAAGGTAGCTAATTCTGGTACAGACAGACCAACAGTCTGATGCAGAGGAAATGTTGGTCAGTAGTAGAATACATTTGTGTGGGAAAGGTTCTAGGTTTAATCCCTGATAGCCATTACCCTTCAATGCAGACAAGATGAGTTATTATGTAAATCAGAGATCCCCAACCTTCTCCGGTCCGCAGACTGGCTGGGGAAGGTGGGGCACCACCCGCGCTCATGCGCATGTGCGAACAAGCACACACTCTCGCACGGGCACACGTGCCCCTGTGCACATGCACAAACGGTGGCGCAGCACTTGTCTGAGTGCTTGTGTGCATGTGCAAATGGTGGTGCGGTGGTCTCATGGGTGTCCTGGAGTGCACGTGCATCCGCAAACAGGCTGTGCGGGGGTGAGTGTGTGCGGGGGGCATGTAAAAATGCAAGGGGATAAATAGGTACTACCTTGGTGGGAAGGTAACGATGTTCCATGTCTTGTCGTGCTGGCCACGTGACCACGGTAACTGTCTATGGACAAACGCTGGCTCTACGGCTTGGAAACGGGGATGAGCACTGCGCCTTAGAGTCGGACAGGACTGGACATTTGTCAAGGGGAACCTTTATCTTTACCTATCTAAATAAGGCATCATAAGACAACCTTGATATAAAGTGAAAGGAAAAGAAAAATAACACTGAAGAACAAGGTAAAGTACCATTGGGTTGAGGCACCGAAAATAGGTACACATCGTATTATCATAGCAGACATTATTAAAGGAAAATAGAAGTATTGGATTTGGCATTTAAACCCATAGGTGTCATTGATTTAAGTTTAGGTATCAAAAAAGGGTTATTTGTATAAATTTCTTTGAAGTGATGTACTGTATTGATATGGAGTGGCTTTTAGATGTCTCACAACCAAAAAGTCTCAATGACTGGTGAGCAATGGTGGATTATAATATGTTTAGTAAGAGTCATTAACTGCTAGCTTTGTAGACATCTTGAATAGTGTCCACAGTGCCCTGTTAAAAGTAAGATGTTATTATTATTATTTTTTTAAAAAATAGTGTAGACATTTTGTCAGACAAGTTATGAGTTCACTAAGGGGGCTCCATCACAGTCTTGCACCTCCTGTACTACATGTTGGTGTTTTAAAACTGTTTGATGTAGTACAACAAATGGGTGTGTGTATTCCATGACCAAAAAAAACCTGCTGCTCTCAGAAGTCTGATGTGGATCAAATAATGAGTGCAGACTTATCCTATTAGCCATGCTTCTGAATGCCACTTTTACATGTTTAGGAACTCCCCTGTGAATTTGTTCTTGAGTTCATTTCCCAAAACAGTCAGCAGGTATAATTAACATCCAGTGTAATTAAGCCAGTAGCATTGTCCTATAGCAACATTCAAAACTAATTGTAACAACTGTTAATCATAGCCACGTTGCTAGTTTCATTTCCCAGATTGCCCAGCTAGCATGACTTTAGAAAAGTAGCTTTTCCAAGTGCCAGTACAGTATTGCTATAGCTAAGGATTGCTCATCAGGTGTTCTGAGGCTCATAGGAGGTTTTTGTATTGTTGTTTTTTTTGCAGTCATGTATAATTAGAATAGATCCGAATGCACTACGCATGGCATGAGCAGTGTGACAAACCTCTCATGGGGAGAGTTTCATGGTAGCAGCCCTAGATAGGAATAAACCTGGTGTGAACTTCTTCTGCATGATTAGTTTGATTTAAACCATTTAGAAATGTTGAGAGCCTCCACTGTGCAGAAATGGTTTTCAGTTCATTTTTTGCAACGTACCTCTGTATTCTGAAGTAGCTCTAGGTACAGGAAGCATACTAACAATTTCTGGATCCTCCTTTATTTATTGTATTTATATGGCCAAGATAAGTACATGAGCAGACAGCTAGAAAAAGCTGCTATTACCTCCATAGGTAGTGCTGAATTTTTTAAAATTATTCTAGATCATGCTTCATCTCTGTGTAAAATAGCTTTAAGCATTGTTTATAGCACCTTACTTTTTATCAGAGTGGATTTGATATAAATCAAATTGATTTAAATCACAATGTATAACTTAAAATTGATTTTTAAAAATAATAAATTTTGTATTCACCCTGCCTTTTATCCTTTCATCATCATTATTTTATCTCTCCCCACCCCCTTGGTGGCTGCTCCCACCCCCCCAAAAAAAAAACTCCTAAAAAAACCCTGTAAGATTATTATATTACATGCCTATTGAATATGACATGGCACTTCATAGCCAAGATTATTTATTTCTGTCTGTGTATCTGTAATTCACAAATAGTACTAAATTGCAAAGTAAAACAAAGATTGTAACTCAGAAGCAAAATCATGTCAGTCATTTGGGTCTATTATTAGAGAGTCCATTGCACAGTTTAGCAGTCCTGAGTGGGTAGTTCAGTGAACCAGGGATGAGGAGAAGATAAATTAACACTTCCTCAGTATAAATAAGTAATACAGATGTTCAGTGGAAATTTGGAATAATCCCGTTATTAACTGAGGCGAAAGTATCTAGGCAACTATGCTCTCTTTGAAGTAATTGAATTTCTGCAGCAAATCTTGTTGTTTTACAGACGCACTTTTTTTGGCTGCTTTTTCACATGTTCAATAAAACAGTTTCACTCTTACACAGTAGCTCAGATGCAATTTTCTGCCTCACTGGATTTATCTAGGCTTAGAGTTGTTGGCTGCAAAGCAAATTTCTTTCCCTTTTTCATCCTGCCCCCCATCCTGCCTTTCACTTTAACAAGCAAGTAAAAAATAACCTGCCCAACCTTTTCAGTAAAAAGCTTTCTTTATCAGCACTGACAGTAGCATTTTTGCCTTCTTCGATTGTTTCAGTGATGAGGCAAGGAATAGCAGTTTATAATATGCATTGCAATAGAGGTCTATAATGTGCAGCACTGCCCCTGGTTCTAGGACTAGAGGGAACCTGTAACATTGTGGAAGGAGAGGAAAGTGAGCAGGAATCAGCACATCTGTTTGGCATGGCCAGCTGCGAAAGAATTTGGGAAAGAAAGCTTTCTTTTTTTTAAGTCAGAGTGTGACGTGGCATCGGTTTATCAGGCTCACACCGGGAAGCAGAAGGAGATTAAAGAGAAGAAAGGGGGGAATTAAGGTAGCCTCTTGGTGTAAGAGATCATTGTAATACATTTGGACACAGGGTTTTTTATTTTTTTAGGAAAGAGGTACAGTACTTGCAATGCTTTCAGTCCACTTCTGTTTGTTTTTGGCTTTTGAGTCTGAATGTAGAGGTAAGCTGGCTGGCTGCATGATAGAATGAACAGGTTGATTGATAGGTGAGTGTTGGGTGGGTGACAGTTCTGACAATTAAGGGCAGAGAGAAGAATATGCCTGCATAAAATTTTTATTATATGGCTGCTTTTACCCAAGTGGGAGGAGGGGACAGGATAGATAAAGTGTGAATGAATGTTTAGTTAGAGCATTAGGATTATGAACGTTAGATGGTTAGGACCGTGGCCTTGCATCAGAGAGAGGATTTGGAAGTTTGTTAGGATAAGGTTTAGATAGGATTAGGTATGTGATCAGACAGACTTTAACTTAGATAAAACAGTAGATTAAATATCTGTAACATGAATATTACTGTTATTCTAATCCATACTAGTTAATCTATCATAAAAATAAAAACACCTTTTGTTTTGTACAAGTCCTTTTTTAAGGAGAAAGGTGGGGTAAAACATTTTAAATAAATAAATAAATAAATAACCATCTCTTTATTTCCTAGTGGCTGTTATCAGGTAATAAAGACCTACTGGCTGTTTGATCATAGCTCAGCAAATGGAGAGAAGAAGGAAGAAAATGTATAACTTTTAAAAAGTATTCTAATTTGAGAACCAGTGGTGGCAGCATTATCAAAGAGTTAAGAGTCCTAACAAAAGTCTGAAGTAAAAATCTTCCACAGGGCCCAGAAGTCCCAGATTTTTAGGCAACACTGTTAAGAAGCAAAATTATAAATCTGGTTGTGCAGGAGAAAGTACGGATCCATGAACAGCACCTTCTGTGTTTTACTGTTGTAAAGTGCCAACCCAGCAGAGGGACACTTGAGGATATCACAGCAAAAGCATCAAAGTTTTTATCATGACACGGAACCAGAAGCATGGTAGCATGAAATGTTATAGCAGTGTTTAGAGCCTGGGGAAGTTACTTTGGGGCTGCAGCTACTGGAATATCCCTGCCATTCAGCTCCCAGAATTACTAAGCTTTCATGAACATAGATCATGGTGGCTGGAGATTTCACAGAGCTAGCTGTACAGTGGTGCCCCGCTTGACAATTATCCCGCTCCATGACGAATCCGCTTTACGATAGGGCAGTGGTTCTTAACCTTTGTTACTCACGTGTTTTTGAACTGCAACTCCCAGAAACCTCAGCCAGCAGAGCTGATGGTGAAGGCTTCTGGGAGTTGCAGTCCAAGAACATCTGAGTAACAAAGGTTAAGAACCAGTGCAATAGGGTTTTCAAAATGATGTTTCAAAGGGCAATTTTCGCTTCACGACGATTGGTTCCCTGCTTCAGGAACCGATTCTTTGCATTACGACGATCTAAAAACAGCTGATCATCGGGTTTCAAAATGGCCACCCGCTGTGCAAAATGGCTCCCCGCTGTGTTTAGGACGGATTCCTCGCTTAACAGGCACTGGTAAATGGCCGCCCTATGGAGGATCTTCACTGGACGATGAGGTATTTAGCCCATTAGAACGCATTAGCCAGTTTTTAATGCATTCTAATGGGTTTTTTTATTTTTGCTTGACGACGATTTCGTTGTACAGCGATTTTGCTGGAGTGGATTATCGTCGTCAAGCGAGGCACCACTGTAGTTTTAAAATCTTTCTAGCTCTGGATATGATCTCATGATGCTTGTTACTTATTAGCTAAGCTGACCATTTAGAGAAAGGAATGTCAACTAGAGGTGGGGTATTCGTATACGAATATCCCCGCACAGGTAGAAATAACTCATGATTTCGCCGCTGCCACCGGCTCTGCAGAGCCTTCCTACCATGCTGTTCTCTGCAATGGATTAGACACTCTCCGACCTAGCAGAGAGGCTTGCCATCCCGCCTCCTGCCAGGACTGGGTAATCGATTGCGGACAAAGGAGCAATAGGAAGCCACCGCGGAGCCGGTGGCAGTGGTGAAATTGCGAGTGGACAGTCTAGTCCCATGGAGCCAGACCCTCATTATTTGAACCTATATGAATACGAGTACCCCCATCTTTAATGGCAACTCTTATATGTCACTACTCCTTTTTGCTTTTGAATTGAGAAACAACAGCATAAGTGACTTCACTCAGTGAACATGATTTTGCCCAGAGGCTTTCACTAGCTGATCTCTTGTCTTGAGTAAAGCCCTAGCTAAACCTCCATCCTTTGCCTGCACTCTAACTATATTTTGGCTTTTGTGGCTCTTCCAGTTCCAAAGCTAAAAGTGGTGTGGCTTTTCCACATACAGCATGGATGAAGAAGCAATCTTGCTTTGGAGTGAGTTTTGTAAGGCAATAATATGCACTGCTTAATTAAAATCAGGACAGAGGTGTTTTTCAGTCCTGGAACGTGTGTGTGTTCATCTTTAACAGAATCGTTGAGGAGGGCTTGAAATGCAATCGCAGACGTTTATGAATTGTGAAGTTCAGTATGAAATCCTTAACAAGTGATGTCTTAATGTACATCTTATATATATTCTTAGAAAACTGAAGAGTGTATAATTACATATGGCAAATTTAATATCTGTCACCATGTAATGCCACAGAGTACAGTAGAAGAAAATAAATGATAAAAATATTTCGGTCTTTTCTTTTTTAGATGTAACATTTATACATGAAGGAAATAAAACTTTTCTGGACAACCTTGTCAACTTTGAAAAGCTGGTAGGTAACATTTCCCATTATGAATGTAATATATTATTAGGGTGGAAAACTATTACTACATTATAGCCCCTTGTCCTTCCTTTCTTACTCCTATAAAACTGTTTATTCTCTCCTGTTAACATCATAGTATAGCTCCCGTTTGGTTTAGTCTTCCATTGAGTTAGCCCAATATTTATTTTACATTTTATTTATTTATTTATTTGTTTGTTTGTGTGTTTGTTTGTTTGATTTATATCCCGCCCATCTGGTATATTCTATCACTCCATCAGTATGATCATGAATATTAACCAAATGATTAGACTCACATAGCATCTATTGTATTCTCGAAGGCTTTCATGGCTGGGATTCAATGGTTGTTGTAGTTTTTTCAGGCTGTTTGGCTGTGTTCTGGAGGTTTTTCTTCCTAACGCTTCACCAGTCTCTGTGGCCACCATCTTCAGAGAACAAAAGTTAGAACTTTGTCTGTCTTCTGGTGTAGTGTATGGGATGGTTGAGCATTTGTAGCTGTGGGATCGGCTTTTTGTCCTTTTCAGGAGATTGGGTGATTATTGTGATCAGGTGTTTTTTGTTATGGGTGTATTGTTGTGAGAGATTATCTATCACTGTGATCGGTGGGTGTTGTTAGCTAGTCTTTTGTGTGCAGTGATTGCCAGTCCTTGTGGCTGGGTAGAGTTTGTTGACCTTTTTGCAGGCTGTATTTTTCAGTGCTGGGAGCCAGGCTTTGTTGAGTTTTAGACTTCCTTCTTTTTTGTTGAAGCTGTGCTGATATTTGTGGATTTCCATGGCTTCCCTGTGTAGTCTAATATAAGAATTGCTGGTGTTGTCCAGTACTTCTGTGTTTTTAAATAGGATTTCATGTCCAGCTTGTTTCAGGGCATGTTTAGCTACAGTGGTACCTCGCAAGACGATTACCCCTCAAAACGACGAATCCGCATGACAACGAGGTTTGTGACCACCATTTTGCTTCGCAAAACAGTGATTCCTATGGGGGAATTTTGCTGGACGATGATTTGGTCCGTGCTTCATGGACCGTTTTTTTCGCAAGATGACGATTTTTGCAGCTGATTGTCGGCTTCACAAAATGGCTTCCCTAGGGGTGATCTTTGCAAAACAAGTGTTTTCGGGCCTGTTTTTCGCAAGACAGCGATTTAAAACAGCTGATTGGCGCTCGCAGAGCGGCTTCCCTATGGGTGATTTTCGCTGGACAATGACGATTTTTCCCCATTGGAATGCATTAAACGGGTTTCAGTGCATTCCAATGGGGAAACACTTTTTCCAAGACAATGTTTTCACAAGACAGCGATTTTAATGGCATGAAT
Source organism: Pogona vitticeps (assembly GCF_051106095.1). NCBI lineage: Eukaryota > Metazoa > Chordata > Lepidosauria > Squamata > Agamidae > Pogona > Pogona vitticeps. The sequence goes on along the minus strand of NC_135788.1, from coordinate 33,919,663 downwards.
TAACATCGTCTTGCGGGGCATCACTGTACTACCAATTTTTCTGGTTGTTTTCATCTGCAGTGTCTTTCATGTTAATTGATTCTGGTGTAGATGCTTCATTTTGTGATTCCAATATATACCTGGCCTCAACTGCAAGGTATCCGGTATATTCCTGCAGTGGTGAGGGGGTCCCTTCTGTCCTTTGCTAAATACTGTTTCCAGATTGTGTTTCTTCAAAAGGTTCCCCATGCGGCCTATGACCCCTTTGATGTATGACAGAAATACTTTATTTTTGGGTGGCTGTTTTTCCTCTTCAGTTTGGTGTTGTTTTTTTCTTGGTTTGATGGCTCTTGTGATTTCATTCTTGGAATAGCCATTTGCCTGTAGGGCCCAATTCAAATGGTTGGGTTCAGTGCTGAGAAATTGAGCTTCACAATTATGATTCGCACGGTCTACCAGTGTTTTGAATATGCCTCTCTTTTTTTGTGGGTGGTGATTGGAGTTATTGTGTAGGTACCGGTCTGTGTGGATGAATTTTCTGAAGACCTTGTGTCCCAATAGGAGGTCAGGTTTGTATATGATGAAGACATCAAAGAAAGGGAGTTGACCCTCTATTTCGTTTTCCATGGTGAATTGTACATTTGGGTGGATGCTATTGAGATGGTTTAGAAATTCTTTTAGTTTTTCTTCACTGGGGCTCCAAATTGCGAAGGTGTAATCCACATATCGGAACCAGACTGTGGGTGCGAAGGGTGCCAAAGCCAGAGCCTATTTTTCAAAATGTTCCATGTAGAAGTTTGCTAGAACCGGGCTGAGGGGGCTCCCCATGGTCATTCCATCTGTCTGTTCATTAGAAATCATTATCCCACTGAAAGTAGCTGTTCGTTAGGCAGTGTTGGAAAAGGGCCATGATGTCTTCTGGAAAGATCTGAATGAGTGTCAGAGTGTCCTTTATTGGTACCTTGGTGAATAGGGATACTATGTCGAAGCTGATCAGTCTGTCCCTGGGGTTGAGTTTTAGGGTGCTGAACGTGGTTATGAAACGTCCAGAGTCTTTGATGTAGGATGAGGTTTGTCCAATGTGTGTTTGTAGGTGGGTGGCTAAGTGTTTTGCTAATTCATATGTTGGGGAGCTGATGGCAGTTACAGTGGGCCTGAGTGGGATTGAGTCTTTGTGGATTTTGGGGAATCCATATAGTCTTGATGGGAGAGCTTCTGTCTTGCAGATTCATTGAAGGATGTTGGGGTGCAGAGAGGAACTCCTGATCAGCATGTTTGTTTGTTTTGTGACTTTGTTGGTTGGGTCCCGTTTCAGTTTTCTGTAGGTGGTGGGGTCTAGAAGTTCCCTGATTTTGTCCTTGTATTCTTCTGTTTGCATGATTACTGTGGTGTTGCCTTTGTCTGCTGGCAGAATGATGACGTCAGAATCTGAGTTTAGGGACTTGATTGCATTTCTCATCTTTCTTGTTATGTTGCTGTTCGGGGGTTTTGCTTTTCATAGGATCCTTTTCACTTCACCTCTTATTTCTTCTGCTTTTTCTTCCGGAAGATGGTATATGGCTGATTCCTATTTCTTTTTGTTTTCCTCTCCAGTGAAGTAACTCTTCATTCTTTATTTTGTCATTCCATGGGTTGGGAAAGATTCTTCTGTGTATGCAAATTTCAAGTTTTATGCCAAGTGTCTCAACTAATCCTCTCTAGAAATTCTGCATTTAATATGTCAGCCTCAGCAGATCATGTTGAACTACAACTCCTTTTACTCTAACCACTGCCTGATGGCTAGTAGTTTAGGATGATGGGATATGTAATCTATATTCCTAGTTATTAACATTATCAGTTATGCTTTTTAAATAATTAAATTGTTTGTATGGATTTTACTGAGTTTATTGTTTTATTCTTTCAGCTACTGTTTGTATTGTATTTGCTGTTGTAAGCCACTTTGATATTTAAATGAAAACAATATAGCAATTCCATAAAATAAAATAAAATAAAATAGGCCAACAGCAATAACTGGGGATAGCACCATAATAAGATATGTATAAAAAGCTACTTTATATGTTAATTTGACATACTTTAAGAGAAATACGAGAATGTGAATATGGCTTTGTGCACAATACTCAAGTGCATTAGGTTGGGGAAGGCCTTTTTATGTAGCATTGTCTTCACATTTCTTCTTATATAAAGGCATGACACTAAATCTTGTTTTGAGACTTAGAAAAATATGAATCTTTTAAATTAATAAAGCACCACTTCTGAGTGCTGTATGTTAGAAAATCCTGGGAGGATTTGGAATCTGCTTGACAGCACATAATAATAATAATTATTAAATTAAAGTCTTCCTTACCAAATTCATTTCACTTTGACCTTGAGTGCCAGTTATCCCTGTTGCTTCTATTTTATTTTATTTTAGAATATTTCTATACCATTTTTCATTTAAAAATACCAAAGTGGCTTACAAATAGTAAATACAATAAGACTAGTAGCTAATACAATACAATAAAACTGGTAAAACACGTTCAAACAATTCATTTTTAAAAGGAGCATAACTAATAGATTAACAATTAGGAAAATAATTAGGAAAATCGCCTTATAAACACATAGACCTTCAACTTTTTGATATGTTTTATTAGTTTTCCCATCAATATTATTTAATTTTTTCACTGCTAGATCTAGAGGTACTGCCACTTCTGCCATTAATCAGAAAGCCTCTTGGTTTTTTTTTGTTTTTTGAGTTGGGGGAATTAGTAGGGCTAAGGGGTGGCAAACTTAGCATGAAATATGGAGCATGTTCCCAGACACATCCCAACTCTGGACATCCTCTGTCGGCTAGGATATCTTCTGTGGGCTAGGATATAGCAAGAGTGAAAACTGAATTAGAAGCACAGTTTTGCAGTCTGGCCCCTGGCTAGTAAAGGTGAGAGCCCTGAAACCCTGAATCATTTGAAGAACACATTAGTATTTTTGTAACTGGCCTCATTTTGGGGAGGGTGGGGATCTAAATTGGACTTAGGAAAAAGTAGACAGATAGACTCAGTGGAGCAATCTATTCAATAGATCTTGGAGGCTGTTAGGCAGCTAAGAACCATATTTTCAGAGAGGTCGCCTAGAATAGTAGCTACCATTCCTTCTGCTATAGTTAGAAACAACACAGCTGGATATTACTGTAAATTTTAACATTCTAAATTCCCAACTGATTAATTATATTGTAGCCTATGTATCAGGACATAAGAAGATGCCAAAGAACCATACTGGATCAGCCCAAAGGCATTTCTAGTTCCACATTCTGTTTATACAGTTTCCTTGATTGGAAAGCAAAACTTTGTGAAACGTGGTTGGAACCATTTTGTTATAATAATTATTACTTTCAGTAAACTACATAGCTTAAAACAGCTTTATGACAGCTTTTTGAAGGAGAATTAAAGGTGGACAATTTCACTTGCATTGAATCAGAAAAGAGAGAAGAGCTACAGCATAAGACAGTGCGATGTATATATGTGGTACAGTGGTTAAGCTGCAGTACTGCAGTCAAGCCTCTGTTCATTACTTGAGTTTGATCCTGATAGGTTCAGGTAGCCAGCCTTCCATTCTTCCAGGGTCAGTAAAAGAGAACTCAGCTCTCTTGGGGGTGGAAGTGTTCTTGCATAATTACAGTGGTGCCCCGCTTGACGCTTAGCCCGCATGATGTCAAAATCACTTTACGATGAGTTTTTTGCAATCGCTATTGTGATCGCAAAATGATGGTTCCAATGGGTTTTTTTCGCTTGACATTGATTAGGAGCCTGCTTCGCAAACCGTTTGTTCGCTAAACGATGATTTTTCCAGCTCCGCAAAATGGCTTCCCTTCATAAAATGGCTTCCCTCCCTTCTCAAAATGGCTGCTTTCTGGACCCCTGCTTCGGAAGACAGCAGTTTTAAACAGCTGATTGGTGGTTCTCTATGGGCAATATTCGCTGGACGATGAGGTATTTCCCCATTGGAACGCATTGACCGGTTTTCAATGCATTCCAATGGTGTTTTTTTTCTTGCTTGACAACGATATCGCTTAGCAGCAATTTTCCTGGAACGGATTATCGTCATCAAGCGGGGCACCACTGTATGTTGTAAATTGTCCAGAGAGTGCTTTGAACACAATGGAGCAGTATAATAGTTGAAATGATAAGCAAATAATGATAAATATGTTACTTATACATTCCATAAATTATTTTAACAATATTTTTTTAAAGTTTAAAAGATTTATAGAAATTAGGGATCTCATTTCAGCCTTACCAATAGAATATGTTACAGTTGCCAAGTAGAAGATTACATGTAAAATGAAAATCTCATAAAGTGTGCTGCTTATTGGATCTGGGGTTGAGGTTTGTATTTATACTTATTTGACAGAATATTCACAAAGAGTGATAAGTAAGGCAGCAGTTCCTCCCCACACACATACACTTTATGTTACTATATATCCATAGCTAATTACAGATAGGTTGTGTCAGCTTAGTTATTCTGCACATTTAAGTTGTTAGGGTTTTTTGGTCCAGTTGATTGTGTTCTTTGTTTAGATTGCAACTGTGATCAAGTAATAATGCAGAAAAGCATTATAGACTGGAGTAAATCGATACAATTTCATTGATTTATGTTAGTTCAGATCAACCTAGGATCTGAGTGTACATGTGCAGTAAAATTGAAACATTCTTCCCTGCATCCTAATCGGCGGAGTGCAGCCATCTGTGACCTATATCAGCTAAGAAAAGAACAACATATGAAGGAAATATCCTCCCCCCCCCCCCCCGGTAACTATTTATATTAAGCCATTGCCATTTCTAAACCATACTGGATAGAATGTTTTCTCTGACTAAGAATTCTTCAGCCTTGAATTGCTGTTTTCTGTTCCACATTAGCTAAAAATATAGTTCATCCAAATGCCATTTTCTTTTCAGGAGACATTTGAAGAATAGATTGTTAGTTACTGTCCAAAATAATACTTGTACATCTATATTTTATCTTCGCAGCACATGATTGCAGACACAGTCCGATCATTGAGACACTGCAGGCGGAACCAGTTTGGTGAGTAAACTACTCCTATGATTATTATTACTTTTTAGCCTAACTTTTGAGAAAGTATAAGAAGATTTCTTCTAGGTTGGTCAAAGCAACCTGCAGTGTATTTTACCTAAAGCACCAGAAAGGCTTACAGCAGGCAACTTAAAGATTATCATGTATTGTGCTATCAGCTGAGCATAAATCCATCAGACAAATGGTATTCTTTATATATTCTTTATATCGTGGCGCAGTGGTTAAAACGCTGTACTGCAGCTAAAACTGTGCTCACGACCTGGGGTTCAAATCCCAGGTAGCCGGCTCAAGGTTGACTCAGCCTTCCATCCTTCCGAGGTCGGTAAAATGAGTACCCAGCTTGCTGGGGGGGGCAATGTGTAGCCTGTATAATTAAATTGTAAACCGCCCGGAGAGTGCTTGTAGCGCTATGGGGCGGTATATAAGTCCAATAAATAAATAAAATAAAATAAATTCTTTATATAGAGAGACACAGAGGAGGAAATGTAAGAGACTGAATATATCTGAGATTTATAAACCAGTTTTAGGTGGTTTTTATCACTGTGGAATCACTTCTGTCATAGATACTTCATTAAAAAAAAATAAAAGTGGGGCCCCTATTCTGAGGGGGCTACATTACCCCCACCCACTGGGGGATCTATTCTGCCACCACAGCCAAGAAGAGAAGCTTAGGAGAGCCTGTATATTGTACATCTCTATAACAGATTAATGTGGAAGTCGATGTAGCTGAAGATAAAGAGCCTGTACAGTTTTGGACTCTGTAGATTTGATTGCACTTTAGGTATGAGTTTAGAAATGGTGGTGGAATCTGCAAAACAGCTGGTTACTAATTCATCTGTTCTCAAAACTTTAGGAAATGAAGTGCCCCAAAAAGAGCATCAGGAGCTGAAACCCTACGTTCACCACTTGCATATCATCGATAACCAGCAGATGTTATTTGAGCTTTCTCATAGGATAGAGCCTCGTGTGTAAGTGCACGCAGACTCCCATAACTGCAGCACTTTCAGTTGAGTGAATGTTTATGCCGAGCATGTTGCTTCCCTGGGAGAGGGATGATTTACTGAGTTTTATCAGTAGTTCATGCCACAACATACATGGGTATCTCATGCAAAGCAAGAAGAGTTGTTCGACGCAGCGGTCCAGCATGAAGAAATGCCAAGTGCATTCAACTGCAGAGCAAAGAAGAGAGGAAAATGCACGTTCATGTTCAACCATCTGTCTTCCGTGACAATAATAAACCTTGGTCCACAGTAGATTTCAATCCAGATTCTGTCAGTGTTAAACTGAAGCAAATTGCTGAGTATGAAGGAACGTCTGAGCAAGCAGTACTGTGTGAGGAAGATGCTGATCACTTGCCAGATAGAGATGTACACTCTCTTACTGTTAGATGCCAAAAGTATCAATTGGTGCCAAAAACAGATAACGGGGCAGTGGGATGGTACTGAACAATTTTCTGTTGGGAACATGTGCCAGCCACCTGATGCATAACAATAACAACTTATTAGAGATCAACTTAGAAATAGAATTTAAACAAATAGTACAGTAATACCGTACAGCAGCTGGTTATTTATTTTAGTGTCCATTACACTTCAGAATGAGCTCCATAACCTATAACAAACTTCATGTTATAGTTAGTGATAACGTGTGCAATTCTTCTACGCTGGATTAAAAAGTAGAGTGCACTGTCCTTTCAGTGTTTCTCATAGCTAATATTAAACCTTAGAATCAGTTTGGGTGTCTTGCTACTCCCTCAGTTACTCTAATCTAAATATCTTATTTCATATTGGGAGCCAGTGTAGTGTATTGGATAAAATACTGGGCTAGCATTCAGGAAACGTGGGTTCATATCCCTGCTTGGCCATGGAAGCTCACTGGGAGTGGGTGGGAATGGTAAAACCACTCATTTAGTATCTCACTTACTTCAGAAATCCTACTAGAGTTACCATAAGTCAGAATTGACTTGGCAAACATAACATATTTCTACTTCATTTTATGTACCTGTAGATACTTTTGCAGATCACATCTGCTGATGTCCAAACTGAACATTATGACATATGAATGCAGTATCTTTTATTCCTTAGTTGCTATTCGATGAGGTAACTGTTATCGTTACCTTTAGCTAGCTTCCAGTTATTGGAAAGCAGTAGCTTAATAGATACACAAGATTGTGTCTGAGAGACAGTTGCAGCCCACATGCATAGATGCCCATGAAGGAGAAAGGGACAAATTACTTTTAGGCTTTGGTTTCAAAAAAGCAAAGTGTCTGTACCTGAGGAGCTTTCAATTCTGATTATACTCCCCACCTTCACCTTGAGATTATGCATTAAAAGAAGCCTTGGAACTAGGTTTTTATAAAAGTTCTATGATGGGCATCAAGAGAGTTAACATATGTTTAAAAAACAACAACACCCTAGACTTTCCAGCATTACTTCATGAAGCAACAGAGTGTCTGGTGGCTCATAACTAAGAAATTTTACCTGACATAAGTGTTCATGGACTGCAGCCTACTTTGTCAGATGCATTGGCCAGAATAAAAGAGAAATATGATGCAAAGTGATGCATTGCACTGTGGAAATCTATTTATATGCAGCTATGAACAAAAAAAAATGCTTTGTTGTGACAGTATCACTGCTTTGTGATACTATGTTGGACAGGAGATGCTGTGAGTAGAAAAGTGAGTCTACTAAAGCCTCTGGACTGTGCTTCTGTTTCTTTGTGGCTGCTAAGACATAATCGTTCAGGAATTTATTTATTTGCACAAATTGCTTCCCAGGGGACTGACTCCTATTCAAAGAAATATAAAATCAGCTTTAAATAGTAGGGTTTTGCTTATAATGGGTTGAAGATTCCTTCCAATATTTCTTGGCTTCCCTAGTATGAAAACTATGAAAATACTGTACAGATACAATGTAAAGCAAGCATATCTTCCAGAAATTATCTGTTTGTACTTGTTATAATATATTTCATTACTTCTCTGAACAACTTTTTTTACCCAGTATAAAAAGGAGGAAATTAGCCACAAGTTAAATTAAATATTTAAGGGGTTGCACTTAAGCCAGATATTTCGGAATACAAATGGAGCTTTCTCTTACATTTTCCTTATAGCAGCTTAGCTTATTAACAGAGAAAAAAAAGACATGATGGTAGCATGTCTGTTTGGCAGGGGAGAAAAAAAATCAGGAATTCTGCCCACAAACGTAACACAACCAACAACCAACCCACTTTTTGGCATCGTAGCTACTGTAAACAACCCCATTTAAAAACAGTGTGGAGTTTAAATATTGCAGAAGAAATGATTATAAGACAGAGAATTGAAGAGCTGGAAAAGACCCAAAAGGTCACTGAGTCAAATCCCCTGCCAAAGCAGGAAACCCACAGCTAACACATTCCTTAAATACAGCCACCTCTGCTTAATATTTCACAATGAAGGAGAGTCTACCATCTACTGAGATAGTCCACTATTGTCAAACAGCACTTTAACCATCAAGGAACTGTTCCTAATATTTAGTCAAAATCTTCTTTTTCACAATTTGAATCCATTGCTTTGGGTTCTACTGTTTGGAGCAACAGAAAACAAGTTTGCTCCATTGTTTTATATGACAGTGAACTGAAATATTTGAAGGTGGTTATCCGGTACCCTCTCAGTTTTCTCTTATCCGGACTAAACAAACTCAACTCCCTCACCTGCTCTTCACAGGGCTTGGTTTCCAGGCCTTTTATCATCTTGTTTGCCCTCCTCAACCTCCAGGCCTACTTCAGACCACTTAGGCAGGGGAGAACCAGGAGGTGATTGCTTTAACAGCATGAGCCACTTTGTAAGAAATTTGTTTGTAAGAGATAGGGTTTAAAACAACAACATAAAAATAAACTGTTCCCAAACCTGTAGTTTTCCTCCACAAAGTATGTCTGGCCATTTATTACTACTGCTATTATTTTTTAACTATTCATCTTCCACTGAAGCTCAAGCACCATTTGCTCTGTCATGGAGATAAATGATCTGGGCAATTGGCATCTGCAGTGAAGATTAATAGATACAATAATGGGAAGATATTAATTCTGATTTTCACCCGAGAATGCTGCCTTGCCCGTGCATGTATGTTAACTGGTACATGTTTGCTGGTAAAATGTGTGGTTTCTCTCACAGTTATGACTAGCTGTGACGCAATTACTTTTGTCCTTTCATGGCCAGGCAATAATGCAGCTATGGTTTTCCTGTTAGCTGTTGTTCTGAAATCTATTCGTCCATATGTTGCTTATTCTTGAACATGCTGAAATTCAAAGGTTGGGACAAGGATTCTTTGGGATCTGACGGCTGTGTGTATAGTGCCAGTACACCAGCAAAGATCCCCATTTTGAAAAGCTAGCTTACATGAGGAAGTTCTGGATACCTCCTTGCACAAGAGCTCTAGAAATCAAACTCCTCACACTGCATCTGTTGCATAAAGGATTCCTCTCAACAGGATCCGGGATAATTTTCAATTACTTTCAAAATTTGTATTAGCTTTGGCTAATTCCATAAAGGCAGTTCTATGATTTTGTAAACTAACGAATAGCATTAAAAATAATCCCATGGCCTCTTGACCCAATTATCTTATGATAGCAGAAATGCATTATTTATAACTTCAATTTGGCTCAGCATATGTGAGACATTATGATGGCTGACAGGCATCTGGATAACTTAAGGTCTCTGTTCAAATTAGGGAAATAGCATAACAGTTCTAACACAATGAGTTTGGGAAATATTATGCAACAGTGTTTGTACCATTAAAAATATTAATGTTGATTCACAGAGTTTTACTGTCATAAAGAAGACCATTGTCCTCAATTGTTGTCTTACTGCTAAACAACCAAATGATAGGGCTTCTTTGGAAGTGTATTCAGACTGTGTTCTGTTAAACAATTTTATCTTGAGGATTGAGCTCAGGAAAGCCAGTTCTACTGGTTTGCAGCAGAAGCCAGCTGTGTAGAGTACTGATTGGCTAGTGCTTATGACTGTTAATGAGTCCACCTCTCCTTCATTTCTGGAACAATTTTATAACTTTTAAAAATTGTGGCTTTATAATTTGTCAAATGAATGTTCAGATCTATTAATGCATGTGTGGAATGAAAATAAAGGGAAGGTTGGACTATCCTCTAAAAGCATGAGAAGAGAGTTAAGACTAATGGCTGAACTAATATCCAAGTAGCTGATCTGTACCCCTGTCTTTTGTGTTTTGAAGCCAGGAGACCAGTGGAAGAAAAAGCAATTGTTAAGTCTCCTTGGCTTCAGTAGAGAAATTGATATGCATGTTTTACTCTCCAATTAAAAATGGTGGGACTTAACGCTGCAGTCCTATGCACATGTCTAGGAGTAAGGTCCATTGGATATAATGGAACTTCTATCTTGGTAAACACAGGATTGCGCTGGAATTTGACTGGATTATGGTTGATCTTGAAGAGCTGACCTTTAATTGCTGTATGACAGCAATTAGAGCAACGGGGAGATGAACAGATTGTTTGCAGCACTATTTTCATGTCCAGTCACTTTATCAAGTTAACATGTGCTGGACCCTAGTGAGCAAAGGGAAATGCTTCAGTTGAATAATGAAAAATGTTGGGCTGTAAAAATGCAAGCAAAGTAAAATGTAAATATTAATCTTTTTAGCAGAGTTAAATTACTATTTATTTGCATAGCCTATTTATTGCGTTCTTACACTACTAGATACTGGGGCATTGTCAACAAACAGGGGAAAGACTATTTGTCTTGTCCATTCTGGTCTCTCTGGAGTGCCAGCATGCTGTCAACTTGCATTAAGAGTAACACAACAGATTGCCCACACCAAGGTTATTTGCCTAACTTCTCAGGGACCACACTGCATATTTATCCACCATTATTAGAACTAGTATATATAAAATGCTTTGATTTACTGGAAACATGGTTGCCAATGTATTCCTTTACATATTTCATGCTTGTTGGCCTCTGTATATATCATTGTGTTGTGTATTTATGAGCGCTAGTAAGCAATAATTTATATGTTAAAATGGCCAAGCAATACGAAAGTAAAACTTGTAAAAGCAAGTGTAATGTTTGAACTTTTTTAAATATTGCTTTTCAAAATACAAACCATATTAATAAAATCTGCCTGTGAGTTTGTGTTAATCATTCTTTCTTAAGGACATGAAGCGCTGAAGCCTTTTCTTTTAGAGTAGTGATGTACAAATATTTCTTATTGGGGTTTTTTGGATTGCAGTTCTTATGATCCCTCACCATTGACTGATCCTAATTTGGAGTGTAATCTTGAGTTGTAAATCTTGTATTCGAATTTCATCATAGCCACAAATTCCCTCGATGACCTTAGACAAGTCTGCACTTAGGTTTATGAGCATGAATTATACTAGCTTGCCCGACTGTGGGTCACTGGATAGATTTCAGTTAGGGAAACTCTCCAGTATGGAGTACCCTCTGTGATGTAGGGGGAAAAGTGATCGACTAAGATGCAGGAGGCCTTGGTTCAAATTCCCACTCAGACATGGAAACTCACACGGGTGTGGAACTGGTAAAACCATTCCTTAAATATTTCACCTTGAAAGACCTATTAGGGTCACTACAGTATAACTTGTTTCTGACTTGATGACACATATCAAAGGAAAATATATTCTCCAGAGTAAGATTATGTTTAGACATTCAAACTGAACTGTATTTAAGTACCCAACTCATCTGATCTGTTATGTGCTGGTGTGCACATACGTGCATGTAACCCCAGGCTACATCATCCTTCACACTAGAATCCTTCCCTACAGCAGATCTCCATGCACAGACACCCATCCCAAAACTGGCTCTAAAACACTGAGAAATCCTCAGTTTTGGGGGCAGGATGTAAGGCTGTAAGAGAAGACAAAGGGGAGGGTGTGCCATTGTTAGATCGGTTCAAGGCAGGTCCAGGGATGTACTGTATACATGTGCATACACACAAAGAGAATGGCCATTTGTGTAGAGACCATGGATGTTTTGTTGGGAACCGCTGTTTTACACTGCTACATAGTATTCTAACAAATATGTAAAACAGAATAATGAGCAGCCATATTGATTAGCCATGTCCTATCATCACTTGACCTTATCATAAATGCTTCCTTCTACATCAGCCTTTCACTTTCCTGGCTAACAGGTGGGGGTTTTCTGGGGCGGGGGAGCTAGGTGTGATACCTCCTTTCTGCACTCATGCTCCATCTGTTAAATGTCTGATTCCCCTCGCCCCTCCCCCAATGTTAGATTCTAGCCTACATAGGTACTGATACTGGCTTTATTTTCCTAGTGATATCCCACAGCACGTTCAAATTTTCATTTCAATCACACACAGCATCAAGGATCTTCTAGAGCAGTCCTGGATTTTCCCTTGAGCAAGACACAGGTTTTTGTTTGAACCATCTGTGGTCCATTGTACTCCTCTGACTTCATATATGATTGGAATCCAACAATTTGACTTGGTGTAAGGTTGCTTCCCATGTTCCAAGTAAGTAGGATGGCAAAGCTGTAATCCATTGCCCCTTCCATGTAAAATACAGTGTAAGTATGTCACCATACCATTCTTAACATACCTGATTTTGTTAAGATTTCAGAAGTTAAGCACCATCAGGTTTGCTGCTAAGGCGCACAAGGGTTAGAGCTAGAAAAGAATGTATTCGCGAAGGCTTTCATGGCCAGGATCTAATGGTTGTTGTGGGAGTTTTCAGGCTCTTTGGCCGTGTTCTGAAGGTTGTTCTTCCTAATGTTTCACCAGTCTTTGTGGCTGGCAGTCTCAGTTGCTGGCCACAGAGACAGGCGAAACGTTAGGAAGAACAATCTTCAGAACATGGCCAAAGAGCCCAAAAAACCCACAACAACCACTAGAAAAGAATCCTGCTTTTAGTGACAGAAGATGGCCTGGCTTTCTGGGAGCTGTAGTCCACAAACACCTGGGTTACCCAAGGCTGGGAACCACTGGGTTATCGGGACCAGGGATAGATAGACAAGGCAGCTTCCTGTGCTCCCAACAGAATCAAATATCCTGTATAAAATATAATACCAGATGGACTATTTTTCTGTTTGGAAAATCTTACAATGACCACCTTTTTTAATCAAATTTGCAGATGATACTACACTAGTAGGACTTATCTCTGGGGATGATGAGTCTGCGTATCGGGACGAGGTATTACAGCTATCCCGCTGGTGCAAAAAAAATAATCTTTTATTTAACATCCAAAAAACCAAGGAATTCATAGTGGACTATAGGAAAAAAAGAGCAGACATTCAGCCACTGTATATAGATGGAGTTTGTGTGGAACAGGTGGTTGAATGTAAGTTTCTTGGGACTATCATAACAAATGACCTGACTTGGAGTGCAAACACCGCTGCGTTAATCAGGAAGGCACAACAACGGTTGTATTTTCTAAGGATTCTTAGAAAGCAACAATTGACTGAGAGTTTGTTAATCACCTTCTATCGGAGTTCGATTGAGAGCATATTATCCTACTGTCTCTGTGTATGGTTCACGAGCTGCACAGTGGCAGAGAAAAAGGCAATTCAAGGGGTGATCAAGACGGCCCAAAACATCATTGGCTGTTCACTCCCCTCTTTGGAAGAATTGTATAAGAACAGATGTAAGAGGAAGATATCTAACATACTGAAAGACTCCTCTCATCCGGGATATCAGCTCTTTAAACTATTACCATCAGGAAGGAGATTCAGGGTATTGAAAGCAAGGACGAGCAGATTCAAGAACAGTTTTTACCCAAGTGCAGTATTGAGTTTAAATGCGGGGCCATAAGTTTTTGGTGGACTTTTTAATTGCTGAGAGAAAACGGGGTATCTATATTTGGATGGTGAAAGTTGTGTATATTTTAACTTTTTTTTTTTGTAGTGTTGTCCAGTTTTACCTTGGGGAAGAGCACCTCATTTCGTTGCACCCACTTGTGAGCGCAATGACAAATAAATTTCTTATGTCTTATGTCTTATGTCTTATGTCTTTACAACAGTCACCTGGGCAGGTTAATTTATTAGGAAGTTAATGTTGTCTGTGACAGAATATGTAGAGGGAGAATGGCATTTGTCTGGCTCCTCTATTCCATTTATATAGGGTGTAATTATTTCCCCCCTGAGTTGTTTTCATGCTCTAAATCAAATGCTTTGGTATATGCATCCTTGCCCCACCTTAATTTTTTTTTTAAAGGCACAGCAGGGAGGGATCTATATTTCCCAGTGTGGCAAACAGCATATGTGGGAGGGTGGTTTTGATCAGAAAATGGCAGGTTACAAAAAGTTTAATATCTCTGCCCTGCAAGGATCATCATAACATAATCTCACCTCCCATGCAGATTACCTTTGTTTGTTTGATTGTTTGAGTGAGGAAGGAAGGAAGGAAGGAAGGAAGGAAGGAAGGAAGGAAGGAAGGAAGGAAGGAAGGAAGGAAGGAAGGAAGGAAGGAAGGAAGGAAGATGGTTGTTGTGGGTTTTTTGGGTTCTTTGGCCGTGTTCTGAAGGGCATCTTCAGAGGAATGGAGTAGAAACTCTGCCCATGCTCTGTTGCTTTTTGTTGGATAGTTGAGTATTTATATATGTGGAAACAGCTTTTGTCTTTTTTCAGGAGATAGGGTGATCAGTGTGTTTTTGTTGTGATAAAGGGGGGAGAGATTATCTGTCACTGTGATTGATGGGTGTTGTTAGCTGTCATCAATGGGTGTCCTTAGACTTGGAGATTTATCAGGGACCTCATGTATCTTGTCCGTTTTGGTCCTTCTATTCAAGCCTGACTGACTCACAATAGAAAAGAAGTAGAATGGCATCTCTTCTTTCCAGAGGGATAAGAATAATTCATTGGCAGAAACCAAAGCCACAGTGAGAGGCAGAACAAGTGACTTTTTTTATTAGCAGCTCTGAATACACAAAAAGCAAATGTAAGCTAAGGAAGTATACTTCCTAAGTATAAGGAAGAAGTACTCCTTAGGGCTGAACTATAGGCGATCAGAATTAGAGAGTTATAACTGTTACTCCTTCAAAGTCACGTTTTTGCCACCTCTCTTAATTTGCAAATTAGATTGCTTTGTTTTGTCACTGGCTATCAGGAGGACATGGTGGTGCTGTGGGTTAAACCAGTGGTTCTTAACCTTTTTGAAAGAAATACCCCCTTGAGCCATTGAGGAAGTTATCATCGGCCCCCCTCCCCGCGATGATAACTTCCTCAATGGTGGAGGCGGCGCAGAGGCTCCATCACCCCCTATCACCCCCTTCTGTTCCTTTGACCCCGTGTCACCCTTTTCATTCCATCGCCCCCTTGAAAAATCAAATCGCCCCCGCGGAGTCATATCGCCCAGGTTAATAACCACTGTGTTAAACCACAAAAGCCTCTGGGCTGCAAGGGCAAAAGACCAGCAGTTCAAATCCATATAACGGAGTGAGCTCCCGTCGCTTGTCCCAGCTCCTGCCAACCTAGCAGTTTGAAAGCATGAAAATGCAAGTAGATAAATAGGTACTACTACGGTGGGAAGGTAACAGCATTCCATGTCTAGTCGTGCTGGCCACGTGACCACGGAAATTGTATTCGGACAAACACTGGCTCTATGGCTTGGAAATGGGGATCAGCACTGCCCTCTAGAGTTGGACACAACTGGACTAAATGTCGGGGGGAACCTTTCCCTTTACCTATCAGGAGTTAGGTACAGCCTTTGTTTGCAAGAACTACTGCTCAGTCATGAAGACTTGCATGCATCATATCTCTGGAATGTTTACCAGATGTCAGTATCTAGTAGTAGACTGGAACATAGTGTGGCTTCAAGGTTTAACTTATGTGACATTTCCTTGTATGTAAATATGCCCACGATGTCTTCAGTACTGCAGACATCACTGCCCTCTAGTGTCTGAAAAGAGGAACTCTTTGTTGGCTGCTTAAACTCTACAGTACTTGTATGGATTCCCAGGAGAAGGGTCTGTGGTCCACTGACTTCCAACATATTAAGTTTGTTGGGCCTTTGTTGCTAGAGCAGAGAGCTGATTGGCTTTATCTGCTGAGATTTTTTTCTGCACTGTTTCAAATAGCTTTGACTTTCAGTTTTATGATGCAATTGCACATAAATGCAGTGTGGAAGCTAATGATTGCAGACTATGGCATTCTGGTATGTCACGATAGTTCGCTGACATTGTTGTATTCCTTATTTGGAAACAAAATAGACACATGTTGTCCAGCTGCCTTAATGTGACTATCAGGTTTGAGATGCCTAACCTTTGGGTTCTTAGAGGCAAGGCTGTAACAGACAGACAGTATCCTTTATTATTATATACTATCAATTCAACAGAACATTACCAGCTTGCTAGTACAGTGGTGCCTTGCTTCACAATTGGACCGCATTACGACGAGACCGCATTACGACGATCTTTTTGCGATCGCAATTGCGATTGCAAAACGATGATCTGAATGGGGCTTTTCCGCTTTGCGATGATCAGTTCCCTGCTTCGGGAATCGATTCTTCATAAAATGATGATTTTCCTCCAGCTGATTGGGGGTTTCATAATGGCCATCGGGTAAATAAAATGATTTCCCACTGTTTTCTGAGATGGATCCTCGCTGCTCAGGCACTGAAAATGGCTGCCCTATGGAGGATCTTTGCTCGACGGTGAGTTTCCAGCCCATTGGAACACATTAAACAGGTTTGAATGCGTTTCAATGGATTTTTAATTTTCACATTACGACATTTTCGTTTTACAGCGATTTCGCTGGAACGAATTAATGTCGTAATGCGAGGCACCACTGTACGTCTTTGGTCAATCTTATGGATATACTGTAACATATTCAGTGGGATGGCACACAGCAAGCTACTCCCAACTATGGAATTTTTGGGGGAGGGTTCCCCTTGCCTGTTTTGTGTATGTTTTAAACACACACATTCTGTACATGGCAGTGGTTGAAACTTGGGGATATTATTTGTAACTATTTAGATGACAATGCTGCAGAATGCCTAAGCTGTAGGTTTAGCTCTGTGCAACTGCTGCAACAAATGAAAATTCTGGGGGACCAAAAATTCTCATCCTGATGCATGAGATTTTAATTCTTCCACCGGGGATTTGAAGGCAATGGGATTGTCATCATACAAAGAAGGCCTATGGCACAGTAATAGTAACAAGAACTCCCAGAACCATGTCCATTTCAGGAAGCATATTGCCGGTCAACATGTGCAACTCTTAAATGCTGTGATTCATCTTAGATGGCTATGGGGATGGGATTGTTCTATTCAATCTTTTCAGGTCCTTTCCACATGTCTGGCATGACTTGAAACATCAAGTGTAAACTGGGAACTTGTTACTTACTGTCAGAAGCAGCTTGCAGATGGTGAAGGAGGCACCTCGCCCAACATTTCAGCATCCACTCGTGAGCCATCTATGCTTTCACACATTGCACATTTACAGCACTTATCCCCAAATGCATGGAGCTTTGCTATGGTGACACCTAAGTAAAAACTAAATTCTCAATTTCTTTTGTTCTAGCACTTCTTGTTCTTAACCCAACTGGAAGTTAGACATCATGAGCACTTTCTTACTTTGGATGCAGCAGCTGCAAAAAAGAATGTTGTGTTGCTTCCACACCAGTCTCCAAGAGTTTTATCCAGGACATTCTTCTCCATCCTACATTTCTTTTTTCCCCCCTTTCTTTTACCGTGACTGATCAGCTGTAACAATCTGTATTCTTTTCTTTTTTAAAATACAGTGGTGCCTCGCATAATGAGCGCACTGTTTAACGATGAATTCGCATAGCGATCCTTTTTTTGGGATCACTAATGTCATCGCATACCGATGCTTTCTATGGCCGAAAATCGCTTTGCGAATTTCACATAGCAATTTTTTAAAAACAGCTGATTGGCAGTTCCAAAATGGCCGCAGGACGCCCTAAATGGCCGCACGCAGCATTTTTGCGCCCTGCCCTCGCTTACCGAAGGCGCGAAAATGGCAGCTGGATGGGGAAACATCGCAGAACGGTGAGTTTTGGGCCCCATTAGAACGCATTAAACTTCGTTTAATGCGTTCTAATGGGTTTTTCCGTTCTGTATAGCGATGTTTCCCCATAGCGACGGTTAATCCGGAACGGATTAACCTCGCTATGCGGGGCACCACTGTACATTTTATTGGTTTTTCAATCTATCTACTTTTCATTAATGCTTATCAAACATCGTGTTACATGGGTTGCTTACAATTATTTGTTTTTTGCATCTTGGTGTCTTCCCAATTGTCCCCCCAAATTCCACACATCTTCCGATCATTCAAACTGTTCATGTATGTATTTTAGTATACAATATTGGCTGTTATTATAAAATTACTCTCATAGTATACAATGTTTTTAAAATCCTTTAATAACATACTTAATAAAAGTCATTCCAGTTCCAGATCTATATAATTTGAGGAAATTTAACCGACAAACTGTAATTTACACCAATGATAACTGAATAAGTTCTTAACATGTAATATATATTATCTAGAGCATCTTATACAGATTTTCTTTGTAAATTTGTTTAGCCATTTCTATCTTCACGTTTTCTATCCTATCTATAACAATATCATATCTAATGCATGTTCATTATGTACTGTTTGTTTACCCCAACCTTATACCTAGCTTCAATTTACCGTAAAAAAATAACAACACCATATGATGTCTTTACCCTGATTAGTGCTCCTTTATTTTAATTTAATTCTCTTTTTTAATATATAAGACATGCCCCTTGCAATTCCAGAAGTTAGGTATATACATGTGTGGCATTCAGCTCTGCTCTCACCTGTCCGTCACAGCTGGGCAGGGGAACCTCAGCCAATGAGAGGACGGAGGGTGGTGCAGAAGTGGGAGGAGCTGAGTTATATAAGGCGTGTGTGTGGAGTTTTTTGAGATCAGAGTTTGAGAGATGAGTGATTAAAGAGAGTGATTGAGAGTGAGAGAGCCTGTCAGTGAGGGAAAAAGTCTGTGAGCTAGTGTCTGAGAAACAGTGATTGAATAACTGATTTATACCTGTGATTTACTCTTTTTATTTCTTGTAATCAATAAACCTTTTATTTGTTTGAAAGAAACCCTTGTCCTTTTGATTATAAGGATAGGTTGGTGGCAGCACGTTTTTTAGTGAGAGGTAGTGAGCACTCTTATAGGCCTGGATTGGTAGAGGCTTGAGAGTGGCCTGTTACAACATGCTTTCCTGAGGGCCACCTTCCTGTTTTTCTTTTTTTCATCTTTCTCTGTAATTCCTTCTCTTAATCTTTTTTCAGTTTTTTGTTTCTGTCTTTCTAAACATTCTTCCTGAACATTTGTGTCCTCTGAGGCCATTTTATGCATTTGATTTACCTCCAATAGGTCTTTATACACGTGGTCTATCTCCAATAGATCTTCCAGGCTATTTTTTATTGATTCTGCTGATTTTCTCCTCTTATCTTCCCTTAAGACTCTCCTCAACTCCACTAAGTTTTCCCCATTAATTTCCTCCAGCTCTTCTTTAGGCTGGCATACACCATCCACCGCCCTCTCATTCCCTCGTTCATTGTTTCCTGTCTCCTGTTGACTATAATTCTTCTTCAACTGCGACGTGAATAATTTTGCCTGTTCGTTGTGGGATCTCACTATTTCTAAGATTGCTTGAAGGGTAAATTTTGTTTCCTCCCAAAATTGTCCTTTTTGTGTCATTATGTTCCAATTTGTCAAAAAATTGTATTCCAAGTTAAAGTTGTCCATATGCTTAAAGTAATCAGTCCAATTCCATTAAGGTTGAATCCAGTCTCCAACATAGATAATTTTCCCCGCCTAAAGGCTCAAAGTCCCATCCAGTTCAACATCCAGGATACAGTATGTAAGTTAGGCTTTCTAGGTTTAATTTGTCTGTAGTTCAGTTCCACCCTCAAAGAGAAAGGGAGTTGCAAACAGTCATAGAACATTCAAGGCCATTGATTCTAGGGATTTTGCCAGTGCCTTAGACAACTGTTACACATAGCATAAACAGATTTTGTTTTCCAAATTTGTTATCAGTAGTGTTTTCAGGGAAAAAAATCTTAAGTTTTAATGCTGAACTTCTTTCCTTTAAGTATAATTTAGTGTCTAATTAATGCCCAATTTATTTTCCTTGTGTCTCCCTCCGTCTCTTCCTCTCCCCAGCTTCTCTGCAGCTCAATCAATGATGATGGAGAGATGTGAGACGCTATTTCTGCTGTAGAAGTTGTCTTGTCCAGGGATAGTAAATACTAGAAACAATTTGTAAAGATGTTTCTCACCCGTTTGTAGCATGATGCTAATTAGGCTGCTTTATCGCTTCTTCATACCTGGCTGCTGACGATTTGCAAGCAAGCTAGTTCAGCAGCTTGTTTCCGCCCACTGGTCGATTGGGGAGTGTCACATACAGCACTGATGGTACCTGTCTGTCATGGGTTTGGAGGGAAAGTTCCATCCTATGGGGAGTGGAAGGCGGGACATCAGGGGGGAGGAGCTGTACTGTATATATATTTGGAGCTTGTGTGGAGAAGGGGAGTTGGGGTCTGTGTGTCAGACTGGGTACAACTGTTTGTCAGTTAGTACATACCTGATAGGTTCAGGTTTCTATCTAGGTAGCCAGAACTGATAGGTTCAGGGTCTGTGCGTTACCTTAAAGTGTTCAGTGGGAACCAATCTGTTGTATGTATATGATTAGGACTATGCCACGTTCCAGTTTCCTATTTACCTGATTCTTTTATTTACCCTGTTTGTTGTTTCAATAAACCTTGTTCTTTTGTTTATTAAAATCCATTCCTGGTCTGTGTGACTCCTTACAGGGAATGGTTGGTGGCAGCATAACTACAGGGTGGGATACTCCAGTAGGTCTGGGGTTGCCACATTGATTGGTGTCCAGCGTGTGGGATACGACTGGTCCAGTTGTCCAGTGGTCCAGCAAAGCCTTGGCAAGTGTGCCCAGAGCAAGGGGGGTCTAGTCAGGGAAAATCTGAGGGCGCGTAGGTAATCTTCTAGGCTTACCTCACGGGGAGGTAGGCTAGTGGAAGAACGTGCAAACTCAGATTGGGGGGACTAGATTAGGGAGCTCTGAGGCAACCCGTTTTGGCGGGAAAGGGCTGAGGCAAAGCTGCGTGAAGTAACAGTGATCTAGCCTGTCTGCTGAGAGGCCTAGCAGAGGGGGTGAATTCTGTCTGGCAACAGTTGCAAGTTGGTGCTGGAGGGACAGCAGCAGTCTATAGAAGGCTGTTTCTGAGGCAAAAGGAAAAAAGTCGTCGTTTTATTTTGAGGCGTGACTTTTGAAGGCAGCCTGTTTTGGGGGGGGATTATGCCCTTGACTCGAAGCCAAATGGCAGAAATGGGGGAAGTGAGAGAACCACAGGGAGACCAAGGTTCTGAGGAGGAATTTGGCTCAGTGCAGGAAGAGAGCACGGGAGAACTGACCTCAGAACTCAGAAAAATGCTCCTAGCCCAACAGCATGAACTGAGGGTGAGGGAGATGGAGGAAAGGGAAAGAGAGAAACAGAGACAATTTGAAATGGAAAGGTAAGAGAAACAAAGACAATTTGAAATGGAAAGGGAAGAGAAACAGAGACAGTTGGAGTTAGAAAAAATGGCGTTTGAGCTGAAGAAGATGGAAATAATGAGTAGAAATAGGAATAACAATAATAATGAGGGGAACCCAGGGAATGGGGAAGGCAGCCTGTCTAAAACTGACCTGAAGAAATTCCCTGTGTACCACAAGGGAGATTGCCCTGAGGTGTTCTTTTCCCTCGTGGAAAGAGCGTTTGTGGACTTCTCAGTAAGGGAAACTGAGAAGATGACCATTATGCGATCTTTAATCAGTGGCAGCCTGGCAGAAGTCTATGCAGAGATGCCAGTGGAACTGCTGAAGGACTTCGCTGAGTTTAAAAAACTGGTGTTTGCCCGGCATGGGATAAATGCTGAACAGCTGAGGCAAAGATTCAGGTCACTCACAAAAAAACCAGAGCAGACTTTTACCCAAGTGGGGGCCCAACTGGTGAGGTTGCTAGAGAAATGGCTGTCTCAGGAGGGGACAGAGACCTTCCAGCAGCTCAAAGACCTGATAGCGCTGGAACAATTTTATTCAGTCCTGCATGGGGAACTAAAGTTCCATGTGAGGGAGAGGAAACCTAAATCGGTGACAGAAGCGGCAGAGATCGCAGATTTTATTTCCCAAATAAGGAAGCCCTTAGGTGCTGAGGGGAAAACTGTGGGTAAGCCCAAAGAAACCTACAGCAGGTACTCTCAGGGACCAGGGAAAAACCAGCAAGGGGGAGGGGCCCATGTTGAAGGGAAGCCCTCAGACATGAAACCACCAAGACCTCAGATTTTGGAGGGAAAACCAAAACCAGATGAGAAAGACTCCAGGTACAGCAGAAAATGTTATTTCTGTCAAGGAAAGGGCCATCTAATCTCAGAGTGTGAGAAATTAAAGCAGCTAAAGGGAAATTTGCCTCATGATTTGAGTGGAACCAAGCCAAAAGCTGTGTTCTGTGTCCAGACAGAGCAAAGCTCCTTGCCATTGAGGGAGCCTGTTACCATGGCTACTCACTCTGGACCAGTTACATCTGCTGATCAGGCTGGGGAAAATGGTCCTCTTGTGGAGGTCAAGTGCTGCTTACTAGTGAGGACAGATTCGCAATTGTTTGAGACCGCAGGGGTGGATGTAGGAATACTTGACCATCAGTATAGGGGGCTAAGGGATACTTGTTCCCAGGTGACCCTGTGCCATCCAGACATTATTCCTAGGAAGTATATAATCCCAAATGAGAGCCTGAAGGTGGCAGGGATTGAGGGGCAGGTGATCTCACTGCCAGTAGCTGAGGTACCTGTGAGCTTTCAAGGCTGGAGGGGAGTTTGGCGGCTAGCGATTTCATCGACTCTGCCAGCAGCCGTGCTCGTGGGAAATGACCTGGCTGAACATGTGAAACGGGTGCTAGTGATTACACGCTCACAAGCTACCACGGGGACAGTTCAGGGGGGTACTGAAGAGCCCAAGGCTGAAGCAGGTGAGGGTAGTCCCGAAGCTGTGGCAGAAACCTTAACCACGGACAGCAAATTTGGCCAAGAGCAAAAGGCAGACGCCACTCTCCGAAAGTGTTTTGAAAAGGTGACAGCCACCCAGCTAACACCTGAAACCCCAGCGAGATTTTGCGAGAAAAAGGGAATTTTATATAGAGAGACCCTGATGAATATCTCAAAAGGGGGAGATGGGATCGGAAGTCAGCTAGTGGTACCTGAAAAGTATCGCCCCATGATCTTACAAAGGGGGCACTCTGACATGTTTGCTGCGCACTTAGGGGTGAACAAAACACAGCAGAGAATCACACAAAATTTTTACTGGCCTGAAATAGGGAAGCAGATCAAGGAGTTCTGTAAACAATGTGATGTGTGTCAGAGGCAGGCGAATAACCGTGACAGGACCAAAGCGAAGTTGTGCCCTTTGCCTGTGATTGACACCCCGTTCAAATGTATAGGAGTGGATATTGTGGGACCTTTGCCCAAGGCCACAAAGAGGGGGAACCGGTTCATTCTCACCACCATTGTGGACCATGCCACGAGGTACCCCGAAGCCATTCCCTTGACTAACATCAAAACTAACACAGTGGCAGATGCCTTGGTGGGGTATATGTCCAGGATGGGATTTGCCTCAGAAATAATCACAGATTTGGGCACATCGTTTACATCAAAGCTCATGAAACGGTTATGGCAAATCTGTGGAATTAAACACAAGGAAACCACTGCCTATCACCCCGAAAGTAATGGGGTAACGGAGAAGTTCAATGGGACTCTGATGCGCATGATTAGGGCTTACTTGGCAGAGAATCCAAACCATTGGGACCAGAAGCTGCAATCCCTTTTGTTTGCTTATCGATCAGTGCCCCAAGCCAGTACCGGGTTCAGTCCGTTTGAACTTTTGTTTGGGAGAAAAGTAAAAGGTCCACTTGATTTAATCAAACAAAACTGGGAGCAGATCACCCAGGGTGACCCACAAGATGTTGTGACGTATGTAGACACTTTAATGAATGACCTGAAGAGAAACCTAGAGCTAGCAGCAGAAAACCTGCAAGCTCAGAAGGTCAGACAGAAAACCTGGTATGACCAGAAAGCCAGGGAGAGGCACTTTAACCCAGGGGAGGAAGTGCTTTGGCTTAGGCCCTGCAAAGAGAACAAACTGCAGCTCAAATGGGCAGGACCATACAGGGTCATTTCCAAGATGTCGGATCTGAACTACCTTATAGATCAGGAAAAGACCGCATTTTGCAGCCCTTTCGGTCTATATGAGTTTAGAGTCCTTAGTTTTGGTCTCAGAAATGCACCAGCCACATTCCAAAGGCTGATGGACCAGACCTTAGCAGGGCTCAGTGACTTTACTGTGGCCTATATTGACGATATAGGGATCTTCAGCAATACCTGGGAAGATCACCTGAAACACCTGGAGATAGTGCTGCAGAGGTTAAGTGCAGCAGGGCTAACAGTAAAGGCAAGCGTCAGCTGGGTAGCCCAGAAATAAAATACTTGGGTCACATAGTAGGGGGAGGAGTGATCAAACCCCTAGAGGCCAAGATAGAAGCCGTTCGTGATTGGCCCAGACCCAACACCAAGAAAAAAGTCAAATCATTTCTTGGGTTGGTGGGCTACTACAGAAAGTTCATCCCGAGGTTTAGCGAGATGGCGACTCCGCTGACCGATCTGACGCGGAAGAAGACTGATGACCGCATACCGTGGACCAGCGACTGTGAGGAGGCGTTCCAGAGGTTGAAGCAGGCGCTCATCCATTATCCAGTGCTGCGTGCTCCCGACTTCGGCCGGGAGTTCATCATCTACACCGATGCGTCTAACAGCGGGGTAGGAGCAGTTCTTTGCCAGGAGGATGAAAATGGTGACCAGCATCCAGTGTCCTACCTGAGTAGGAAGCTCCAGAAAGGTGAGAGACATTTGGCAACCGTGGAAAAGGAGTGCCTGGCCATAGTATACGCGATTCAGAAGGCCAAACATTACATCTGGGGAAGACATTTTGTTCTGTGCACTGACCACTCACCACTGCAGTGGTTAAAGACAATGAAAACCCATAATAGTAAACTTATGAGGTGGGCTTTAAACCTGCAAGATTTTGACTTTGAAGTGAAGGTGGTCAGAGGGTCAATGAACTGTGTTGCTGACGCCTTGTCAAGAAGACCCGACGAGTGAAGACGGCGAAGAAACCATGGACTATGTATATTTTGGTGACCAAAAGTTAAATGTACCTGTTTATTGAACAGGCTTGGTTTGTATTAATAAAGGTAACTTGATGTATTGCAAATATTAATGTTTAAATGCATAAGTGATATGTTTGACCTAGAGTGAGTAAGTATGGGTTATGGGATTGTATTATAATGTATAACTGTTTATGTGTTTTGATCCTGGTTGTTTTTTTGGAGAAAAGCACTTTAGCTTTTCCCCCGCAAAACAACTTATAAAGGGGGGAGGTGTCACATACAGCACTGATGGTACCTGTCTGTCATGGGTTTGGAGGGAAAGTTCCATCCTATGGGGAGTGGAAGGCGGGACATCAGGGGGGAGGAGCTGTACTGTATATATATTTGGAGCTTGTGTGGAGAGGGGGAGTTGGAGTCTGTGTGTCAGACTGGGTACAACTGTTTGTCAGTTAGTACATACCTGATAGGTTCAGGTTTCTATCTAGGTAGCCAGAACTGATAGGTTCAGGGTCTGTGCGTTACCTTAAAGTGTTCAGTGGGAACCAATCTGTTGTATGTATATGATTAGGACTATGCCACGTTCCAGTTTCCTATTTACCTGATTCTTTTATTTACCCTGTTTGTTGTTTCAATAAACCTTGTTCTTTTGTTTATTAAAATCCATTCCTGGTCTGTGTGACTCCTTACAGGGAATGGTTGGTGGCAGCATAACTACAGGGTGGGATACTCCAGTAGGTCTGGGGTTGCCACAGGGAGTTTCCTGGATCAAACGTGGGTAACCACCATTCCCCTGTGATCAACAGGCTTCTCTCCCATTTCACCACCTCTTCGGGGTGATTTTAACCCCTAGGGGGGTCTCAGACAGGTTGGACTTCAGCCTAGGAGATGGAACCCCATCCTCCTGCTGCTGTCTTGTCGCAGCGTCAAGCCAGAAGTCCCACAATCTGTCTTCTTAATATTCAACATCAGACCTAGTTTTGCATTTTCGCCTTCCATCTCCCTCAGGAATTATTTCAAAGCACTGCTTCTGCCTGACTGCAAAATGGTGTCCCCTGCATATCTTAAAATATTGTTTTTGTCCCATCAATTATCTCTCCTCCTCTAGAAGCAAAAATGACAAAACGTCATGGGAACGTCATGGGAAGACAAGAATTGCTGGAAAATATTGTATTAGGAAAAGCTGGGGACAACAGGGGAAGTAAAAAGACCAAATATGAGACAAAGTGACTCAATAA
Source organism: Pogona vitticeps (assembly GCF_051106095.1). Taxonomy (NCBI): domain Eukaryota; kingdom Metazoa; phylum Chordata; class Lepidosauria; order Squamata; family Agamidae; genus Pogona; species Pogona vitticeps. The sequence goes on along the minus strand of NC_135788.1, from coordinate 33,893,216 downwards.
AGGAAGCCATGCACTTAAGTTTGCAACAGCTAAGTGGGGCTGTTCACAATACCGTGGGGCAGTGGTCCCCAACCTTGGGCCTCCAGATGTTCTTGGACTACAATTCCCAGAAGCCTTCACCACTACCTCTGCTGGCCAGGATTTCTGGGAGTTGAAGTCCAAGAACATCTGGAGGCCCAAGGCTGGGGACCACTGCCGTAGGGCATTCTGGAGGTCACCATCCATAAAGTCACTGTAATATTGGAAGCAACCTGATGGCATGTAATGAAAGCAATAACAATAATCCATATTTTTTTGTTCTACATTGCTGAAGTATTCCAGTTTTCTGACCTCCCCCATCCAGTTACACCCTCTGACAAAATAAGCAAGGAAAAAGGGCAAGTTAAACATAATGCAGCCAGTTGATGCTTCTCCCCAACTGCATGGTACTGCTTGGCCTCTGTATTTTTAGACAATAGCTCCTTTTTCCCCTGCAGGACAAAGACCTGCTTGCCTGGCATTGCCTGCACTTTCTCAGAAGAGCTAGCTTTGGTTGGCTTGCTTTAATCTTTCCCCTCAGGACTACAATTGTCCTCTATTGATAGCTATTTTTGCTTTCCTTGCCCTGTGTCATAGCTCTTGCTGGCGGAACTGAATGTTCAATCAGTATCCTGTCCATTATGATTTCGTTGTTTTCCCCATTACAGTGGTCAAAATGCAATCTGTTCAGAAACCTAGAATTTTAAAAATTTCCAACGCAACACTGCACTGGTCAGTGGCCTGCTATGGAAATTGTTCTTCAAAAATCAGAAGTGTTTGGTAAAAACACCTCTCTGTGTATGTGCCTCTATCTCATACACACAGTCTCTATTTTTCATGTAGCTCAGTATGGGCAGAAGGTATGAGAAGTAAGCTGGTGTTCACTTACAGCCTTCATCGAGGCCTGTGCTTTTAACTAAACAAACAAAAAGTCTCTGCTTACAACACAAATAGCAATATCTCAGCCCTAGTGGTGGCACTAGAGGAGAGATAATTTAAAGCTCTCCCTGCTGGGCACACATAAAATAATGCACATAGAAATTCCTGTGACACCCATGGAGCAGGTAGATGCCACCTGTTGTTAACTGTGCCCTACATTAGCATTACAAACTTGGTTAGCAGTATCTCTGGCCAAGGGATGTGGTGGCGCTGCGGGTTAAACCGCAGAAGTGCTGCAAGGTCAGAAGACCAGCAGTCGTAAGAGCGAATCCACGCAACGGAGCTCCCATCGCTTGTCCCAGCTCCTGCCAACTTAGCAGTTCAAAAGCATGCAAATGTGAGTAGATAAACAGGTACCACATTGGTAGGAAGGCAACAGCGTTCCGTGTCTAGTTGCGCTGGCCACGTGACCACAGAAACTGTCTTCAGACAAATGCTGGCTCTACGGCTTGGAAACGGGGATGAGCACCGCTCCCTAGAGTCGGACATGACTGGACTAAATGTCAAGGTGAACCTTTATCTTTACCTTTGCAATCTCTGGCCAGCCCCATGGTTCCAGGCTAACAAAATCCCCCTCACTAAGAATTCCGCATCACTGTTCTCCCACCTGAGTTTCCTTTCTCCTTCACCCTTTTCTGCTGGAGAGCGGCATTTTTGTATAAATTGCTCCATGTAGCCCCACCCCCACCCTTTCCCTCTCATTGGCCTATGATTGCTGTTAGCAGTCATAAACAGTAGTGGTCTGTACGTCTTGGCTGCCAAGGGGCTTGTGTGCTGTCTTTTGTGAACAAGTAAATTTCAGAACCATTATTAGCTCTTATCCTTTGCTTTAAATAGCCTCTTATCTATGAGAGATCACAGCAGAAAATGTTTGCTGGTTGATTAACCTGGAGAGGCTGTTCATCTTTGCTCTACAAAAAAAGAGGAACTCTCCTGAAACCTGTCTCTTCAGGAAGATAATGTCTCTTGAATATCTCCAAGGCATTGTTGCTCTTGGAAAATGTCTATGCTTATGTGGCAGCTTGGGGTCTATTTCCCGGTTGACTCTGATTCTAGTTTCAGTAGAAACATAATTTATTTGCTTTTTTATGTATGTATGTACGTACGTACGTACGTACGTACCTACCTACCTACCTACCTACCTACCTACCTACCTACCTACCTACCTACCTACCTACCTACCTACCTACCTACCTACCTACCTACCTACCTACCTACCTACCTACCTACCTACCTACCTACCTACCTACCAGTTTCCTCCCACACTTCCTTGAAGGAGCTCAGAGCCCTGAACATCATGTTCACACCATTTCTTCTCACAACAGTCCCACAGGATAAGTTAGACTGATAGAGGGGACGGACTAGCCCAAAGACATACCTTGAATTTCCTGGATGGCCCTGGATCATATATGATAATGCATGCCTCAGTTCTCTACAAGCTAATCCTTATAAAGCCCGAACCCAGACCTGCACACTCCTAAATGTGTGTGTGTGTGTCTTTGTCTGTCTCTGTCTCTGTGTGTGTCTGTGTGTGTGTGTGTGTGTGTGGGAGACGGCAGCAGCAACAAGAACCACGGGCAGTGGGGAAGGAAAGAGGGAGGAGCAGGTGGAGGGAGCCTGAGAGGAAGGGGAGGATGTGGCCAGCCCAGTGCAAAGCTGGAGGAGCAAAGAGCAGTCTTTGGGTAGAAAAATGAATCAGAGGCACAGATCCTCATGGATCCACATGATTTTTGTGTGTGATCATCTCCAAAACAATCTCAATGTACAGTTTTGGGGGTAGATCCCATTTTAAAATCATGAAGATGCACTCTTGGATTGGTCTTCTTGCACTACTGTAAAGGCGGACATCCCTCAATTCTCAGTTGTATTCTGTGGATACAAATGGGAACATCTGGAGTACTCTTGAAGAGGCAGAAGCAGACAGGCTTTCTAAAATGACAAGCACCTTGGCCACACACACCCCTCTCTCTTTCTCTCTCTCTCTCACACACATCTCCTCACCATAGTAGTTCGGGCAAGTAGCTAGTGTGAAGGCAGAGTGGTCAAGCATCAAATGAAACAATTTGTAGCCATGTGTAGCCCCCTACAACACAGCTTAAAACATATTAAAAGTTTTCCAAGAGGAGCAGTGTAAAAATGCAACACCTTAACCCCTATCTCAAGGAGATGCAGACAGTGGCTCATATACCAAATGACTGTCACATGACTTTCAAATCGCAGCAAAAAACTGTGCATATTGTGGGGCTAATCAGTAGTGTAGATGAGCCCTTCAAGCGCAGTGTCCAGAACTGGACATAATATTCAAGACGAGGCTTAACTAGTGCCAAATACAGAGGAACTAGTACTTCACAGGATTTGGAGACTAAAGGTAAAAGGTAAAGGTTCCCCTTGACAATTTTTGTCCAGTCGTATTCAACTCTAGGGGGCGGTGCTCATCCCCGTTTCCAAGCCATAGAGCCAGCATTTTGTCCGAAGACAATCTTCCGTGGTCACATGGCCAGTGCGACTTAGACACGGAACGCTGTTACCTTCCTACCGAGGTGGTCCCTATTTATCTACTTGCATTTGCATGCTTTTGAACCGCTAGGTTGGCGGGAGCTGGGACAAGCGACGGGAGCTCACTCCGTTGCGTGGATTCGATCTTATGACTGCTTGGTCTTCTGACCCTGCAGCACAGGCTTCTGTGGTTTAGCCCGCAGTGCCACCACGTCCCCCCATTTGGAGACTACACAACTGTTAATACAGCCTAAAATAACATTTAATTTTGCAGCAGCCCTATTGCACTGTTGGCTCATATTCCTCCAAGAACACCTGCAGCTGGTTGGCCACCACGCTCTCAATCAACTTGCCCAAGAATAATATATTAGTCATAATAGTAATTAGTTATTAAAAGCAATTGTTGTTAAATTTGGAATAGGCCTTATAATGGTCTCCTTTAAATGAGCCTCCCACAGAATGCAATAATTATGTGAATAGCTCATTCCCTGGTTAACTCCTTTGCTGGTTTTAAAAGCCACGATGGGCAAGGATCTAGAGATGAGGAAGTGGCTTTGCAGTATGCAACTGCCTTGGCCACATCCTCAGGCTGTACCAACCGAAGCTGAGCCAGTTTAACCAGACTAGACAATGCATCGGACATCTCCTTCAATTCTATGTATTGGTATAATGGTCCCAAAAAGATGCTTAGTGTGAAGTATGCAGTTTAGGTAATGTGGGGATATTTTACTAGGCCTAAGCTGAAAAGAGTTGATGACTGTTCTTTTAAATCCCTTTATTTTTCTTTATATTAGCTGGAGCTGTTATAATGTCGAGCACCATTTCCAGCCAATGTGATAGAAGCACAGATTCTGTAAGGGAATCGAAAGGTAAAGGTGGCTGAGAAAAAAAAATTAGCACAGGATCAAAAGTCAAGAGAAAATTGTGCAGCCAGCAAAAAGCAGGAATTAACTAAGGTTGTGAGGACCAAGAAGATGCTACTTTTCTTGTATGTTCAGTTACCATCCTTGTTTTTCAAGGGGAAAAAATCTTGTCATCACTAGAAGGAAAGGTTTTGCCCTCAGCAGTGGTGCCAAAAGGAGCGCTGAGCTGGAGTGACACGGAGAAGTTATTCTTGCCAGCAGCAGTGACACTGTTCAGATCTCTCTAACCAGGTCTGTTGCAAGACACTTCAATGCCTGTGGCCAAGGGAGAACCTGGCATCTCTATTTCACATATACAAAACCTGCTAGACTGATAGTTGGACCTAGCAGTAAATAGGGCCTGGCCTGTTATTGCTGCCCCCCAACCTCTACTTCAGGTCGTTGCCGTATTTTTCCATGTATAAAATGACACTTTCCCCTAAAATAAATAGAGGAAAAATTGAGCGTTGTTTTATACATGGAAGGAAGCAGTCATGTGCGTGCTCGGGCGCCCCTTGCTGCCGCCGCAGCTGCCCAATTGCCTCTTCTAGAGCTCACGGCTTGTCCCCTCCGGTGGCCCCAAGGCAGCAGCAGCAGCAGGAGGAGGAGGAGGCGGAGATGGAGACTCAGCTCACGTGGCCCTCTTGCCCCCTCCAGTGGCGGATGCAGCAGGAGGCAGAGGTGAAGGAACATTCACACGTGCTTGGGTGCCTCTTGCTGCTGCCTCCCCTGCCCACCCGATCACCATCTGCAGTGGGACTGATGGGCTCAGCTCATGTTGGCACCTTGTCCCCTCTGGTGGTGGAGGCGGAGGCAAATAAGCACTTGCGCGCGCTCAGGCGCCTCTTCCTGGTGCCGCCACCAGATCACCTCCTCCAGTGATCGTCTCCTTAGGGCAAGGGACAAGGCAGTGATGTGAGCTGGAGGTGAGCCTCCAGTTGCACTGGAGAAGGTGATCAGGCGGGCAGCAGAGACAGCAGCAGCAGGAGATGGAGGTGGAGGAGCAGTTGCCCATTAACTGCTCCTCAGCCTCCATCAAGGGTCAAAATTAGGGGGTCGTTTTATACATTGGGGGTCCTGTACACAGAAAAATACAGTACCTCATTCTGCCTAATGGGAGGGCCAGTAATTATGACCCCAGTGCCCCTGATGCATCACAGCTCTTGAACGATGCTACATTAAAGGCAATATAAATGGAAAAAGGGACATGGTGGCGCTGCGGGTTAAACCGCAGAAGCCTCTGTTCTGCAAGGTCAGAAGACCAGCAGTCATAAGATCGAATCCATGCGACGGAGTGAGCTCCCGTCGCTTGTCCCAGCTCCTGCCAATCTAGCAGTTCGAAAACATGTAAAAATGGAAATAGATAAATAGGCACCACCTCAGTGGTAAGGTAACAGTGTTCCATGTCTAGCCGCGCTGGCCACGTGACCACAGAAACTGTCTTTGGACAAAGGCTGGCTCTACAGCTTGGAAACGAAGATGAGCACCACCCCCTAGAGTTGGACACAACTGGACTAAATGTCAAAGGTAACCTTTACCTTTACCTAAATGGAATAAAGTTGCAACTCACTCGTTATGGCCACAGGGTTCTTTCCTCAGCATGGCGGACTATTCCTAATAGATAACAAGGTCTTTCAAACAAGCATGGTCTCTGTTTGCATCTCAGCCCAAACTCTGACCTGAGGCAGGAGTATTGCACTGCTGCCACTGCCCTCCCTGCTTCTTTGTCCCTCCCGCCTGTGCCTTCACCTCTTATTTCCTCCCAGTCTGGGTGTCTCCACATGCTGTGCTTCCTCCCTTCTACCAGTCTCATTTCTTTGGGCATGTCTCTGCAAAACCAGCTGTTTTCCAGCTGCCAGGTTCTGGAGACTCCATGGAACTTCAGCAACAAACAACTCCTTATGCTTCTCCATGAGCCAGAAATGTCCTATTCTGAGGTCTAGAAATTTCCCTCCCACTTGGAATACTGTCCCCTCATCCCACCCAGCCCTGTTATTTAAAATTTCAGTAAAAACCAGTTGCTGCTGTTGTTTTTGATTTACTATACTTATTATATGATAATCACCTTTTTATTATTTTAAAAGCACTTTTGACAATTCAGTCATTAGAACTGCAGAGCTGGAAGGGGATCCTATGGATCATGAAGTCCAACCCCTGTCAAGGAGGCACAGTGGGGAGCTGAACTCTCACAGTGGATTTCTGACACTGGATTCTTCCAAATGAAACTTCTGCTGTGCAGTCCTTGTGCCTCATTGCGAAATCTTATGAAGGGATCCAGAAAATTTCATCTTTTACTTGATAATTTCCTGGATTTTTCCATAGTTTCATGCCAGTTTCTCTTTCGCTATACAGTCATTAAACTGGAAAAATTGGGTTAACTGAACAGTGGCTCTGTGATGGGAATTTATCATTATAGGGGACTGGAATGCTAAAATAGGGAGTCAAGAGATAAAAGGAACAACAGGTGAGTTTGGCCTTGGAGTTCAAAATGAAGCAAGGCAAAGAGAGAGCAAGCTGGTCATTATAAACATTCTTTTCCAACAACACAAGAGGCGACTCTACACATGGACATCACCAGATGGGCAATACCGTAATCAGATTGCTTATATTCTCTGCAGCCAAAGATGGAGAAGCTCTATACAGTCAGCAGAAACAAGACCTGGATATGGAACAACTGATAGGTTCAAAACTGGGAAAGGGGTACGACAAAGCTGTAGATTGTTCCCCTGCTTATTTAACTTATATGCAAAATACATCATGCAAAAGGCAGGACTGGAGGAATCCCAAACCGGAATTAAGATTGCCAGAAGAAATATCAACAACCTCCCATATGCAGATGATACCACTCTGATGTCAGAAAGTGAAGTGGAATTAAAGAACCTCTTAATGAGGGTGAAAGAGGAGAGTGCAAAAAACGGTCTGAAGCTCAACATCAAAAAATCTAAGATCATGGCCACTGGTCCCATCACCTCCTGACAAATAGAAGGGAAAGATATGGAGGCAGTGACAGATTTTACTTTCTTGGGCTCCATGATCACTGTAGATGGTGACAGCAGCCACGAAATTAAAAGACGCCTGCTTCTTGGGAGGAAAGCAATGACAAACATTGACAGCATCTTAAAAAGCAGAGACATCACCTTGCCGACAAAGGTCCACATAGTCAAAGCTTTGGTTTTCCTGTAGTGATGTATGGAAGTGAGAAATGAACCATAAAGAAAGCTGACCACCGAAGAATTGATGCTTTTGAATTGTGGTGCTTGAGGAGACTCTTGAGAGTCCCCTGGACTGCAAGGAGAACAAACCTATCCATTTTCAAGTAAATCAAGCCTGAGTGCTCACTGGAAGGACAGATCCTGAAGCTGAGGCTCATCATATGAGAAGAGAAGACTCCCTGGAAAAGACCCTGATGTTGGGAAAGTGTGAGAGCAAGAGGAGAAGGGGATGACAGAGGACGAGATGGTTGGAGAGTGTCATCGAAGCTACCAACATGAATTTGACCCGCCCCGGGAGGCAGTGGAAGACAGGAGGGCCTGGCGTGCTCTGGTCCATGGGGTCATGAAGAGTCAGACACCACTTAAGGACTAAACAACAACAACAGCTTTAAAAGGAATCCTCTACCACCATCTAGTGGTTTTAAAATTTGTTACTATTGCATGAGAGCACAGATGTTCTAAGAATGTCCAAATGAATTCTAATTAGATAGCCAGTTAATGCCTTTCAGGGAATGATGCCATTAGATTGCCAAAACCTTAGTAAATCATGTGAGTTTCAGATGATCAATTAAAGTTACATATGCAAATTACAAAGTTTTAAAGTGTGGAAGCATAGTTCCTCTTTTTTTATGATGTATGTAAGCAGTATTTCAAAAGTACTTTCAGGTGCTGTTTCTCTCGTGTAGGAGATTAACTCTTGTTTTACTATAGCGTTTGCCATCAGCAGAATTTCATAAGCACCTTATGAATGTAGACGTTAAATATCTGCAACTCAATACACTAGAGGTAGTTGAATTGTTTGAAAATACTTAAACAACTAATACTGAACTCCAAAGAATCAACTCATCAATAACTTAAATACTGCATTCCTATTTTTATGGCCATCAGTCAAATTTCTTATTAATGGCAGATGAATGCATTGGGTGGCCTATGACTTCATAGCCAGCTGCAGGAGGAACAAAAAAAAGGCACATACTTAAAAATATTATAATTTCAGCAATCTGTGTGGCCCTTAGACCAACTACAGTGGTAAAGAAAATCTCTTTCCTGGGTTATTCTTTCCTTATAATAAATCACTTTTCCATATAAAGTATGTCCATTATTTCCATATTTCGGTTTTCCATACAAGGATAGCATAAACATGGAATACGAGAGAGTAGAGTGGTGTTGGGGAGACCAGTTACATAGAAGGTAGGACAGCCTTGTTTTTTGGAGTGGCTGCCGAGGTTTTTAAATTGCACATTCTACTGCTCTTGTTCTTCTTATTGCTTTGTGCCATCATGTCATCCCCAGCTTATGATGACCCTAGGAATGATCTCCAAAATGTCCTGTCTTCAACTACCTTGTTCAGCTCTTGTAAACTCGGGCCTGTGGTTCCTTTAGGGACTCAATCCATCTCACATTTGGTCTTCCTCTTTTCCTGCTGCCTTCAACCTTTCCTATCGTTTTGATCTTTTCCAGAATAAGCTACCTTCTCATGATGTGTCCAAAGGAGAACAGCCTTAGTTTCATCATTTTTGCTTTGAACTAGTTCTGGATTAATTTGATCTAGGACACCACTTGTTCATCTTTCTGGCAGTCCAGGGTATCTGTAAAGCTCTCCTCCAGCACAAGATTTCGAATGAATCAGGCTTCTTTCACGTCAGCTTTCTTTCCTGTCCAACTTTCACACTCGTACATGGTGACTGGAGCTACAAGATTGTGGTTGATCTTGGTTATGATCTTCAATCACAAATCCTTATACTTGGTGATCTTTCCTAATTCCTTCATTGATGCCCTTCCTATTCTTAATCTAGGTGAGATTAATTTGACATGAGTTTTTAAAAAAGGCATTCAGAAAAACCTTTGCAGTCAAGTGGCAGTAACTATATGCAACACAAATAAAAGCACCTGGCCATCCTTTTACTTAGAAAACTTACAATGCCTGTCTATAAAAAAAAAATACTAACAGCAGCCCTCAAGGGGGAGAAATTGCTGTTGCTTTAGATCTGGATTTCCTTCTCTCCGAAATGCCTGCATATCAACTATTGCTAAAAATAGCAGCTGTTCAGAAACTTAGTTGTGTCTCTCTACCCTTCATCAGCTTCCTTTACATTCCACTCAGTAGTTCTTTGTCTTCTGGATGCCTTAATGTGGTGCCGAAGGTTGAGTTTATAATGACAATGTGTAGGATTTTTCCTTGTTGTGAACAGGCCAGCTGTGCTGGTGTAACATATTGGAAGCAAGTAGCAAACATTCTGCAGCCTTGCAGAGAAAAAAAAAGGGGTGGGGTGGAGGAGCTGTTGTTACGATGCAGCTCATGTACCAGACAATCTCAGCAGGTGTCACTATAACAGGGGAAGTGTTGCTTCCTTTGACTGTGGTCAAGAGCGACACAGCTGCAAGATAAGGGGGAAGCGAGGCTAAAGAGAACCTGCAAAATGCCAAGCAACTGAAACTTCAAACATGCCAGAGACCAGATATTTAAAGTTTTTGTGAGATGTTCCTTACAGCCTTGGAAAAATAGCTAGCTTCCTTTGCTGATGTTTGGGAAATGAGGGTGTTTGTGTTATCATGGGTACGTGATAAAGGTGACAAGATGGCACACTTTAATAATGGCCAGAATAAATTTGTTGCTGTTGTTATGTGCTGTCACGTCGCTTCCAATTTACAGTGGTGACCCTTTGAATGAGGGATCTCCAAAATGTCGCGGCCTCGGCAGCCCTGCTCCGCTCTTGTAAACTTAACGTTTCTGGCTTATTTTGGGAAATCAGTCCATCTTGTAGGACTGGAGGTTATTCTTTTTCCGTCCATTCCTGCTGGCTGCGCTTAGTGTGTGGATGAAAGAGCAAGCTCATAAAGATGGTGTGACTGGATTCCACCTTCCCACCCACCCCCACCCCCAGTTCAAAATTCTTCTGCTTTAAACAACATAACAGGAAACGTTTGGACAACCACTTCAACAGGTACTTCGTCATCTCCATAATTCTGGGGATGAATCAGTCCTTCCGTTTGAACTAAGACTTGCCATCTACTGCTGATAGTCTCCCCCAGCCTCCTCTTCCCCTCACCCCCCCCACATCCTGGTGAGGAACTTGGTGAGGGGCTGAACACTGGTTGCCACAGCATTGATGCCAGGTCCCATCCCCCCCGACTTTGTTCTCCTTCCTTCTGCTTTGCCCTGTTCCCCCATGGCCCCTCGGCACCTGCGTCTTTGTCTCTGAGAGGGGTGGACATTCTCCTCATCAGGTTCTCTTGGTCTCCTGTCTCCCTTGCTCTCTCTCTCTAATTGTCTTCTCTCCCTCTTCTCCCTTTCCCTCTAATAGGAGGGCTTACATGGGGGCTAGTTAGTGGCATCTCTACCTCTTTTTAGGCACCTTCAAACACACCCATTCTCCAGTCCATGGACCATCTTTAACGACCCCCTCCAGTCCTTTGGTAACTTGGGGTCTTCATCTTTATCTCCCTTTCCTCCTCCTTCAGTCTGAATATCTACCTCCTCCTCAGTGTGGGCGTCAATTCCTTCCACCTCTTTCCTTCCTCCACCTTCCACTTGTATTACACTAATGTCCCCCCTCTTAGTATCTCTTTCCTCACCTTAATGTCTTCCCCTTTCCACTGCTATTCTCTTCCTGGTCTGTCGGGTGATTTCCATCCCAATATGTCCCTATTTGTTTCTATGGGGGAACGGGTGGTGTCTGTGGGAAGAGGGGAAGGCACATCAGCAGGGTAAGGGGCTTCCTCATCTTTCTGTTCCCAGATGGTCATGACTGAACAGCTGTAGAAAGATGTCTGTATGTGGTCACTGCCACATTGGACGTATCCAGTTGTAACTCAGGTGCATGAAATTTCTCTAATTAAAAAAAAATCCATTCTATGATTTAAAAAAACCACATAGGAAAATTCACATTAATTTTTGTAGGTCATGATGAAGGCTTAGAAAGCAGCTCAGCCTTGTGTTCCGTAAAGTTTTCTCCATACTGTTGCTCAGTTCCTATTTTAGCTCAGTCTTTTCCCAAAGGACGGACTATCACCCTCAAAACAAATGTGAACTGCAAATGGAGGGGACAGCACTGCAACCAGAGACAAACGAATAATCAAGGAATGCCTTGCTACTTTGAATGAGTTCAGATTTCCAGGAGCAGATGGACTGCATCCTAGAATATTGAAGGAACTGGCTGAAGATCTTCCAGAACCACTGTCCATTATTTTATTGAAATACAGTGGTGCCTTGCTTAGCGATGTTAGTTCATTCAGAAAAAAATCGCTGCTAAGCGATTTCATCACAAAGCAAAATAAAAAAGCCCATAGAAACGCATTAAAATGCAATTAATGCGTTCCTATGGGCTTAAAACTCACCGTTGAGCAAAGATCCTCCATAGCACTGCCATTTTCGGTGCCTTTAAAGCGAGGAATCCGTCCCAGAAAACAGCAGGCGGCCATGATTTTTTCCTGGCAGCCATTTTGAAACCACCGATCAGCTGTGCAAAAATGGGGGCTTTGCGATGATCGCTTCCCTGCTATCATTGCAAAGTGAAAATATGCCATAGAGAACATCGCAAAGCGATCGCAAAAAGTCCATCGCAAAGCGATTTCGTCGCTAAACGGAGCGATCGCTATGTGAGGCACCACTGTAATGGGAAATGGGTGAGGTGCCAGATGCTTCGAGGAGGGCTAATGTTGTCCCTTTCTTCAATAAGGGCAGAAGGGAGGAACCTGTGAACTACAGACCAATTGGCCTGAGATCAATCCCAGGGAAAATTCTGAAACAGATTATAAAGCAGTCACTATGCAGACACCTAGAAAACAATGTAGTAATAACTAGAAGCCAACACAGATTTGTCAAGAACAAATCCTTCTAGACTAAGGTCCTGGTCACATGAGGGAAATGTTTTCTACTTCTTCCAATACTCTCCATACCTCTGTTGTATTGAATCATGGTCATGTGGTTTATATTCCAAGATGAACATCCCAAGAAATTTTAGCAGTACCAATTTATTTCCTCCTATATAAATTATTACGGCTGGCTACACCATGCTACCGATATATTTTCTCTCTTGCTTCAGGGGAACCCTTGATTTATATATATAAATGTAATATGATTTTATATAACTTATAATATATAATATATATAAACTGATATTTTTGATACATTGATTTATCAGAAACAAGTCTCCCCCTAAGGTGTGTGACTACATGAGCATGCTTGACTTTGCACCCCTCCCCAGACAGTTTTTCTCCTCCCCTGTTCCCTGTGCACCTACAGCAATTGTTCCCAGCCCCTTTCATTCTGGTCACAATGGAACCCCACATGTAAGTGGGTGAACTCACACACAGGGTTTGTGTCAAAATTAGAGGGATCATTGATTGGGAAGGGATTTCTGTTTAGGAAAGTGTCCCTCTGTTGTACTGACTGCTCCTGCAGAAATGCACTGCACACAATGAAATTGAGATATTCACGTGACAGTACTGGCAATCACACCCCTGTGACATTGGCATAGCAATGTTTCAATGTATCTTCCCATAGAATTAAAAAAATTACTTAGCAATAATCTAATGGCAGCCACCTTCCTGGCTTTGATTCTGAAAAGAAGCGGGGAAGGGCGTGCACATTGGCAATCCCAGTAAAGAATACACCAGTACCACAAAGGTACAAAATAACACAATCCTCCTGGCGATGGGGAAATGTTATACCGCTGAATAGGAAAATGTCTTGATTTTGGCTCTGCATCCAGAAAAAAGAGCACCAGGCTAACTGGGGGATAACTAGAGAACATTCCCTTCATATGATCAGGGCCTAACGTGATCTCATTTCTTGATCGGGTAACCTCCCTGATAGACAGAAGGAAAGCTGTAGACATAGTATATCTTGACTTTGCAAAGCATGTGACAAAGTGCCCCATGATATTCTGATTAGCAAGCTAACTAGGTGTGGGCTGGATATAACAACTGTCAGGTGGATACACAGTTGGCTACAGAATTGTATTCAGAGGGTGATGATTAATGACTCCTTTTCAAATTGGGTGGAAGAAACAAGTGGGGCACCACAAGTCTCAATCCTGGGCCCAATGCTCTTTAACATTTTAGCAGGAGGGAGAAGTGGTGTAAGGTAAGAGGAATTGCCCAAAGCTCCAATCAAAGAATGCTGTCTAAGGCCTGTGACAGGGACCACGTCTTCTGCCCTGTGTGATCCAGGTGGATGGCCTCTCCACCAAGCCTGTGAAGCTGCATCTGGACCCATATTTCCTCTCAGATTACAAAAGGAAAACCTTTGTTGAGAAAAAAGCCTAATCCACAGTGCTATAAGTGGCTCTAGCCCTCAACATTAGTGAAAGCCAGGGGGGGACCTTATTTTTTAGGACAAGATGTATAAAAATATTCCCAAAGAAACATCTAATGTAAAAATATTGAAATACAGTGATGTCTCGCTTAACGAGTGCTCCGGTTAACGACGAAATTGCATAGCGATTTGTTTTTTGCAATCGCAAAAGCGATTGCATTGCGATGATTTAGATGGAAAAATATTGCTTCGCGATGATGGGTAAGCTGTTTTGCTTGACGATTTTCACATAGCGATGTTTCCCCAACAGCTGATCGGCGGTTCCAAAATGGCCACCAGGTAAAAAACATGGCCGCCTGCTGTGTTTTGGGATGGATTCCTCGCATACCGGGCAGCGAAAATGGCCGCCGTATGGAGGATTTTTGCTTAAAGGTAAGTTTTTGCCCATAGGAACACATTGAAGGGGTTTCAATGCATTCCTATTGGCTTTTAAAAATCGCTTAGTGATGTTTTCGGTTAGTGGTGATTTTTGTGGCTTAACATCGCTAAGCGAGGCACCACTGTATTAATTTACATATGAACAAGTAGTCACAGACCTTGCCTTTTTTTCTTGTGATACAAGGTAGAAAAGATAATATGGGTGCCCTGTTGTTTGTGGTTTCTGTTGTGCTACTTGCTAACTTCTTAACGTAGACCTCAACAACGTCCATATGACAAACGGGAAATCATTAACTCCTGCGTCTTACTCTGTCCTATGTTACAGTGTCTGTAACATAGGACAGAGTAAGACGCAGGAGCTAATGATTTGATGATCACTCCCAATGAAAGATGGGAGGAAGGATATATATTTGAAGAGAATGAAATATATCACTGTGGCTGTGGGAGAGTAACTGGGCAACTGATCTTCCAGTTCTATGACCAGATTTTGGCTCCACCTGTCATCCTCAATGGTTTTCAGGGACGTCCTCAGAAACAGCAGGAGCTTCTGTTGCAGCATCATGATAAGAAACCAGACGGCAGGTTTCTGTATAATCATTGGCAACTGGACAGTCCAACACAGCAGCTTTGAAGGATTGTGTCTCTGACAGAGACTACAATTAAATCAGAATGAATCCACGTGGCAACTGCCAACCAGTAAGATAACAGGAAAGGTATCAGAATAGATCACTCTTTTCTATTTCTATTATAATTCAGCTACAAATTCTCTATAAAGAGAATACTACCCTTTAATAGCACGAACCAAAGAAATTAGTGACAACTCCCTGAGGAGCCAGGAGTCCTACTATGTCTTGTGGAAGAGTTAGGCTGTTTAGCCTTAGGCAAGCTACTATCTCAAGATGTTTTACAGGTTCAGATGGAGCTTAAAAAGTTCCAATTGTGGGGGTTACCTAATTATTAATGTCTATTGCTGCAGACTGTGTCAGCTTATTGAGGAGCAGATGTACTAAACTCCGTTTAGATTTTTTGACTAAAGCTTCCAGAATTCCAGCTGGCCTAGTTGCCAACATAGTGCTCTACAGAGATTTGCATTAAGACTCCCATAGTTTCCCCAAACTGCCTCAGGCCTGTTCTAGCTGTAGCCTCAAACATGAAAGAGGCCTCAGGTTTCTTATCTGTGCCATAGAGCCTTATGCAATATTACCAGCACTAGGCAACATATGGAAGATCAGATGCCCAGTTACGCCAATGGGTCCCTTGAAAAGGTTTGTTCCCCAATTTCTCATTAAAGCGGCAGCCCTATTGCCTCCCATGAATGGGACTGATGTTTGCGCAGGTACTCTACAAAACCCATGTGGCTTAGCAACCTTGGGAATGGCACCCCCACACCGGGTGACAATACCTTGACCACACTTTGTGATGTCACTTTTTGTCAACTTTATAAAGTCTCCAGCACAGACTTTAGGTAGAGTCATCATGTCCTCAACAGAGGAAAGCAGCTTGGCAACAACTCCTGAAAACCAAAAAGTGGAAAAGACAGAAGACCTTTCCTCCAACAAAACAACTGGGGTGAAGAAGTCAAATTTATTTCACTGGACTGAGCAGGATGCTTCTGACATAGAGGTGGGTGAGGAAAGTTTTCTTCCAGGTACTCCTTTTAAAAAATCTGCTTGTAGGTTTCCCGAAACATCCTATTGGGCATCCTAAAATGTACCTTTGTTTTTTGGATCCTAAAGGGCTGCTGTAACAGCCTGATTTCATTGCAGAAGTACCAAAAACTTCTCCAATGAAGCCGTAACTTCTGAAAACCAAAAAGTGCAAGAAGCAGAAGAGCTTTCCTCCAACAAAACATCAGGTGAAGTATTCTAACAGTTTGGGGACTGAAATAGGCAGCGGGGAAGGATCGCCAATGACCACAAATTACAACGACTCTGAAGAAGATATGAAATTGGAGGCATGACACTATAATCAGAAATGGAAGATGAAAGGCAGCTTCATCCAGCACTTTGTCAGTGGCTTGTGCTTAGGAAAGGAAAACTCCGACTTCAAACCCCCACTGAGGCGTCACCATCGGCTTCCGTGCCATGAGCGAGCAGGCCGGCTAGGTGGGACTCGTTAGCCTGGGAAGGCAGCCCATTTAGGAGAAGGAAAACTCCGACTTCAAACCCCCACTGCCTTGTGGCTATATCCAATGATGGAAAAAGCTTCAGGAGTTAACCTCAAGGCAAAATCCGGAGCCAGAGTCCCGGAGGCAGTTCGTGTCATTCTGTCAACTCCTGTGACGTCGCTGAAACCAGTTGTATTGGCTCTTGCCTTTCCATTGGACAATTTCAGTGATGTGGAGAGGGGGGATTTGTTGCTTGGGTAACAGCCTATCCTCCATATTATTTTACCCAGGCTTCGTGCTCTGGAGAGGACACTCCAGCTTTGCGTACAACATCAAAACACTAGACGCTGTTCCAAGTCCTCCATACAGAGCACGTTACCATAGTCTCTTGAGACTGAATGATACCTATGAATTTGTGCATTGTTGTTCATCCCTTTCCCTAGTGCATTTCTACATGCGGTTTCCAGCCGAGTAGTAACATTACAACATTCGGAGTAGAGCAGAATCCAAAATATCCTATCATTCTGTCTTTATGATAATCTGGGAAGTGCCTAAAAGATCCATTCACTTTAAAAATGTGGGCCAAACAAAGTTCTCCTCTATTGCTGCAAAAGGATACAGGCAGTGAGACAATCACTTGAACATATGCAAAGTATAGCATTATCTTTTCTAGATAGTGTGGTCACCAGAGAATTTGATAGTAGGAATGCCAAAGGTGGTCAAACATGGCATTTCTGTCCTTGGAAGAAATCATTGGGAAGCTATCGTGGAAACATGAGACACAAAACTGTGCAAGTATGCGAATTGTAAACCACACACTGAAGATTTTAATGGAGACGGACAGTAGTTAGTCAGCCAGCAATTACACATTTTGCATGATCAATTACACGCATGATGCTGACCAAGGGAATCCTCCCTTAGCCTGCCTCTGGATGGTTTTATCATAAGCAGAGGGATTCACTTTCTCACCATTGCTCCACCAGTTGCCCCCCCCTCCATGTTCCCCAAATGCTTGGCCTCTGATAGTGAGGGAATCTAGATAGCTTTCTCTGTCATACTGTAGTCTGTTCCGGGTCCTTTCCTAATTGTGTCATTTCCTGTTGTGCCTTCTCACATTTCCTTTCCAAAAGGAACAGCATTCCCCCATGCTCTCCTTTGAACTAAAAATATAAATGTAAATGCAAAGGGAAAATCTGATTGCAACAGAACAAAGGGACATACCCATCAAATACCAACTGCAAGAGGGATAGTGAAGGATGTCAAAAAGGCTCAGAAATAACCCAAGTTCATCTCTAACTATGGATCTCACTTTGTCCATAGCATGGGGCGGGGGGAGAATGTTATGATGTTCTTCCAGGACAAGGTATGCATTATTAACAATGCTGAAATATACATTGGGGTCTCGACTTACGAACTTAATCCGTATTGGAAGGCAGTTCTCAGGTCGAAAAGTTCTTAAGTCGAATCTGCATTTCCCATAGGAATGCATTGAAAACCATTTAATCCGTACAGTATCTGCTCTTTTCGTCCATAGAAACTAATGGGAAGCTGCTATTCCGCCTTCTGCCACTAGAGGGGGATATTTTTTCTTTTTTCCTTTTAACCTAAGATGACTTAGCTTTAAAAAAAAGGAAAAAAAGAGTTCGTAACTTGAATCTAAGTTCGTAAGTCGAGTCCATATATTCCTATGAGAGCGGTTCATAAGTTGAAACGTTCGTATGTCGTGCCGTTCGTAAGTCGAGACCCCACTGTATCACCTCTCTGTATGGTGGCCAGAAGTAAACTGAAAGCAGTGTCTTTAGTTATGCCTCTAAATCTGGAAAGGAATACCAATTCATTTCCACAATGCCATTTTGAGCCCTTGGAGAAGCATCTCCTTTGCGTAAATGCAGACATATCAATTTTTAAAAAAAATTCTGAAAGAAACTCTATGTGCAGAGGGGTGTCATATAAGTGATGGAGAAAAAAAATATAGGAATGATTTTAGAGCAAGAGACCATGTGGTTTGAGGTTCGGCTGGTTATTATTCAGAGAGACCTCTCTGTGGGCTTTACTCAGTTGGAGCAGGCTGGACTGAACTAAATAGGGTCACTTAAAGTGGAGTGTTTATTTTATTTTATTTATTTAAAATATTTTTACCCTGCCGCTCTTGATGATCTTAACACTCGAGCAGACTCATAAAGGGAGATGTGGTCCTTGAGATAGTTTGGGCCCAAATCATTTAGGGCTGTACAGGTTAGAACCAACACCTTGAATTCAGCCTGGAAATAGATCGGCAGCCAGTGGAGCTGTCGTAACAGGGGGTTTATGTCACCCCTATAACCAGCCCCAGTCAGCAAGCTGTAGAGGTCCACTATGCCATTTGGTGCTATTCTTGCATCCACGTGGTATACACGCCTTGGTCCCTCTTCCTTAAGAAAAATAGGCAAGCAAACAATAACATATGCCCTCCTTGCCCCCTCCTGTCTCTTACAAATATTTGAACAAACATACAGACAAATGAACCAGATAGATCAGGCTCAACTACTTTAGAAGCTTCCACGCTCTGCATCAGAAGGCACTGCTAGTGCAGCATACATTTCTGGCCTGGCTGACCATTTTATCTAAGATGTATCAGAGAAGAAATGTTTCACTGATCCTCTTTTCTTTCCAATTTTTTCTTTTGTCTTGCACCCCACCCACAGCATCTCCCGCTGATACGCTCGCTTGGCCAAGATGCTCATGCCAAACACCCACCTGGCCCAGCTGTATCTTTCAGCAGCCATTGCTGGCTGCTAAAGCAGCATTTAATCTTTCACTTTTCAATGAAGGCTAAAGTGGCAGTTTTTAATTATTCTTCCTTATTCTGGTTACTTAGACAGCAGAGAAGTGCTTTGTATGGCTCAGCTGCCAGCCGATCAGGAGCTTGAGTCTATTCCCAGTGAAGTCTACAGTAGCACTGCTTCTGACTGTGCTGTCATCTGGAGGGACTCCTATTTTCAAAGATTCAAGTTTAGTCCCTTTTGACTGCTATTTCTCTAAGGTTTGAGTGTACCTTGTGGATATCCAGGAAAGTTTCAAATTAGAAATGAGAAGAGTTGAAAAATGCAGATCCAGTTTTTTTAGGAATGACAACTGACGCCTTTCGTTTTTGCTCGGCAAACACTTGTATGTCCTTAGAGATCTGTCAGTTCTTGTGTAGTTTTGAAATTAAACTAACTCCCCACTGGAGAGTATTTTCTTGCAGAGTCCACCTACAGTTGGGTGAAGAAGGTATGAGATGATACAGGAAGAGGAAAAGCAGTTTTGGAATGGAATAATGACTTCGGTTATTCTTAGGACCAGCAAAGGTAGGGCCTTGGCCAATCATTGGGGAAGAGGAACAGCAATGGTTATGGTACATAGAGCTGTGTCTGCCATGTGTCCTGCCCTATCTTGAGGGATCCTGCTGTCCTCAGGTGCGTTATCCTGATGAGCACATTACATGGCCAGTTATGGCAGAGTTGTCTCTTGAACGGCAGGTGATAGATAGGTTGCAATCTTGGCCTCATCAGCAACATGTCTTTGGCCAGTCCTGTCTCAGGTTTATCAGCCCCTTTCTCAGGATCTCAAACATAGACGTCCAGGATGATTAATTTTGTTTGCACATGCTAGTGCGCACAAATACTGCCCTGACTTCACACCCTGCAGTTGCTGAGATGTGTTCCAAGCTACAAATAGCACATCCTAGAACAATTATGTCTAGTGCCTTTTTAATAATACTAGTTTAACTAAATGAAAATTATACTTCAGCTTTTAAAGTTGCAAAGACAGGCTATTGTGCAACCAGTGAACATCACATTCAGCATGTGGAGTTAGTTGATCCTCCAGCTGTGAGTAATGCTGGAGTAGAAAGTGTTGGTATCAGGCTCTTTTTCATTTTTACTATGAATCTGTGTGCAATACCACCTACCTTTACTCCTCAAACATTCATGGAACATCCAAAAATGGCTTCTGAGTACTTGTAGAAGAGGAACAACAGGATTTTAAAAAGTATATTAGCAGAAATAAGGATACATTGATTTTTAGCGAGAAATAACACTGAACATTACTTGATCTCTTTAATTTCAACTGAACTACTTACTAATTTTTTGGCCAAGTATTCTCAACAAAGGGAGTCATAAAGGAGTGAATGTGCTGAGAGTTGCTTTTTAGGTTATATACATTCTGTGATGAGTGGTCAGAGCTGAGAAGTAACTAGTTACTCACAAATAACAAGTTAGTTGTAAGTAGTTCCCTTTCCCAAGTAGCTGAGATATAATTTAAACAATTATAATGTCACACTTCTTGCAGTGTAACTGTATTTATTAAACGTTTTATTGTTATGGAGAAGTGGGTCTCATTAAGTGATAGAGGAAGACCATCAGCTGGTTCAAGTGCTGGTTTGTGTTATGCCTTGTGCTGTTGCTTGGCACTTGGATGAGTGCTGAGGTGATGTTATGGTGGACATGAAAAAAGTGGATTTTGTACTAGAGGCTAGTGGCTTGACATTCAGATATATATTTTGATACATAACAGCATTTTCATGAAGTTTAGGCTCCAAAGTAAAAATTCCATATTCCCTACATTAACACATGTAATTCCTCTGTTAACTTCTTTCATTCTTTCTTTCCCCTCTTGAGGTTAACTGCATCTTCATCGTCGTCATTTAGTCGTTTAGTCGTGTCCAACTCTTTGTGACCCCCATGGACCAGAGCATGCCAGGCCCTCCTATCTTCCACTGCCTCCCGGAGTTCTGTGAAATTCATGTTGGTTGCTTTGATGACACTGTCCAACCCAACCGTCTCATCCTCTGTCGTCCCCTTCTCCTCTTGCCTTCACACTTTCCCAACATCAGGGTCTTTTCCAAGGAGTCTTCTCTTCTCATGAGGAGAAAATATAACTGCATCTTCAACCTCCCTCAAACCCCCCTCCTCTCTCTCTCTCTCTCTCTCTCTCTCTCTCTCTGTCTATCTATCTATCTATCTCTGCTCAAACCTGGTGTCTGTTTCCTGTCTTCTTGAAGTATTTTTTTACAACAGGACTTTAAAACAAACATCGGCCTAATTACTGCATGTAACCAATGAACATTTAGAATGTGAAACTGACATTCCATTTACATTTCATCTCATTTCATTCTGACTCTGACTCAGAATGACAAAGTGGATTTGTCCATGAAAGCTTACATTAAAATATAATGGTTACTCTTTTAGGTGCCACATGTTTTTGTCTTGTTTTGTTTCTTTGGATTTTGCCTGATATAAAAAGCATCTGTTTTCATTACTTCCAATAAATAGAAAAATGCATTTACTTTGAAAAAAACACACTGTAATCATAAATGATGAGCAGCTCTGGGAAGTGGGAACATAGCAACTTGGAACTATAACTGTAAATAATTTAATTCTAGAAGTAACTTTTTGAGCTCTGTAGCTGCTAAAGGCAAACAGACTCCAAATATTGCTGATGCCAATTCCTTTTTCTCAAACACATTTTAGTATATTAGATATATTACTTCAAACAGGTGTATGCTCATTCTTTCTCTATGCACTGCAATTCCTCATTTCCTTTCTCCGCATATTCAGCCTAGACAAATGTACATGTCTCTTTTTTCCTGATAAAGAAAAGGGTGTTCTATTCATAGGAAAATAGTTGAGTTTGGTTCTCAGGGCCTTTTTTGTTTGTGCTCTGCAGGGTGCCTAATAGCTCTGCAGGGGTAGGAATCCAGTTACGCAAGCAACCTACAGTACACACTGCCAAATTTCTCAAAAAACCTGCTAATTAAACAGTGTCAAATTCAAGAACAATCAGAAGTGGGGAAGGTATGAGAGGACACATATTCGGTACAGAAGAAAATACGGAAAGGATGACTTCTGTCAATTTTTGATTTTATTTTACATATTTTATGTAAACATTACATTATTTTAAAATTATCATTTTAAACTGTAAATTGTTATATGTTATGTTGTTACCCGCCCAGAGTAGTCTATATGACTAGATCTGCGGGCTATAAATGTAAATCAATCAATCAATCAATCAATCAATCAATCAATCAATCAATCAATCATTCATTTTATTTACAGAGCATGTCATTGTTATTTATAAACTAGTTTTGTAGTTACAGCAGATATTCAGCTAATCCTATTTATTTATTTATTTATTTATCCATTCATTCATTCAATTGTTTAATGTCAATAAATACTGAACTTGCACAGTGCCTTTCCCCACTGTTTTGAAGACATATTTACCTAAAGAAAGCTTTTCATGATTTTGTGAGAAGTGCAGCATATTCAGCTAACATTGTCTTTTCAATTTTGCTCATAATATTCAACACACAAAAAGCCTTAGTTTTCACTTTGCCTTTTACAGCACTATGCAATTAGCTATAAAAGGTATAAAACAAGCGAATAAATGTTTCTGAATATCTTTTTATGCCACATTATTCAGGCTTATACATAAACTATAGTGAGTCTTTTAAAATATTTAAATGTTCCCTGTTTTATTTCTTGATAAATCAAAGGACTGAAATTGCTGGGGTTAATTTCCAACTTGAATAAAGACTTGACAATAAAGGGAAAATAATAATACATAATTCAAAAAACTGATATTATATTGTCTAAGCATGAAATGGGTAATATATATGGTCATGGATTTAAACTGGGCCCTGTGTTTACAATAACATGTCAAATAGTTAATTGAATGGCAGGAATGACATTTATGTGAAAATCAGTGGCATGCTCCATTCACTTGCTGTTTTGTCTCACACCAGAAGCAACGTGAAGGCAATCAGCCTACTTATGTGAGGCTAAATTGTGTGAATACGTGTGTGTGTGTGTGTGTGTGTGTGTGTGTGTGTGTGTGTGTGTGTGTGAGTGTGTGAGTGTGTGTGTGAGTGTGTGTGAAGGATAGCTGAGTGGCTTAGGTTTCTGGCTGCGGAGTCAGAAGTTGGGAGCTCAATTCCCCACTGTGCTTTCTTGTGAGAGTCTGGACTCGATGATCCATAGGATCCCTTCTATCTCTGCCTTTCAAAGGTTATTCAAAGGTTGTTATTGTTATAATGTAGTTTTGTATACTGCCAATCCAATTTGCACTCTTGGGGTGTCTTCCAGCTCTACAATTGTAAAAGTCTATTACCAAAACCAGCCCATACGTCCATGGTTTGTTGCCACTTGTACCCTATATTGGTCATCTGAATGGCTTGAATTTAGTGTGTCATGTAATGCTAATATGTCTCCAGTTTTCAGGCAATGAAACTGAGGGTCAAACTAGTATATATAGTAGATTTTCTGTTTATTTTTGTTAATTTGTTGGCCCCTTCTGTCTGTGTATTTGTTTGAATAAATTTGTAAAAAAAATTATTTTCATCTGTTGTTCTGATTTTCCATTTGGGCCATGGTCTACAGTGGGCGAGAAAATCCACAACAGGTTTCTTTTGTTGTGGTGTTGGTCTCATGCTGTTGTTACTGCCTTGATAAAGGACTTTTGAACAGAATCCTCTTTGTCACTACTGCGTGTGCAAGGGTCTGTTGTACATGCAGTTGTCTGTTCTCAGCATTTATGCAAGGGCATATTCGCTGTTGTCCTTGTGCACTAGGAAGCCCTGTTACTTTCAATAGGTCTCCAACTTTTATAGGTGCAAGCTAGAGATTATGTGGAACCTGATGCCCATGGATCATTATGCTCTATGCTTCTTTAGCAGGAGCCTGTCTTCTGTTTGTTACAGGACATCATTTTCCCTATTTCTATATCTTATGCTTCATGTGCTTTTTAAATTGGTCATTGGAAGATAAATATCTGTTTAATTTGAACACATGAAATCTCTATGGAGGGAAAGTGAGTTAATATTTGAGGGATAAGAAACGGGTTAATTATATGGAATAGGCATTCTCCTTAGTGTCTACTTGATCCCACAGTCTTAACTTTACAGTGAGAACCAATGTGTTGGGAGAGAACGAGTTTTCACTCATTTTTAAAAATGTATGTTGTGTGTTTTGATATTTGGCAGCTGTGCTTCAAATATGTTCATCCACAATGGCATTGAAATAGCTAACGTGTCTTAAATCTCTTCTTACAGAAATGAGATGGGTGAACTTGCTAATATTTCTTTTTTTAAAATGCCTCAATTTTATCATGCATTAAACAGAAATAAAAGCATATGGCTTCAAGAGAGAAATGGATGCCAGCATTCCCAGATGGCCTTATTATAAAGTGTCCTGCAAACTGGAACTTAACTGCAAATTAGCAGTACTGCTGATGGCATTTTCCAAAGGCACTACCCCTGTAAAGTTGGCTGGAATCACCAAGTAAGTGGTATATGGGGTTGTCAAGAGACCAGAATAAATGGACACAGGTGGGCATTTTACCTCTAGGCCAGTTGCCAGAATTTTCCATGCAGAAGGACAGAAATTTTGTCCAGCTGCCAAAACTTTTTGAATAAAGTTAGAATGTTCAGTATAAAAATCAGCATCATTTTTGCTTCAATTCAGTGGTAGATCTTAGGATGTGGATGCGGTTGGTCCAGTACAATGGTCGCCGCATCTAGTTTCTGGAAAATCTCAAGTAAAATGTCAG
Organism: Pogona vitticeps; assembly: GCF_051106095.1. Taxonomy (NCBI): domain Eukaryota; kingdom Metazoa; phylum Chordata; class Lepidosauria; order Squamata; family Agamidae; genus Pogona; species Pogona vitticeps. The sequence continues at coordinate 33,868,280 of NC_135788.1, read as the reverse complement.
GGAAAGACCATTCTTGAGTCCTTGGCAAGCTGCTGCTAGTCAGACAAAGTAAATAGTTGTGGTGAGGTAAACATTACCAAAGACTTAAGCTAGAATAACTCAGGTGCAAACTGTGTAATTCAAACATAAAACTCTAGACCACCAGACAATTCAACATACCTCCAGAGTATTCTCTCATTCCTTGCTGCTGCGAACACTTTACAACCCTGCCTTCCATTGGTTCTTTTGAGTCAAGGCTAAAAATCAGCAAAGCAACATGGTCATATGCCATTGACTGCTGTATGATGACTGCTTTCAGTTGTACCATTGTACCATTGTCCAGGCTTTGCCTTGGCCTAGTTAGACATCATGACATTTGAAATAAAAGAGGCAAAAAAACACCCCTTATACAACCAAAAAGACACTAGCACTGCATGAAGGGAGGCACATGGAGAAATCAGATTCTTCTCCCCAAATCCTGAAGTATGGGTACTTAGTTATGAGGAAAATGCACTCTGTAAACCTGTTGAGCAGAATTATCTATTCTTTGTATGCTTCAGAATCAAACCCTGTGGGACGAAGGGGGCTTTAGCCCTTACTGAGGCATTCATAATATATATGGTTTATGTGTTAACCCCACCCTTCACTGTCACCATTATCCAGGTGCCGGGCATAAGATCGTGTGGAAAGTGTCCATGTATACCTGAAGCTATCCTCTACAGAATGATTGTCTTGCTCCACACAAGGAAAGTGATGATGGAGGAAGTGAAACTAATGTTTTCTCAGTGATTTGGAGTGGAAAATTTCCAATCAATTTTTTTCCAAAATAGTTATTTATGCAGTGAAAAATTCTATGTATGCAGTAATTATTGTTTTTTTTTTAAAAATCACAAGTAACAATGAAAGGATGCCAATCTGTTTCAATCTAAATTACACAAGAGATTGGACACACAATGAGAACAAAACTGGAGCTGTTCCAGTGATCTCAGTGGAAAAGAGTTAAATCCTTTCGAAAGTAGAGCGGTGGACAATCGCAGCATAATGTGCACAATTCAGTGAATGTGTTAAAATTAGTGTGTCAATAGTGTTCAGTGCTTTTTCGCTTTAAGTTTAAACAGACAATGTAAAAGGAAGTAAATGTTATGAAAGATTTATTTGACTAAAATGTTATTTAATCATTATAAAGTTCTGAATTTGGTAGGAAATAATGTCCAAACCTCATGAAGCAAATTTTATTTTTTCCTAGAGTGTATATTTTTTTCAAATATTTTTGGGGTTTTGAGACACTTGGACATTTTGTTTAGTAAGCGCAGATCAAATAAACATACCATGTCCCAGTGAAGATACAAACAAACAAACAAAAACAAATAGACATGTGAGCAGGAAGTCACCTGTGGAGGACAGAAAACCTCATTATGTAATGTTTGATTTTTAGTTACACAGAGCTGTGGTGATAGGTGCAATCAGAGAATGGAGAGTAGTCACTTGCATAAAACATTATACTTTGTTCATTGTGATTTACAAGAGATAGTTGAGTACTTATTTCAAGTTACATTTATAGTAGCCTCTCCTGCAGTCTCTTAACTATAAACAGTGCAATAAAACAAATAGATAAAAGATATTTTGAGACAGATCAGGTGGAGAGAGAAAGTAACAAGGCCAGAGTCATCTGGTGAGTCTCCTAGTTTGATGGAGACTTAAATGATATCTGCGAAGATTCAGCTGAACATGCTAACCACTTTATTATCAAAGTAAAAATAATAAAATGAAGGTTTCTAGTTAGGTGTCTGGCCAGCCAAGTAACCCCTAATTATAAAACCTTTTAAGGTTTAATAAGAACACCAGGCAGTGTTAGCTTCAGTTTTCCCCACAATATCCATTCGCAGCGGAGCCTCTTCGCTGCTGCCCCATCACCTGCTAGTCTCCTGGTACTCATGTGGACTTTCTGGGTTATAAGGCTTGGGACTTAGCCCAGATGTGAGCCACAACGTCAAAACTGACTACAAATTTGTACCCCTGCTTCCTTTTGTTTATTCAGTAAACAAGGATCCAAACAAACATGGTCATTTCCCCCCATATGGCAATAAATGTTGTTTCTTTTTCTTAAGGAGCCGTAGTCTTGGAAGGAAAGCAACATGGTGAAGCATCAGATGCAGACTGTTCTCCATGTGATAACTGAAACCTTATGGAGAGAATTAAAGCAGCCACCATATCATTACTATAATGTGTCCCCAATGGCAGAGATAAATGGAGGTGGCAAGTGGCAAGCAGAGGGCACAACGTGAAGGTGTATGATGAAAAAGGCAATAGGCTACACGGCCCTAAGTGTCACTTAAGAGGTATAGAGCACTAGGCCATTGGTTTCCTTAACATTATTCTGATTTTAGTAATGGCTGGTGTATTGTCATATAATCACTTTTGTGTATGAGACAAAAATGTTAAATTCGCCAAAAACATAAAGGAGAGCTATACAGTGGTGCCTCGCTTAGCAATGTCAATTGGTTCAAAAAAATCGCTATGGGAAAACATCGCTAAGCGAAACACCATTTCCCATAGGAATGCATTGAAAACCGGATAATCCATTCCAATGGGAACAGATTACCGTCCTTAAGCGAAAATTGCCATAGGAAACATTGCTAAGCGAAACGCGGTTCCCCCATTGGAATGCATTGAATAGGTTTCAATGCATTTCAATGGTTTTGACAGGTCCGTTTTCGCTATTTTTAAAGTATCTTAAAATGTTCAAAAACTGTTTAAAATGCTTGGAATCGTTAGTGCACCTTGTAAAACCTTTGCAAACTTAATTTGGCTTTGTTCTGAGTCTTTGTTAATTTTTGGTGAATTTTTTTTGAAATGCATTGAGCTGTAGGTTTGACAGCTGTCAATGGATTCCAATGGGGGGGAATTTAAACAGCATTTTAAACGGTTTTTGAACATTTTAAGACACTTTAAAAATAGCGAAAACAGACATCGCTAAGCGAAACAGGGGGACCCAAACTGTCATCGCTATGCGAGGCATGGTCCCGAACATCGCTATGCGAAATTTCCCCATTGGAAACATTGCTAAAAGGAGCATAAGATCGCTCCTAAAACCTCATCACTAAGTGACTACATCGTTAAATGAGGCAATCGCTAAGCGAGGCACCACTGTATATCTGAGGCACATATAGGTACACATAAAATGCTTAGATTTTGCACTTGCCTATTTCTCCATAGACAGATAGACAGACAGTGAATGTGGCGTCAGGGATAGAGTGATGAGCAGGACTCAGGAGGCCAGGGTTCAAATCCCCACTCAGGCATTGAAGTCGACGGGGTGTGTGGAACTGGTAAAACTGCTTAAATATCCCACTTGTGGTTATGGTTGCTATAGGTTGGTTCCAACACTTAACTCTCTCTCTCTCTCTGTGTGTGAGACATTCTGTGAGCTCTAGGGAATACGTTTGAAATGTCAAATCTAGATAATACTAAGTATGCATCTTCAAAAATTTGTTCAAAAGAAGTATTGCTGACTTCTTCCTTTTCCAGTGCCATGCTAAGTGCTGTATGTTTGGGGTCTGCTAATGCAACAGTCATTTCTCAGAGGCATCCAAACAGAAACCACATCAATAAGATACTAAACCCTTAATTACAGTAATGTATGTTCTGAGGATTCCTCCTCCCTCCCTCCCGCCTCTCCATTTTCCATCCACCCTAGACCTTTCTTCATTCCCTTGGGGACAGTCTCCAAAGTACAGCATCTCAAACCCATCACAGCAAACGCACTTAAAACGGCTGCAGGAAATTTGTTTTACAAGGCTGGTTTTAACTGAACTACCTGCTGTGCGCCACATTGCTACTGTTTGGGAAATGAATGATGGGAATAGCAAGTCTGTGATTTCATTTGTTCAGACCGATTAGTCACACGTTGCATACGGTATCATTTGCTTGTCACTTAATGACTGACCAGCCTGCCTGAATCATTAGTGCCATAGTGCAATGAAAGGAAGACATAAGCATAATGAGGAGCTGAAGGAAAGCGGAGTGCTGTTTTACCTAAAAGAAATGGTGCACAGAAATCCAGCACAGCTGCAGGTGTTCCAATGACAATGTGGGAAGCAGTTAGCTTCCAATTTAGCAGAAAATTAAGAGCGAAAAAACTGTTATTTGTGAGAGAAGATACTCATGGCAAGCAATCATCCATGCTCTATATCCACAAGATGAGCATTCAGCTGTCTTTGTCGTGACTTAAAACAATTGGTGTCTTGGGCAGCATTCAACGCCAGATTGGTGCTTATTATCTGCAGTTAATTCTTTCTTGCGATATTTTGTTTTTCTCCCCCCCAACCCCACTATTTTATGGTTAATTTGCTTGCATGAATGTAAAGCCATTTAAGCTGAAAAATCTGGATTGTGGTTTATCATTGTGCTCTGAGCTGTGTGATGCAACGTAATTGGCAATTTTGAGATTCATAATTCATTTTGATTCATGCAGCCCCATGCAAAACCTGCTTCTCAAACCGGTGGCAAGCTTGATTTAAAGCTTGCAGATTCCTTTAGTCAAACAGCACACACAGGTTGGAGATACCCTTGTACAGAAAGTTTGTCTGTTCCACTTCCCAAATAAAATACAACTTAATACTGGAACTTAGGAAAAAGATTTCATGTGTATAACTGTAAGAAGTGACATATGCTTAAAGTGTTGCTCTATGGCTTGGAAACCTGTTCTGTTTTGTAGACCCTGTCGTTTGTTTCCTTGTACAGTAATGGGCAAGTCACTTAAAGCTTCTGGTTGTTGTGGGTTTTCCGGCTCTTTGGCCGTGCTCTCCCATCCTCTGACGATGCCGGCCACAGAGACTGGTGAAACATTAGGAAGAACAACCTTCAGAACACGGCCAAAGAGCCAGAAAACCCACAACAACCTTTAGATCCCGGCCATGAAAGCCTTCGCGAATACACTTAAAGCTTCCTTTATTATAGTTGAAGTGCTCTCTCAGGAAAATGATCTGTTAGGAACTGCATCCATGACAGACGATTCAGGAAAATATGGTGTTTTGGAATAGTGTCGTACACTATAGTTAACAAGTGAGCGCCATAGATTTAGCTGGTACATGTTGATGCTATCTTGCTTGTCTAGAATCTTTAAGGTGTACTTAAAAGTTAGGAAGAGACTTCAAAGTGAATTCTCTGGTTGGAAAAGGAACATTTTGAGAAGATTTTAATGCCACTGCAATTGGGGGTCAATGATTAGAAAAGTTTTTTTCCAGGTAAAATAGCTTCTGCAGAACTAGCCTTGTAAGTGGCAGAGATGATCAGGAACTGTGCGACTACAAAACAGCTGAATTGCTGTGATCTGCAGTTTTTCAAATCAGTTCCCTGATGGTTTCTGCAGGTGAAATTGCTGTAGCTGACCAACAGCAGAAGCAGCTTTTGATCTGATGAGGTGCTAATTGGCAACATCCACCTCTAGTTTTAGATTCCTTTTTCTGAAATGTCCATGCTGAAAGAAAGACAGAAAAAAAAGGAAACATGAGTGCCCTTTGCCTCTGTATCAGACAATCACACACATAAGAAAGTGGAGAAAAGTGATGCCAATCAGTTGGAGAAAATGTAAGCCATGCCTATCCACAACAACAACAAAAAGACAGTTCCTCATCGTCAAGAAACAATTGACCACCAGACTTTCCCATGCTCAGTTTTGTGTTGTGTAGTTCTGTTTTTTAATTCAATTTCATTTCTGCCAATAGCTGGTTTTTAATTCAGTTTTGTTCAATGCCAATTGTAGGGGTAAATGGCCAGTGCAGTTGCCCCCAGAGATAGTTTTAAAGGTAGATTTACAAATCTGTGAAGAACATAAATTTGCCATTAACACTGAGCTGGAGCTTCTTGAATCAGAGACACATATGCCAATGGATGCCAAACCACCACCACCACCACGTTGAGGAATGGCAGAAGTATCTGGTTGACCAATGTGGAAAATAGGATGTTGGATGAAGTGAACCTTTGGTTTGAATCAGCAAACTTCTCCTTACATCTTTCCAAAAATTAAATTCTTAAAAGGCCATCCAGTTTATAAATGTGGGATATTGTGCTTCTGCATCCATGATTCAAAATGCCAGGAAATGGCGAAATATTGCCCAGAGGACGATCACATGATATGTATTGTGGTTACTGGGAGAAGGGAGAACCAAGAACAGCTAGGATGTGGCTGCAGTTCCTCTGTCAAAATGCTCTGAAGGGCTGTTTTTAGACTTAATGAAATGGTGATACAAAGGTGTGAGTTAGTGCAACACATACAAGGAAGAAACATACACACCCTTTAACCTCTCAGGTAAACTAATGTTGCTGTGCTTGCTCCACAGAATGCAGACTAGATAGCTGTCCTCCAGATCTACAGTATCCGTCTACACCCGTATTTGGGATAGGCAACCTGAGGAAACAAAGCTATATAGGCCAAAAAGATCTTACAGACATATAGTCTCCATGTTTTCCAAAAGATGTTGCCAGTGACAGGGTCTATAAACTTGCCTTTTGAAATTAAACCAAGGGGAACTAGGAGTTAGCAAAGATTGTTACTTGAAACCAAGGTTCAAAATCATCCATACTATGTAAAAGATACGCAGTGAAGAAAGACAGGGGAAAACCAGCTCATTTGAAATATGGTATTGGAAGAGAACCTTATAGATACCATAGATCAATAAAAACACGGATGTGATGCTCAATCAAGTCAAGCTTGAACTCTTACTGGAGCAAAAATGAGTAAACTGAAGCCATTGTACCTTGCACGTATAGCAAGAAGACAGAACATACTGGAAAAGACAATATTGCAGGGGATATTGAGGGGGTAGTAGGAAAAGTGGTAGACCTAATATGAGGTGGGTTTACATAATAAAAGAATCCACAGCTGTTAGTTTGCAAGGCCTGAGCAAAACCTACTGGAAAAGACAAAGGAATACAGTGTTGCTAGTTTAAGAAGACCTGATCAGACCTGTTAATGCCAGGATATTCTGGAGGTAATTAACTCATATAATAATCAAACATTAGAAGTTACTTGATATTTGGAGGTTGTGTGTGTGTATGTGTGTGCTTAAATTACCAAGCAATTGTAATGATAAAAATGGGTGGAGTGATTGAGTTATCCAGCTACCAACAGGATATAAGCACAAAAACTCTACTAATATACCTGTATCTTTTCCACAATACTGTATGTCCTCAGCCATGGGGTGTAGAAACTTTTCTTTTAAAATAATAAAAAAGGAACACCCAAAGGGCAGATAAATGAGTGTAGAAACTTAGATTTTAAAATAAAAAATGTCATCTGCAGGACATCCATCATGGCTTCTCTTTTTTATGTTTATGGCTTCCTTTTGCTCCCTGTCTGTTCCTACCAGCAGGTCCAAAAAGAAAAAAAAGTTTGGCTACACCCTGTTTTCGTTTGCCTAACAGATATGCTGCCCTGTTGTGTCAATTTTGTATATAACTATATTTTCTCCTCTGTATTCACTTCCAAATTCCAATACACTGGTCAGCTTTCAGCAGCTATGTCATTAAGCATTAACTATCAACAGTTTATGAAGGATATTTTATGGCCCTGGGGTTAAAAAGATTCCTAGTCCCTCAGTATATTTTATATAATATTCCTAAGTGTGTGTGTGTGGTCCCTCAGTATATTTTATATAATATTCCTCTCTCTCTCTCTCTCTCTCTCTCTCTCTCTCTCTCTCTCTCTCTCTCTCTCTCTGTGTGTGTGTGTGTGTGTGTGTGTGTGTGTGTGTGTGTGTGTGTGTGTGTGTGTGTGTGTGTGTGTGTGTGTGTGTGTGTGTGTGTGTGTGTGTATACACACATTACTTTGTACTTGTGCTGTTTTTGCTTCCTTGTCCTAGGCTTTTCTTTTGCCTTTTTGATGTAACAAAATAAAAATTCCAGTCAGCCAGTCTGATAAGGCTCCAGGCAAACAAAATGATTGCTATTAGAGTTGCAGCTTGGTCTGTTGTATCAATTTTGAATGTTAATTTTATTTAAAATTATAGTATTCTTGGAGGTCCAGATGCAGGGAAGTGCACGGATACTATCAATCCTTATGTTCCTGGTATGAGGAACCAGGATTTTAAAAAGGGATGGTCCATAATTATATTTGTTTGTTCCCTGGAAATGGTAGCTAATAATGCAAGGGGAGAGTGTTAATGCAATGACAGCAGTCACACAGGGCACTAGGACAGAATTTTTTTAAAAGAGTGCATCATAACTAAAATTCATCAGCATTTATGTCTGCTGTGACAGCTTTTCCATGAAGGCCAGATTCCAGAGCCATCATTGTTTATTCATGATCAAGGTGCTGATCCTTGACTTGTTTTTCAATTAGGAGTGCCTAAACTAAGCTGGAATTTAGCGGGTAAAACAAAACATTAAAAATAAAACAAAATAAAATAAATCTTAGCATTATATCCAAACTGGGACTTCTGGTTTGTTGCTGCTGTAATGTGAAAAATGTGAAATCATGGTTTTAAGCTGACATCCGGCTCAAACTTGTTAGAGGAGAGAGAAATCAGGGTCTCGGTTGTTGCAGTATAATAATAAGCTTTTTCATCTTTGGACATGTCTGGTTAGTTTAGTTGCTCCTGCTTGCATGAACAGCCAGGCTTGAGCATTTGGGCAGCATTACCAGTATGCATGCTTTAGAATTTTGTATGACTGAAATCAATGTAATACAACTTTTCAAGTACAAAACACACTAAGATACAGGGATGTTGGCTAGTCTTTCAGTTCGAGTCCCAAGTCTGAGTCTTTGGTAGCAAGTCCCAAGTCCAAGTCCCTATTAAAAACAGAAAAAAGGGGTGAGGTTCCTAGTTACAAATCAAGCCTGAGTCATTGAGAGTGTGAAGGTTACGTAGGATTTTCTGTCTAGGATGGTATGAGCTGCTGGTGCTGCTACTAGAAATACGGTATCCTCTTCCCCCTTTCACCCTAAAGTAGGGGAGAGTACAGAGATGTCTTCAACTGCCACCACTACATTCTCCTATGGCCAAGAGTCTGTGCATCACCATCTCTGGCAGAGTACAGCAGACTCTTGCTGCTGCATCCATTCCTATGCCCTGCTTCCTATGTGAGATACTAGAAGTGCTGGACCATTGCCATAGTGAACACTGGCATAAGTCCCATTGATTACAATAGTTCTGTTCTAACTGTGATTCATGCAATTTCCCTACCAACATGTTTCCAATCCCCCCCCCAACTAGTACGAGTAAGTGTAGAGATGAACAATGGTTTACTCCGAGAATTGTTACAGAGTTAAGGGTGTCTGAAGAATATGGCAAGGGGAAGGAAATTATATAAAGGGTTTTCAGATTAATTGTGAATAGAAGAGGGAAGCAGAACGCCATCCCAGAATGGAAGCAAAGTTTCTGATGCATACACACTATATCCAACGGGGCTGGGAAATGGCCCAAAGCCTCTCTACAAATTGAGAGGTAATTTAGCTTTATCAGCAAAATATTCCTCTGGGAAATTATTCCCTTAGTGGTGTAGATTTACACATGTGAGTTATATGAAGAAATCAGTCATTCCAGTTATTTACAAAATTAATGATTAGAAAAAGATGTGGAAGTGTTAGGGTTTAACTGTTCACAGTACACTTCTGATTAGAACTTGTACATGTTTTTTTTAAGTCCTATTGTGTACTTCCTACAATGACAATATTTCACATGTGAGGGACTTTATTTTAGATAGATGAATTGAGACACGAATACTATTTCTTTGAATGAACTGCAGGCATGCCACATATATATATATGCCCTTGTATGTCAAAAGCACAGAAGTGTCTGTTCTAACACATGTTGCCTGGCTCCTCCACTCTGCATTTGGCCTCACTCTGACCACCCATATACTGTACATACCCCTTTCAGATGAGCAGAAATCACAGTGATCAGCTGAATGGCAAGGAGTGGTTGGTGGAGGAAATGAAATTCAGACCCCTCCCCTACTTTCCAAGCAATGACTAGGTGAACATCAGAAATGTATTTTTATCACAGTCTAGTGATGCAAGTGCTAAATAACTAAAATTGGCACAGATAAAAAGCTGCTTATGCATCATGCTAATTTCTGGTTTTCAGCTATACTTCAGAATGTATTGACTTGTAAAATTTTGATGTGACAGTGAAACAAATTGGACCCACCTGCTGAGTGCAAAAACCTACTGGGCTGAATGAATGGAAGCAACCTCTTAAAATCTCTGAATTGATTACTTTATCCCCTCCCTGCTCTGCCCCCCCCTCCATAACAGTCCTTATTCGTTTGTGCTTTGCCGCATTCAAAATTTAAACAATATAAAGAGGGGAAAAACATATACACATTTTTAAACAGCAGCATGTCCATTTAGAAGTCAAGTCTCCTGACATCTCTCCTCAGCCAGAGTCTCCTCTCATTTGTATGGGTAAGTTTGCTTTGGTGTAGAAACGAGAGAAAATGTCTTGCCCCTGCTGTGGCAAAGAGAAATAAAATTGTCTCAGTGAAAGCATGCTAGTGGTGAGGTAGAGGCTTCCCCACAGAGCAAATTGTCTGTGAAAACTGGGGGGGGGGCATTTTATTTTCTCCCGTGTTAGGTCCCCCCACTGTAGGTTTATGTCACAGTGAGCCATCCGGGTTGGAGAGTGGGCTTCATAGGAAATAGTTGACTAAGTGGTTATAACATTTTAAAAACCCTTATCCTTTAAGCACAGCTATGTTGATTTAAGTTGCTCATCAGAGGCCTCCTTAACAGCTGCCAACATTCTCAGCAGTGTGGATTTTTTCACAGAAAACCTGCCACAGGTTATGCAGCAAAGGCAGCTGTTTCATGGGAATGCAGCAACCATATCCTGTGAAGAGGATTGGGACAACACAATTAATTATTTCTTAACAAAGTCACTTTCCAAGGTCTGACACAGAACATGGAAAGTGACTTTGTTGAGAAATAATTTGTTCCCATTACTAGCTACGGAATCTGAAAAGTAGCTATTACTGCCAGTCATTGCATTATAGAAAAGTTAACGTGTTACTTGTTGTGCTCCTAGTTTATTTTCATTATTTTCCATGGCCTTTTTTGGATGGCTGTGTGTTTTAGGATTGGTAAGAAAATGGTGCGCATCTTGAGAAGTTCCAGTTAAAATGCTTCTGAAAATGCCTTAAAATGCTTTTTAAAAAGGAGCTTGTGAAAGCAATTGAAAAACATTATTCATTACTCCAAGAAGGCAACTTGCTTCTTCATGTAACTTTTCTAATATCACTGTTACACATGTTATTCCAAAAAGTAACTAGTTACAAGTAACTATGGCATTTGTTACTTCTGCTGTGAGATGTTGTCTGTTACTGCAAGTCTTGGAGATTGTCTCTTCTGGATACTTTCTAAATTTCTGGTTTATTCCTTTGATTGTATCCATCACACTCGTTTCAGAAGATGATTGTGCTTACTACAGAGCATCATATTACTTAGGCTAGAACTTTGCCTGGCCCATTTTCTGACAACAATAAGTATACACGGGTCAAAATCCTATTTCATAACTTGGCACCAGTGTCACCTGGATTGAAGCATTTAAAGCAATTAAAAGCTTCCTGTCCACCTCCTTTAAGGTTCCAAGGCTCTCCAGGGATTCCCTTTGCCCTGGTGAAACCTTTGGGAATCTTTGGGTAGTTGGGCAGGAGCCTTTAACAGTAAAAAAATGTGCCAGGTCATTGCTGCCAGTGGTGATCAAGGCTTCTCCCTGACATTCCGAGGCTCCCAAATGCTTCTCCAGGGCAAAAGGGAGCCCTGGGGAGACTTTGAATGTAAAGGTGGGAGATTTTAATTACTTTAAATAAAATGCTTCCAGTGTCCAATTGGGTTCCACCATGCAAAGATATGCCAACAAGATTTTGCTAATTGTCTGTTATTTGTGTCCTGGATGGAATAGCTTATTAACTTTTTTTTAAAAAGCCACTTTGGGTAGCTTACACCTTTATCTGTAATTATCTGGTTCACACATTAGCTCTGTTCTGCCACTCTGTAATCCAGAATCATCAACTGTTAAAGGAGAGGAAAAAGTCCTGCTTCCCTTCCTCGTTGCTTTGCTCATGTGAGCAGCACTGACTCTGAAGAGAAATTCCTGACTATGTGTAGTTTTTATACATTGGCAAAAGCCCTGGAAAACCGGAATTCTTACATTTAGATCCTTCAGACATTTTGCTGCTCACATGAGCAACATGATGAGAGGGGTGGGTGGGGCTAGCTTCTCCCTTATAACCATATGAATAATTATAGATTCAATAACAACTTTATTAGGGCTCAATCACATATGAGAAAATAACCCCAGTTACACTGATTCTTTTCCTCCCTCTGTTGTACTGGCACATTTTTTCAGCTGTCATGTGGTGTATGTGTGTGTGTATTTGTTGTGATATTAAAATATAAAATTAAATGATTTCCATGACAGACAAGTTTATTTAGAAGGATGTATGTGATTTATGGCTATGGGAGCATGCCTTTATAATGGAAATTATATATTATATTTATTTATTTGTCCCTTTGTTTACCAACCTATTTGTATTTTCAATATAAATATTTCCATGTTGATATATAAATTTTAAAAATAGCAAATAAAATCATAATTGCAAGCAATAAAACAGGAGAAAAAGACAGATTGCTTCCCTGTAACGATTGCTGCTTGTGTTATCATCATTATTCACACATATGAGGGGTAGAGTCTGGACTGTAGTCTGCTCCCTTCCCAAACAAGAAAAAGGAAAGTACTAGTCAGTGGAGGAAAGGTGGACAATGTGAACACACAGATGAGCACTTGAACAACAAGAGTTACAGATAAGCAATCTTTTTTTCCTCATTGTGGTCTCTATGCATCACAGATATGGATGATGAATAGTAAACATCTTAAGAGGCAAGTGGGAGGCATATCAAATCAAGGCAAAGGTAAAAACCATTCTCCCAAAAGTAGAATCTGCTCAAGCTTTGGCATCTAGTCAATAACACATAATGAAGGCTAATGGCTGGGCCCATGTAGCGACTCTGCAGATTTCAGGTAAAGAGACTCCATGCAAGAATGCTGTCGCTCAAATGTAGTGAGAAGGTCAATAAGCAGAAGCATCTTCACTAATGGATAAGACTGAGACATCTCATGGACAACCCATCTTGCAAAAAGTCTGTGAGACTTTGGAACAAAGCTTTTCTTTTCTTTTTTTAAATTAATATAACAAAAACATAAATGACAAATAGAAGCACAACTCAAATATACAGTATAACTCATCACCATCAAGAATATACATTTTTATTGATATCTCATTGATATGTTTCGTTTTAATTTATATCATGTGCCCCATCCCTTTCCAAAATTATAATGATTTTTGTGTTGGAGTTTATGTCTTGTAAATATGTATTCTATATAAGGGTTCCAAATCCCATTAAAACTATTTTCCTTCAATAATCTTTTTCTAACTTTCAATTCACAAGCTAATTTATTGTTAATAACTAGATTCCACATCTCATTATACCATTCTTCCAACATCAATTGATTATTATTTTTCCAATTCCTTGCAAATATTAATCTAGCTGCTGTTAACACAATAACAATTAGTTCCATTCCACTCATCTAATTGACAGTTTCTAAATATATTTAACAATGCTAACATTGGACATCTTTGTATATCTGTCCCAAGAATTTTTCATTAAATATAATCATTTATTCCTTCTGTCTCTCTTCACATGCCCACCACATATATGTTCCCCTTTCTTTTTTTTACATATCCAACATACAGGTGATAGCTCTTTATTCAATGTATTCAATTTAATTAAATACCATATCCATATTACTTTATAACATTTTTCCTTTACCCTAACTGACATATTTTTCAATATTTTTCCCCAGATCCTCTTCCATACTTCTTCACTGATTTCTTTATTTAAATCTCCTTGTTATATCTATTTCTAAGCTATTGTTTTATATTCATTTTCCACTAACATCTTATATATTACACTTTTTATCCCTTTTCTTTGAATAATATCATCCATCTCTTCCCCTTTTTTCCAATAATTTCTTCACATTAAGCATCCCTCTGATATGCAGTTGTCCATCTGCACAGGTTCGAGGACCCTGAATTTGATGGCTGTGATATTGACCAACCCAACCCTGGGAGAGGCATTGGTTGTAACCATGAGGTGTGGCTGAGGAGCTGCAAATGACATGCTCATAGAGAATGGGAGTGCCGCACAACGCACAGTCTTACAAACCAAAGTAGGTAGGGATATGAATATGGTTTTTTTTGTTGTTCAGGTTTACATTCATGCAATTAAGAAGCCAGCACTGTAGAGGACTCAAGTAGAGATGAGCAAAAGGTGAGAACAAAATCTAAGGAAGCCATAAGACCTGAGAGATGATTGTTACGAATAGGAAAAAATGGATGCTAGGCAAATTGCTTTACTAAGTGCATGTCACAGACTTACAGTTGGTTGGGAGAGAGACAAATAAGATAAAAAATTGCCTCAACAAATAGATTGCTTTCTGCTCTTTTTTCTCAGTATTGTTGTTTGTCTCAACTAGTGTAGAGTATGAGGGCACAAAAAGTCCCATGTCATTTTCTGCTGAAGCAGGAGGACAAGACATAGAAGTATCATATTCTGATTGTCGGTAGGTTGGCTTTGTTCATGAGGAACTTTTCCATTATTAGTGGTTTCATGTTGAAAGACATTTAAATGTTGACCCTTCTATCCTAAACGTTATTGCTAACCCTAAATACACTGGAATGTCCATGAGGCCAGAAAAGAGTCCAGAACTCGCTGCATGCAGGTCTTTTTATCTACAGTACTTGGATGAAGATTCCCAAACCACATAGTGTTTAAAAGATAAGTAACTTCACTCCTCCCAAACTGGCCTGGAAACAGACTTGTTTTAGAGTTGGAGCAATTTGATCCTACCACACAATCCCAGTATGTAGCTTAACAGCCCTATTTTTATATGAACTGCACTGCCATGGCACTATTTAAGGGGAACACTGAACTGTGAGCTGAACTTCAAAACTGAATTGAACGGTGCAGTAGCAACTTTAGGTTCCTTTCTTATCTTGCGTCTTGTGGGAAATCTTTAGCTACTTGAACCCTGTGGCATCTTTCCCAAAGGGTATACTCCTCATTCTGATTCCTGTTGCTGAGAAAACCTTTCAATCAAGACCATAAAGTCTGGAAATGGAAGGACTGAGGAGGCCTGGTGCACCTGTGTCGGCACTATCTCTTTGTGTCAGGCACAACTAATGCTGGAAGGCCCCGCTGCGCTAGAAATGTCATTGAACACATTGAAAGGAGAAACCAAAATTGCAGCTGAGTGCAGCTACAATGGATGATTATAATACAGAGCAAACTATTTCTAGCAACAAAGGCCCTGAGCATATTAACTCATTCAGTGAGTTGCATTGTGTATAATTCTTGCTTACACTTGCTGTCATATGCTGTAGTTAAAATTTACACTCTTTTATTGGACATGAGAAGATATTTTTATTTATACCCTCTTTTGTTAGCCATTTGGCTTCATAATAATTAATCAAGTCACCAAAGCAGTATCATGGTGGGGAGCGAGGAGGACTTATTAGCATTATTAAGATATTCTAACAGGGTATCTCTGTGTGTTAACAGCTCAGCTACAATATGGGCCTCTTGTTTTATGACAAGTTGCAATTTTCTTGTAGTGTTAGCTGAAGTTCATCTCAATAATTATGCTAAATTAAGGAGTCCTGCATATATAGAAATAAACATTAACATGCATTCAATTGAAGAGAAGAATGTAATTTAATCCCCCTGTAACTTAATGAAAGAAGAGTGTAGTCCTTTTTTCACCCTATAAGGCCTTAATACCGTGGAATCCCACTCAGTTTCTTTTAAGCACATGTACACACAATCTAGGATGGGAGCCGCTTCAACAAAGTGCCACCCTATGCTGCAGATACATGGGTTTCAATAACTCCATCACATATGTGTTTCTCAGCAAAATAATAATCTCTTTTCCCACAGGTTGCTGATATCTTGGGAAAGACCCATGCAATCTTCCCCAGTGCAATTTGTATAAAGACATTACATTATATGGAAAAACAACTTTCAAGGATTTCAAAGAGACAGTAGTGATGGGAGATTTCAATTCTCCTGTTATCTGTTGGAAGGCAAATTTTGCCAAGTATGGCCCTTCCAAGAAATTCCTGGCTTGTGTGGCTGATAATTTTCTCCTACAAAAAGTGAAAAAAGAAACTAGCTATCATTGACTTGGTTCTAACCAATAGAAATGACTTGGTGGAGGAAGTGGCAGAGAGTGACCATTTTTACTAGAATTCTTGATTTCAAATACCAAAGAAGAGTATAGCCACACATATATCCTGGATGCTTAAAAATCCAATTTTAATAAATTCAGAACGATGATAAATAAGGTCCCATGGAAGGAGAGCCTAAAAAGAAAAGGAGTCTAAGAAGGGTGGGCACTTCTAAAAAAAGAAATTCTAAAGGAACAACTACAAATAAAGTGGTGCCTCGCTTAACGATTGCTTCGTTTAACGAAGAATTCGCTTAGCGATGGCTTTTTCGGAGCGATCTTGCGCTCCGTTTAACAATGTTTCCTATGGGCGATTTTCTCTTAGCGATGTTGGGAGCAGCCGGGCTGCGAGGAAGGAAGGCTGAAGCCGATCCGATATCCCCCCCCCCACTGGGAGGCTTCTCCGAAAGCGCTGCGCCCGATAGTAGGGGGGAAAGATCGGATCAGCTTCAGCCTTCCTTCCCCACAGCCCGGCTCCTCCCAAAGGGCTGCCCCGATGGTGCTTACAGCAGCGGAGGAGGTGCTCGATGGAGGAGAAAGGCCAGATTGGCTCCTGCCTTCTCCTCCACCGGGCACCTCCTCCGCTGATGCAAGCACCATCGGGACAGCCCTTTGGGATAAGCCGGGTGGTGGGGGAGAAGGCAGGAGCCGATCCGATCTTTTTCCCCCACCAGGAGACTTCTCCCAAAGCACTGTGCCCGATGGTGGGGGAGAAAACTGGATAATCCGTTCCTATTGGAACGGATCATCCGTTTTTCAATGCATCTCTATGGGAAAACACGTTTCGCTTAGCGATGTTTTCCCATAGTGATATTTTTTTTTGAACCAATTAAAATCATTAAGCGAGGCACCACTGTAACTCACAACAATAACAAAGGTGGAGATAGCAAAAAAGGCCAGGTTGGCTTCACAAAAAGCTCAGACAGGATCTGAAAACAAAAAAGGACAGGAAGTAGAAAGAAGGTCAGGCCACAAATGAAGAGTACATACAAGTAGCAAGGAATTGCAGGGATGGCATTAGGAGGGCAAAAACTGAGAATGAGCTGAGGTTAGCTAGAAACATTAAAAGCAACAAAAAGCATTCTTCAGGTATGTGCATGTTGTTGTTTAGTCGTTAAGTCATGTCCGACTCTTCGTGACCCCATGGACCAGAGCACGCCAGGCCCTCCTGTCTTCCACTGCCTCCCAGAGTTTGGTCAAAGTCATGTTGGTAGCTTCAATGACACTGTCCAACCATCTCATCCTTTGTCGTCTCCTCCTCTTGCCTTCACACTTTCCCAACATTAGGGTCTTTTCTAGGGAGATTTCTCTTCTCATGAGATGGCCAAAGTATTGGAGCCTCAGCTTCAGGATCTGTCCTTCCAGTGATCACTCAGAGTTGATTTCCTTCAGAATTGATAGGTTTGTTCTCATTGCAGTCCAGGGGACTCTCAAGTCTCCTCCAGCACCACAATTCAAAAGCATCCATTCTTCAGTGGTCAGCCTACTTTGTGGTCCAGCTCTCACTTCCATACATCACTACCGGAAAAACCATAGCGTTGACTATGCAGACCTTTGTCAGCAAGGTGATGTCTCTGCGTTTTAAGATGTTGTCTAGGTTTGTCATTGCTTTCCTCCCAAGAAGCAGGCATCTTTTAATTTTGTGGCTGCTGTCACCATCTGCAGTGATCATGGAGCCCAGCAAAAGGCAAAGAAAATAAATAGTGGTTCAGCTACTTAATGGAGATGGAAAAAGAAGACAAAGAAAAGACAGAAGTGCTCAATTCCTATTTTTGCTCAGTCTTTTCTCAAAGGACTATGACCATCCAGACAAATGTGAAGTGCAAGCAGAGGGGACAGGACTACAGCTGGAGATTGATAAACAAATAGTCAAGGAATACCTTATTACTTTGAATGAGTTCAGGTTTCCAGGGCCAGATGAACTGCATCCAAGAGTATTGAAGGAACTGGATGAAGCTCTCCCAGAACCACTGTCCATTATTTTCTTGAAATTATGAGAAACTATTAGGTGCCAGATGCTTAGATGAGGGCTAATGTTGTCCCTATCTTCAGAAAGGGCAAAAAGGAGGAACCTGAGTACTACAGACTGGTCTGCTTGACATCAATCCCAGGAAAAATTCTGGAACAGAATTGGAAGCACTGAGAAAACAATTCAGTAATAACTAGAAGTCAACACAGATTTGTGAAGAACAAATCCTGCCAGACTAATCTGATCTCATTTTTTTGATTACGTAACCTCTCTGATAGATGGGGGAATGCTGTAGACATAGTATATCTTGATTTCAGCAAGGTTTTTGATAAACTACCCCATGATATTTTGATTAGCAAGCTAACTAGGTATGGGCTGGATAGGGCAACCTTCAGGTGGACATACAGTTGGCTACAGAATTGTACTCAGAGGATGATGATTACTGGCTCCTTTTCAAACTGGGAGGGGGTAACAAGTGGGATACGAAGAGTCAGACACAACTAAACGACGAGGCCTCATCTTGAGTACTGTGTTCAGTTCTGGACACTGCACTTCAAAAAGGATGAATATAGCAGTTAGCTACAGTGTCTTCTCTTTTTTGCTTATGTTTTGTCTTGTTGTTGAAATGCTTGCACAGACTAACACAGCTACCACTTCTAAAACCGTCACCTTTTTCACAGTGGACATACACTGGATCAATATTTTCATACCAAAACCCCAATATCCCATTTGTGTTTGGTCATTGCCAACTCCAAACTATGCTTAGTAACATGGGTTACTAAGGAACAGGAAGGTTTTAACCTGGTGCTGAAATGTACTGTACATATTACTATGTACTGGTGTGAAAACTGGATAATAAAGAAAGCTGCCAGTAAGAAAATGATTCATTTGAAATGTGGTGCTGGAGGAGAACTCTGCAGATACTTTAAACTGCCAGAAAGATTTTTTAAAAAGTGGTTCCTAGATCAAACCAACCTTGAACTATCTTTGGAGACAAAAATGTTAAAGCTGAGGTTGCCCTACTTTGGACATTGGGAAAGGTTGAAGGCAGTAGGAAAATTGGGAAGCAAGATATGAAATGAATTGATTCCATCAAGGAAGCCACAGCCTTGAATTTATAAGAACTTAGCAGGACTTTTGGTGACAGCCCTTTTGGAGATCGCTCATTCATTAAGGGTCGCCATAAGCCAGTGCAGGGTAGGTGGGGCTCGTCAGCCATGGAAGGCAGCCCATCTAGGAGAAGGAAAACTCCAATTTCAAACCACTGCCTTGTGGCTATATCCACTCATGGAAAAGGCTTCAGGAGTTAACCTCGAGGCAAAATCCGGAGCTGGAGTCCCGAAGGCAGCATGTGTCGTTCTGCCAACTCCTGCGACATTGCTGGAACCAGTTGCATTGGCTCTTGCCTTTCCATTGGACCATTTCAGCAATGTGGAGAGGGGGGATCTGCTGCTTGGGTAACAGCCTATCCTCCATATTACCTTACCCGGGCTTCATGCTCTGGAGAGGACACTCCTCGATTCAGAGCATGTTACCATAGTCTCTCGAAACTGAAGGATGCCTATGCTAAGCCAGTAGTGCCTCAATGGCATGTAACAACAACAAAAAAGGAAAATAAGGAGGAAACATGTTAGCAGGGCCTCTGAGAAGTCTGGGCTATTAGATTTTTTAAAAGGCTCTTGCTATAGTAAATCAGGATTACGGAAATTGGAGTGTATTTTAAATTTGACTAACTCTCTTGAGTTCTACTGTAGGCAATGTAGCCTTCCTGGCCTCCTGTGACAGGCCCTCAAATTTAAAGGCCAATTAAAGTCACATTAAATGGGAAGTCTGCTTCAGCTAGACCAGTTGATTACATCTAAATCTAGCTCCAATCCCGACTCTTCATAACATCTCTATTCCTTTTACACAGAAGTCTCATTGAGTCATATAGAATTTTTCTCTAAATAAATATATAGGCATGTACTATAATGTATAGAAAAGCTGTTACAGCAAGTAAAATGGCTAGTTCTGTTTTCTAGAGCATGGACATTTTACTTCCTGGACTATCAGAATCCCCTAGCCAGCTTGGCTACCAAAAATTCTAATTCCAAAAGGCAGCACTTCCAAGTTCGAGCATAATCTGTAATGAAAAACAGGAAGCACGTAACTCATGTGTATTGTTTAGCCAGGTTGTTTCATTGTGCAAAGTTAAGAAGCAATCATTTCCAAGCATTCATATCATTTGACAGTTAATGGTGTCTGTTCAACGGGTGCTGATAATCAGCTAATGTTTCTAAATCCTGAAAAGCAAATCAGATCCTCCTGCCAAGTTGGCAGGCTAAAATCAGTGTAGCAAGTGGAATGGGAAAAAAATAGCTTTACAGATTGCTTGTGTGCCTATGTCTGTACATCTGGCCAGAGAAACAGGAACCGAGGGGGTGGTCAGGGTGTTTTTGTTTTAGAGTTAGTTGGGAACAAGGAACCTTGCAGTCTAGGATAGTGTTATTACTTGAAGTAGTTGTGCGGAGAGATGATGCTGATTTAGGAATATGCACTTTTCTTAGAATTCGTTGTAGGGGGATGTGGTTTGGAACATTCGGTGACTATGGAGTACTTTCCAAGTTCCTACAGAGCAGGTTGCCATGGAATCATCATCATCATCTAATCTTCTTTCCAAAACATAGAAGACGCCAGCGCATTTATTTGGCATTCTATTTAACAGGCATCTGGTCTTCGTATTGCTAAGCGTTCAAATTTACCAAGCTAGACATGTGTCTCCACAACATTTAGTTAATCCAATAGTACAGAGGAGAGAAAAAGAGGATTTAATAGGAGAAACATAACTGTTGTGCAAAAATGGAAACTCTACTCAGACACTTCAGTGTGTGAAAAGCAGATATGTGAATAAATATTTTAAAAGTAACCAGACTGTACATCACTAACTTTCCCACATTTCTATGCCCAAAGAATAATTTACAGTGGTGCCTCACAAGACGATTTTAATTCATTCCACGAAAATTGTTGTCTTGTGAAAAAATCATCTTGCGAGGTTCCCTATGTATCGGTCTAAAAAAAAAAAGTCTTGCAAAGCATCGGTCTCAAAAAAAGTCTTGCAAAGCATCGGTCTCAAAAAAAAATCTTGCGAAGCACGGTCATAGAAAAAAAGTCTTGTGAGGCACCATAGTGATCGCAAAAACAAATCGTCTTGCCGGTTTTTCGTCCCATGAGGCAATCATCTAGCAAGGCACCACTGTATAATCATAATGCCAGAAACTTTAATTCAGAAGTCACTTTCTCCTATTAGTTTAATTAGTATTTTAAACAGAGGGGAGAGAGAGAGAGAGAGTAAAGTACTCAGAAATTATTTGCCAGTCCCCACTCTGGACACCCAAAGACTGGGCAGCTTGATCACAGGGCAGGGTGTGTAATCCCATCAACCATATGCACACTGGGTGATCTCATCTGGCTATGAACCAGGGAGGCATAGTGGAGATTTGAACTGCAGCCAGATGCTCCAACTTATTGACCTACGCTAACAGCCCACAGTTAATACTGTATAGGCATATCAGGACAGAATGTTCCATCATATCTTGGGTCCTTTGGGAGAGAAAAGAGGGAAACAAACAAACATCTTTAATCTGATCACAATAATAAGTATCCTGAGCATAGAGAGCTCTAAGGGGGTGACTGACTCAAGTCCCTGAAAGAGTACCAAGGAAATCCCTCTTATTAGAAAGGCTACAAATGACTTCATTCTTACACTAGAGAATTCCAAAGAATGGAAGTAACAGAAATGTATTATTTCATACCACTGAAATTTTGGGGCATGGTGGCATCAGGTGGTCTTTCCAATTATTGTGGCATGTTGTCTAACTTTTAGGAGAATGCTGCCATCTGAGATATTTGGCGGAACGCCTACTCCCACCAAGGTCTACCCGGATCACCCGAGCGAGTCAGGAGGTGAGGCTGAGGAGCCTGGCGCCGAGAGAGGCCCGGAAGGAGAAAACTCAAAATTGGGCCTTCTTGGCGGTAGCTCCTCACCTCTGCAACAATCTCCCTCCAGAGATTTGCGCAGCCCCACACTGGGTATCTTTAAAAATCAATTAAAAACATGGATGTTTATTCAGGCCTTCCCTCCAGTCAATACTTGAACCTTTTATTTTTATTTTCTTTATTTATTCTTCACTCTATTTTCCTGTCTTGTAAATTCTTGTGTTATTTTTATTAGTTGTTTTATGTTGCATTGGAAGCCGCCTAGAGTGGTCGCAAGACTAGATAGGCGGGGTACAAATAAAATAAATAAAATAAATAAAATAAATATTTAAAAAACCTATAAAAGTTTTCAGAGATGGAGGAAGCAAACCAGGATGAGATAGAGTTTTCACTTGCACTGAGGTTTTCTTAAGAGCAATTAGGTCCACCATCAACCACAGAAAGATTACTATTTAATGTCCTCCTTTCAGTATCACAACTGAAATTGCCAAAGCTTTGCTATGACAATGTTAAGCCCAGTTCTGAGAATAGCAATAGTGTTAAAGATCATCAAAAGAACTAAATGCTTCTGGAGTATGCTGGATTATACAAGAAAACCCATAAGAGCAATGGGGGTGGTGAACAGAAACCTATGGCCATGTTTGTTAGTTGGCAATCCTAATTTTGACCATGATGGCTGAAGTCCTACCAACATTTGGGAGGAATGGGGATTCACTAGGACCAACTTTGAGAAGTCCGAAGCACAACTTCTGTCTCCTTCAGCCAAGCTGTGCTTCTAAAGTATTTCACATAGTATGTTGAATACACAGTTGTTCATATTCAAGCTAGAAACATTTTTGCCCAGCAGACCCACATTATAAAAATCGTAAGAGTCAGAAAAAACGAAAACAACAATATGTTGGATGGTGTCATACACATGCAGACATTGGAATTATTTCTGTAAGACGTGAATCCAGTACGATACACCTTAGAGAAACGACCTTGGGAACATGTGGAAAATAGTGTCTTAAGACTAGAACTTTCTAGCCAATCTTTTCTTCATAGTTGAGTCCATTCCTTATTTCATAATCTGCACTGCTCTTCTTTGAGGCAAGAAAGATGACTCAGATCTACACCCATGCCTTCCAGCTTCTCCTCCTCTTCTTCATTGCCTGCATCCAGCCTGTAGCTCTTGTTTGTCTTCATTATCTGCCTTTTCCTACTGTAGGGATAATGAGGTACCCCATTCTCCAAATGATACAGGACATAACCAAGCACATAAAGTTGGCTGTAAACCACCTGTCACCTTTTTTTGAATCACTGTTAGTGGCATACTGTACCTAGTCTTATAGACCAGCCAACAGTTCCTTCAGTGCTGTTTTACACAAAAGTAAAGTGTAGCTCTTGGGATTGTAAATTCTCCTGTAACACCACATTGCTTCAGCACAGCACAATCCAAAAAAAGCAACCTTTCCAAGTTCAGATTCTGGCACACGATGGTCAACAGTCCTTGGATCTAGTAAGAAGCTTATTATAACAATACTGTATATATAATTCAAAGCCTGTTGTGCTGTTATTTGTGATCCAGACGTCAGAAGCCACACATGTTCCTGTGGTTTGTTTTTTATGATTGTCTTAGTTGAAAGTAAATCCCAATGAATTCAGTTTGACTTGCTTCTGAGTAGACATGCGTAAGATTGCTCACTATGTTTAAAACACAACTGGAGAAAAGAGTGAAAGCATCTGATTTCCCATTAAAAGCAATGAAAGGCATGTTTTTTTAAAAAATATACAGTAATATACAAAGTTTTCTAACCTCAGCTTGGTTATGATCCTGTTGTTTGGCGTAGTAAATGACAAGTATAGCACACCTATCAAATCAGTGTGGATTTGGTGAGCCAAATCCTCCATAGATTCCATTGATTTAATGGGCCTGCTCTAGTTTTGACCTGTTACACACAAATAGAGACGGGCATGAGCTACTGGTTCAGTAGTTTGGGGTGGTTTGTTTCCCAAATGAACAGATGATTTGTGATTTGGCGCCCACCCCTTTCAGTGGGTGCCCACTCAGTAGCAGCACCTGGAGGAAGCAGGGTGGGGTGATGCCGCTAAGTAGGCACCTGCTGGAGTGGGCAGGGTACTGAACCACGGATCAGCTATTCGGCTGGGAAATGATTATATTAAACTGCTGAACTAGTGGTTCATTCCCATTTCTACACATAAACAGGTATAGGTGGGTAGAATTTGGCGACCCTTCTCATCTTCCTGAATGCCTACACTATATATTTCCCCTTTCAGAATATCTTTTTTAAAAGGCCTATGATGAATTCAGATTATTTCCCTAAATGGAGCCTGTCTTTTCATCTTCATGTTAGAACTGCATTTCTGGAAGGGACCCTACAGATCATTGAGTCCAGCCCCTAACAAGGAGGCAAAGTGAGGAATTGAACTCCCAACCTACCTAAGCCACTGAGGTATCCAGCGGTTGTACTATGTATTATGATTCCTTCATCTCTACTGTGCAGATGGTATGATGGTGTGGAAGTGCCATGTGATTAGAAGTCACTTTTTTCTTCCAGTCCACCTGAGATTTTGAATTTTCTAAGTTTCATGTTCAGGGGCAGATATAGGGGCAAAGCCCTCCCAATGAATTGATTCAGTAGGTCACTTTGAGGACTTTGCAGGTCCTGGATCAGCAACTTCATTGCACCCAGCTGAGGTTCTCATAAGCAACTCTGTGGGCCTGTACAGACATATCATTGGATGTGGGTCATGCGTAGCACAAGGGATGCTGTAGGTGAACATTCTTGAAGTATTTCAGAAATGAACAAAGCAGACACAGTACTTAAACGTGCTTCACTTTCCGAGGCTGAAAAGGCTTTCAAATATTTTTAGTGTTCACACCTCAACATACAAGTTGGGAAGAATTTGTATTTTCACTATATGAGTTGCCAAGGCAACATTGCAGATTGATTTCCTGCCAGCAGATGGCACTATTGCTACAAAAATACATATGCAACAGCTTTTTAAAAAAACGTGATATATGAAAACGGTGATACTTATGCCAAAAAGATCATCGCTTGATCAGACAGATGCACCATAAAACAGAGTACAATGTTGTCTTTTAATGTCTTGCTCACTTGGAAAGGCCAGAGTAGTCTCTTGGTCTGCCATTTGGTGCCATAAAAAACTCAAGGAACTAAGGATTCAGGGGATGTAGACCATAAAAAATGCTTCAGCCTGCCAACAATAGAGATATGTGAAAAAGAGACATGAGTCTATCACAGTATCTTTGGGTAGTTTGCAGTAGATGAGAAAGGATTTCTGTTAAGTCTTAGAAGGTCTCTGAAACTAAAAGCAAGAAACACAACATTTGGATACCACTGAACTCCCAGTTTAAATAATTAAGAACTTTATATTTGAAAACCAATTATGTTAATTCCCTATTAACTGATCGTCCTGGAAAACCTCTGAAGCTGAAGACTCAAGATTTTGAAAATATATTTTTGTTGTTTAGTCGTTAAGTTCTTCTTCGTGACCCCAGGGACCAGAGCACGCCAGGCCCTCCTGGCTTCCATTGCCTCCCGGAGTTGGGTCAAATTCATGTTGGTAGCTTCAATGACACTGTCCAACCATCTCGGCCTCTGTCGTCCCCTTCTCCTCTTGCCTTCTTCACACTTTCCCAACATCAGGGTCTTCTCCAGGGAGTCTTCTCATGAGATGGCCAAAGTATTGGAGCCTCAGCTTCAGGATCTCTCCTTCTAGTGAGCACTCAGTGTAAATATATTACTGATTTTCTAATTTAAATAACTGCCTTGGTTACATTTCAAAATCGGTTCTTCCAGAGGCCTTTTGGGGCTTGTTTATATGCCTGTTTTGGCTGGATCTGGCTAAATAGAATTGCTAGAAGATCTGGTATGCCATTTGGTGCAATCCTCACATCCAAATGACATACGGACCACAAGTGAGTGAGCTTTCTTTCAATTTGCCAATATCATGGTGGCTTAAGAAGAGAACCAATTCAGGCTATTGACAAAATGAAAAACTTGTCCAGCCCCAAGGATGAGCCAAGGAAATGGATTTTTTTTAAAAAAGTATTTTTGGCAGCGCATATATGTTGTGTCACCTTTAAAAAAAGGCTAAACAGAAAATTTCCTCCTGGAAGCAGATTTTTTGTTTTGCTTTTCTCAACTGTCTCTTAACTGTAACAGAAAAACAAACAAACAAACACAACATTTCCCTTATTGTCCCCTCCTATCTCTTTCCACTTCTGGGAAGAAATTTTGCATTTGGCTTAAAAAAAGTGATGCAGTGAATTATGTGCTGTCTTAACACACTTTAAAAAAACCATTTCCTTAGCCCCCCTCATGGAGCCAAGGGAATGTTTAATTTGCCAATATCCTGAAATGGCTCTCTACTTAAGCCATTTCTCAATATTGGCAAATTAGAGGAATTTGGTTCATTTTCATCCATCACATGCACTGGAAATGGACCAAACCAGAGCAATCCTATTTGAACCAAGAAAGTAGAAGCCTCTGACAGGATCCAGAAAGGTGTGAGTAGGACCACTCTGGGTGTGGACTGGTTTGCTACACATTACCTGATTGTGATCTCTAGGAGCAAAGCAGCTCATCCCTGCAGTGGACCAAAAAGCAGAGTAAGTGCCCACATAGTCAACCTCTAAGTCTGTCCATTCTGAAAGATCTCTAAGGGCTAGAAATAGAATGTTGAATTGATACGACAGGTTTTCTAATTTCGAATGAGTTCATGATATCTTGAAACTGGTTCCCCCCAAAGCCCCAGTGGAGCCCATTGATTAATTAGCATTTATTAACACCTGATGTGTACTGGACTCTTCTGATAAGTTGGTACAATCTGAATGGAATATCAGGGTGAGGGGAGTGAAGATGAGAAAGACTAGTATGAAAGAAAGAATATGAGGGAAAGAAAGGATATGGGGGAACCAGAGTGAGGATGAGACTCCAGCATCTTTGACCTAGATGAGTGGGTGACGGTACTGGGCTCAGTGAGAAGGGTTCCGGAATTGAAAAAAACTGAATTAAAAAAAGTGGGAGGGAAAGAAGAAAGTAAGAAAGCACTGGAGTGATAATAAGACTAGCTTCTCAAAAGCTCATATGTTTAAAATTCCTTTCCAGCCTGCCTCATAAAAAAAAGCTGCATTGTAAGAAAAGTTGTTTTAATACCTTTCCCCTTTAAAACAAAGCTAGAAGAAAGAAGGGAAAACAGTAGCAAATATGTTGAAATGAAAACAGGAGCTTTGTATTTTAGTTGTCAATAATTCAGAAAACTTAATGGGGTGCAAAGGTATTGCCCTAAAAATGAAAACTGTATTTTAAAAAGAAGCCTCAAAGGTTGCTGAGAAAGCAAAAGTACAATTGAAAAGTGCTGCACAAAAGACAGTTTACATTACAGAGCCAAAACATTTACAGTGGTGCCTCGCTTAACAGGCGCCCTGTTCAACGACGAAATCGTATAGTGATGAAGATTTTGCGATCGCATTGCGATGTTTTAAATGGGGAAAAATCACTTTGCGATGATCGGTACCGTTTCGCTTACCAATCATTGCAAAGCGATGATTTTTAACAGCTGATCGGCAGTTCCAAAATGGCCGCCGGATAAAAAAATGGCCGCCCGCTGTTTTCTGGGACGGATTCCTCGCTTGCCGGGCAGCGAAAATGGTTGCCGTATGGAGGATTTTCGCTTTAAGGTGAGTCTGAAGCCCATAGGAATGCATTGAAGGGGTTTCAATGCATTCCTATGGGCTTTTTAAAATTGCATAGCGACGAAATCGCTTTGCAGCGATTTTTGCTGCACCGATTAACGTCGCCATGCGAGGCACCACTGTAGTTTGTTTTGGAACAAAGCTTCTGATAAGATAACAAGGCAGAAGTAACTCATTTCAGTTCTCACAAGAAAGAGTGATAATGATGATGATGATATTTATCATGGTTACTGACCGCGGGTATATCCAATATAACTATAACACATAATACAATGAAAAGTAGCATAAGGTAGCAATAATATCACATGTACACAATCTGTTACAATATAACTAAATACAGAGAAAGAGTAAACAATGATATAATGTGAGAAAAAAAGGGCATTTTAAAATGTCACTTGTGCTGTTTTTTCCTACAATGTTAATTAACAAAGAAACACTGCACAATACATGTGGATAATTATGTTAGACAAATGAGAAGAGCAATATATTGTACAATAGAATATTGTACAGAATATTTACAGGATACAGTAGTACAGAAGAAGATGAATGTTACTTTAAACTGTTTGTTTAATGATAAAGAAGGAGAATGAGAAAAATGGGAGTCATTTGTAAGGAATAGAACAAATAGCAGGTTGTATCCCTGTCACTTTTCCCATCCTCTGGAAACCTGTTTTGATTACAAAGTGAAGGAATGATACTTTCCCTATAGGATATTGAAATGTTTTGTGGCTAATCATTTAAAAAATGAGTGTTGTCTAATTTGGAAGGGGATGGTCTTATCCTTGAAATCAGAGCAGAATATCAAAGATTACCCTGATGATTCATTGCTTTGTTAGCTAGATTTTACTACTGAGGATTCAAATAAATTCTCCCCAAACTCCCCCTTTCCCCTCCCAATTAATACTGTGTTTCTGGCGCAGTTTTACTAGTTTCTCAGTTTCTTTTATACAAGTGCTTCTTTCTGGGAAGAAGAGATGAGCTGACTTCTGCTTGATGGAAACAATGATCAAACCAGAGTGTTCTTCTAAACTTTAAAGATGAAGTTATTTAGTAAGAAAGGCAGAGTGCAATTTGTACCACTAACATTAAAGACCAGTAAGAAAAAAGTGGGTTTAGGGCAATATATCAACACCAATGGATATTTTTAGGGCTTTTCTTGTAAATAGCTTTTGTAGCTTTTACAGTCCAATTCAGATGCCCACTAGAGCTGCACTTAATTTCCATGAAAGCTTTAGGAAAAATTGCTCCCTTACAAAACTGAGGCCAAATTTACCATGATGATCTTAGCCGAGAGCATCCAGACAAATACTTGACTCTTAGATTCTAACAATTAAATTTCATGAAAGGTTATTTTCCTTTCCTTCTCCACCCCACTGACTTTGTATGGGCTCTAATATTTCAAAATTTTCATATGCATCAAATGTAAGGATCTGCTGGTAGTGAGTGTATCTTGCTGCTATCAACAGAATTAGAGAAATTTGCTACTCAGAAATGATATCTTCTACAAAATAGGTATAATAACTGTGTTACGTTTTCAAATACTATGTTTCAACAGTCAGTGTATATCTTTCTGATTCCATTTTGTTCCTTGTACTGTGTTTCTCTGAAAATAAGACAGGGTCTTATATTAATTTTTGCTCCAAAAATGCATTAGGGCTTATTTTCAGGGGATTTTTTTTTCATGTACAACAATCTACATTTATTCAAGTACAGTCATGTCATCTTCTGGCTGCTGCACAGTGGTGGAGGGAGGGGCCTCACTTAACTAGGGTTTATTTTGGGGGTAGGGCTTCTACTCGTATTACGAGCATCCTGAAAAATCATACTAGGGCTTATTTTCAGGTTAGGTCTTATTTTTGGGGAAACAGGGTATGTTTCTCTTTGTTCTAAATCCTACTCAGAAATCTGGGAAAAGCTGTTGTTTTGGCTGCTGCTTAGTTTTGTCAGGGATAAAACTCCAATAATAAAAGCAAATTCTGTTACTTTTAAAATTACCCTTCCCACAAAAAAGAGGGAGGGGAGCATAATCTATAATCAATGAGAAGTATTTGAATCCAGTGCGTGGAGAAGGAATCTTAGCAATAAGAGAACAGCTGCAAATTTAAATAATCAAAATGCAGTGAGAATGATACTGTGAAAATATAAGTATCTGCTACTTAAACTGCTTTCATTTTTAGGCATTCATGTTCAGTTTACATAATTAAGGATGATAATATTGACAATTTACAAACAGGGTAAGTACTCCAAGGAATCAGAAGAATAGCTTTTCACATTGCTTCTATTGTCAGAAGAAAAAAAACCAAGGATACTCTGATTAACTCATTTCTTTACCCAGTGTGAGTTAAGTTGTAATGACATTGACCATTCTTAGTTGTACCATTCTGGGAATATGTGCTATTTCAAGAAACTAGAGTTCTTGCCAAATCTTTTAAAGGTGCCATGTAAAGCCAATATGACCACCAGGGATGTTGGCAAGACTTTGCATCCAAGTACCAAGTCTTCAGGTCCCTATTAACAAGCTTTTTTCCCCCAGAGAAAAGGGAGGGTGAGTTCCAAGTAGACATGGGAGCTTTGTATTTGTATCCCAGGTGAGACGAATATGAAGCTTGGTACCACAGGTGCCAGGCTAGCCCACTCGTGCCTCCCAGAACCAGCCCAATCCACTCATCGGGTTCCTTGCAGCGCGTGCATCCATCAGTAGTGACATTGCAGCAACTGTGCATGTCTTGCCGGTGCTCTCCTGCCTCTCCCCTCAGCCGACCGTTCCGGCGAGGAGGCAGGAAGACGTCACCTCACTCAGCTGCTAAGTGATTGGCTGAGGAGAGAGGCAGGGAAGTGCTGGCGAGACGATGTGCCTGATTGGTGCAATGTTCCTGCCGATGGGCATGTGCACAATGAAGAGCCACCCGCTTAGGCTACACATCTCACCCACCTCTTCCCTTCAGCCCTGCACCTCAGGCTTTTCCATATGCCTCCCTCGTGCTTTGCTAAATCATGAAACATTCTCATATGTCGAAATGATAGATTTCACAAGAGTTAAATTAAACCACTTTCTTGCCACATGGTAAGATACCCCACTTTTTTTTTTCTTGTAACCATGCTCTAAGTCTCTGTAAATGCATTCTATATAAACCTGGATATAGCATTTTTGTTCCTGTCTCACTGTTTGCAGTGTTCTTGCTATAATCATGTGTGCTTAAATGTATATAAATAATGTGAATACAGAGGATAATATTTCAAGCGTCTGAGAAAAGCAGGCTGTGGTCTATTAAAAACGTCTAGCATAATAAATCTGTTAGTCCATAAAGACTTTTAAAACTAATGGATTTGTATTTCAGAAGAATGTTGCTTGCACAGTAGTAAGGAAAGGGGCTAGTCGAGGAAGACCCACAAAAAAGGGAAGACTAAAGAGACATATATATTAGTGGACTTTCTGAGCACCTTTCAAGGTAGAGAAGACAAAGCACGGGGCACTCGTAGACAAACCGAAGAAAGTAAAAAAATAAATAAATAGCAAGGATCATGGAAGGAAGAGAAACTTCTATGGGGGTGACCTGCAAAGTGTGTGCAATATCTGTCTTCATGTCTGAGAATAATATGGTGTACACATGTATCAAGTGCAAACTGGTTGCACTGTTGGGAGAGAAAATGACAGAACTGGAGTAATGGGTGGTGATCTTTAAGGGTATACAAGAAGATGAAGAGTACAGATTAAGGCTTGTGCACAGTAAGAGGAGCAGAGCAAGCAGCTCTAATGGGGCCCAATAATAGTTTTCATAAAATGTAGAAAGAAAAGCAGGTCATGAATCACACGATATCTGGTGCCTATATACAAATGCCAGGAGTATGAGAAACAAGCAATCTTAATTCAGGAGGGTAAATACAACTTGATAGGGATAACTGAAATTTGGTGCATGACGGCAATATAGCAATTGGAGGATATAAGCTATTCAAAAAGAACAAGAATAGAATGAGAGGTGGAGATGCAGTATATGTCAAAAAGACATACTCCTGGGGAGAAACACAGGAGGATGAGCTTGCTTGTCCCATCAAAAGCATCTGGATCATAGTAACTGGAGTGAAAAATAAAAGGAATGCGATAGCTGGACTCTACTATGAATGGCCCAATTAAAGAGAAGATAAGGATGGAACATTTGAAAATCAGACTGCAAGAATTTCAAAGACAGGCAATATAGGAATAATGGGAGGTTCCTTGGAAACAATCATGACCCTACTTTAGCCTTACCACTGTGCGTGTACAATTCCCGTTATTCATAGGTAGCATGCTGTAAAAGATTTATTTTGTTTGTTTTTGCAGATTAGCCATGTTATAAGCATGTTTATAAAGCAAAGTGTGCTGCTTATATACTTCCCATAGCACTGAAAGCACTCTCTGGGCAGTTTACAGTTCAGTTACGTGTTGCTCTCCCATCCTGGTGAGCTGGGTATTAAATTTATTGACCTTGGAAGAATGGAAGGCTGAGTCAACCTCGAGCCAGCGACCTGAGGCCATGATAGAACTCAGGTCATGAGTAGAGTCTTCATTGCAGTACTGCAGTTCAAGCACTGTGCCACAGTGGCATCCAGAACATTTATAAGCGTAGGGATAAAACCTAAGCTAGAAAACCTATTGTGCATGTGATGCTAGAGAATTCTGCTGAAACAGCTTTGCAAATCCTGTTTGAATCAGAAAAACACAGAAGTCTAGAGGTCTAATGATTGCTTGCCTGGGGTAAGGTTTTGTGCCCATAACATTCTGTAAAGTTGCAAAGAAGTTACTGATACCACTTGTGTATATGGGGTAAAATGTGTGATATCACAGCACACGAAGTAAGACTGTCTTTCTGCAGGCTTAGGGTTCTCTGTTTAAAACAAAACTGTCAGTGCATTCAGGGAACAACCATTGTACTTTTAGGAAAATTAGTACCAACTTAAAAGGCTGCTGGTAAATATTATTTAAGGAATAGAGCAATCTATACAAAGAACATTATAATTGTGATTGCAAATAAAACTGTTGTTAAAAAAGTGTCATATTAATATAAATAGATGCAGTTAAAAAACAAGTATGACCATAAATACATCTTAACATATTTTTTTAAAAAATGTGGTTATGTATGCACACACACCACACACATCCAGAGGATTTTGAGAGCAGGGAAGAGAAGATCACAGTTTCTCCTGGCCGCAAGTAATCTCTTTAAGGTAGTTATGTCAGTATTCATTGAGAAATGTGGGGAAATGCTATCTTCTTGGCAGGTCCAGGAAAAATTTGGTGGCAGTAAGTTTAGATCAAAAATTTTATTATTACAGTGGAGCCCAGATAAATAAACTATTAAAAACAGCAACAAAAATAAAGCGTATGAATTGGGTTTTAGTTTAATATTTCTGATGTAGTTTTAGAATTAACAAAAAAGCATTATGATACAGTAATTATTTAATTAAAATACCCTTACCCTCCATTTGCAAGGGCATTACATAGATGATGCTCTTTTGTACAATTATATTTTTATGTCACTATACAACGACAAGGAGGGGACCTGAATAAGTGGACAGATTTGATATGTTTTCATAGCAGCTAATAATGTCTTCATGTAGGCATTTATGCTGCTCAGAAAGCCATAGTTCAAAAGTGCTTAAGCCCAATTATAGGGTGTATCATAAGCCTCAAGCAGAATTATGGTTATGAATTTCACTGCATGGTTTACATTCAAAAGGCTGGGCTGAGCAATAATCAGAAATACTCTTAGAGGATGATGAGCAAAGTCAAAGGCTAGTCCAGACCCAATAGTTATAAAATACACCCAATGTGATGTAATGAGTTTCAGCTGAAGAGCACCTAGGCGTATAGCTATAACATTGTCTCTGAGAAGCTGATGAGAGTCTTTAGAGAAGGTAATGATACAAAGACAATAAGGCTAAGAGAAGAAAACTTTGAAGTAATGTAAAATGAGTTTTTTCTTAAAAGTGGCAGTGGTTCAGCAATACATGGGATATCTACAGCAGTAAACTGGAAAGTATTTTAGATATAGTGGAGAGCTTACAGTCACATTAATTCTAAATGAAAGGGGAGCTCCATTGTTAGGTAAAAGCAGGGGAAAAGGTCATTCTAAGCATGAAACATTTTAAAAAAAGAAATACTGGGGAAGGGGATGACTGCATATAAAAAGAATGACTGTATTAAATTATAACATCTAAATAAAAGAAAGGTGACGGGAAAACAGCATACTGGGTAAAGTAGCCCTTGATATTATGCATTTCTTACAGTATATTTGACAGGATATTTCTTAAGGTAGCTGCACATTTGTATTATAATGCAACCCAATTTAATTCAATGCAATTTATCACAGGCATTCTACTAGAGTAATTCAGTTCAGTTCATGGTCAGGGCGGACAGCTTTCTAACTAAATAGAATTGCTTCATCTTAATGCTGAATGGCAGGCCAAGCAAGAAGAGACATCCAGAGGAGTATCTTGAGAACATGGAGGCCTCTTATTTCACACGAAACTTTCAAATGAGCTCATATTCTCACTGTTTCTTTTCCTGATTTTTCAAACCAAGTTTCTTCATTCATAGCTATAAATTGTAACCATACATTGTACTCCTTTGGTGCCAAAAACCAAATCATTATTTAAAGGGCATGTGGGCAATTCTTTGGGCCATCACCAATAGTTCTAACATGGTTTTACTGCAGCCATGGAAGTTTGCAATTGGATGGTATTGTTGTCAGCAGTGTCTGATAAATATCTAAGATCCTGAACTGCCCAACTGCTAAAATGTATCAGCAATAATGTTTAGCACTTATAGACATTTTTGAATCCGTACCTTCAGGGATTGCTGCCTTGTCATGGCGAAGGGGCTTGAATAATTCAGAGAAGCTATGGGCTGTTCTGTGCAGGGACACCCAAGACGGACAGGTCATAGTGGAATGTTCTGACTAACCACTCTGATGGCAGAAAGTGAGGAGGAATTAAAGGTCCTCTTAATGAGGGTGAAAGAGAGCACAAAAATGGTCTGAAGCTCAACATCAAAAAACTATGATCATGGCCTCTGGTCCCATCACCTCCTGGTAAATAGAAGGGAAAGATATGGAGGCAGTGATAGGTTTTACTTTCTTGGGCTCCATGATCACTGCAGATAGTGACAGCAGCCACTAAATTAAAAGACACCTGCTTCTTGGTAGGAAAGCGATGACAAACCTAGACAGCATCTTAAAAAGCAGAGACATCACCTTGCCGACAAATGTCTGCATAGTCAAAGCTGTGGTTTTTCCAGTAGTGATGTATGGAAGTGAGAGCTGGACCACAAAGAAGGCTGACCGCTGAAGAATTGATGCTTTTGAATTGTGGTGCTGGAGGAGACTCTTGAGAGTCCCCTGGACTGCAAAGAGAACAAACATATCTGTTTTGAAGGAAATCAACCCTGAATGCTGACTGGAAGGACAGATCCTGAAGCTGAGGCTCCAATACTTTGGCCATCTCATGAGAAGAGAAGACTCCCTGGAAAAGATCCTGATGTTGGGAAAGTATGAAGGCAAGAGGAGAAGGGGACGACAGAGGACGAGACGGTTGGACAATGTCATTGAAGCTACCAACATGAATTTGACCCAACTCTGGGAGGCAATGGAAGACAGGAGGGCCTGGCGTGCTCTGGTCCATGGGGTCATGAAGAGTCAGACACAACTTAACAACTAAACAACAACAACCATGAATATTTTATTAAAGCTGGAATTCATCCCTTCTGAACCCTGGTATTCTCATGATTCAACTCTGGGAGATCCAAAATAAGTACAGTGGTGCTTCACTTAGCGATGTTAATCCATGCAGAAAAAATCACTGCTAAGCGATAACATCGCTAAGCGAAAATAAAAAGCCCATAGAAACATTAAAACGTGATTAATGCGTTCCTATGGGCTAAAAACTCACCTTTAAGCAAAGATCCTCCATAGGGGCAGCCATTTTCGGTGCCTCTTAAGCGAGGAAACAGAGCGGGCAACCATTTTGTTTACCCAGCGGCCATTTGGAAACCACCA
This sequence comes from Pogona vitticeps, assembly GCF_051106095.1. NCBI lineage: Eukaryota > Metazoa > Chordata > Lepidosauria > Squamata > Agamidae > Pogona > Pogona vitticeps. Next base: position 33,832,319 of record NC_135788.1, on the reverse strand, counting down.
ATCAGCTGGCCGAAAATGAAGACTTTGCGATGATCGCTTCCCTGCGATCATCGCAGTGAAATTTCCCCATAGGGACCATCACAAAGCAATCGCTTTTGCGATGGCAAAAAGTCCATCGCAAAACGATTTCATCGCTATACGGAGCGATCGCTATGCGAAGCACCACTGTATATAGGATCTTTACTGGTGTATCTAGAATTGTACTACGTTTTGCAAGTCTTGTGTATTTGTGAGATTTTAAGTTGGTGCTACCAGTTAAGATAGCATAAATTTGTTTTGATGTTTGCACCTCTCACTTTTGTAAAAAATTAGAAAGCACTGAAAAAGATCAGTTTTATCTTTCCTTTTTTCTTGTTCTTCTAGCTCTTACAAGTTGTTCTAATTAATCTAATCTTAATTCAGTTACTATAAGGCATGAAAATCAGAATCTGAATCGTTCCATGAGTGACTGGAGGTACTAACATAGCAGCCTTGGGGGGGGGGCAAAACAACAGAAATCAAGGCCTCAGTATTGATTTTACATTTCAGCACCTCTCATTTCCTGTTTGTATGGTGGTTCTAGCTGGTGTATAGCTATAGTTGATTAGAGGTTGCCACATTCTCTCTCACATAGACTAGGGGCTTGATCAAATGGGTATTTTTCCCATTGTTCGATCAGCTGCAGGTAGGGTTTGGCTTGCTCTTTTTTGGGGTAATCACACAATATAATCACTGGGATGAACCAAACCATCCATGTAGTAGTACAAACAGTTTTTCCTCAATTAAGATAAAAAGGACTGTGAGATTTCCAAAGCAGTAAGAACCAAGGGATTTCCAAAATAGTACTGTTTAGATGTATTATCTTTTCAATTCGAATTGTTTTATTCCAACATACAGTTCTTGAGAAGCTCTTGGTTCCTCTTGATATGATGATCACTAACCATCTCATAAAATTATCTACTGATTTAATTTGGAAAATATAGTAGTGCTTTATCACTCATTTTTTAAATCACCAGAATAGGCAACATGTAGCCCACCAGTTGTTGCAATGCAAATTCCATCATCAGTGAATTCTTGAAAAAATGTGGGTCTTAATTTTCTACATAATGACTAAGTTTTATTTTGCTATTAAGATCTGTGATGGACAGCCATAATTTCAAGAGAAACCAAGAGAAAACTGAATGTGTTGGGATAAAACAATTAGAATTTAAACTAATTTTTTTAAAAGGAAGTTAACAAATCCAGGCATTAACTTCTCGCTGGTGAGACCCTCATGTTTGCCTGTGAGCCTGCTTCAAACCAAGAAAAAGAAGTAGAGAATGAGTATCTTTATTTAATTGCTAAAATACCCAAGGTGAACTTCTGAGTCCTGAAGGGAGTCTTCTTTCAGACTGTAGTTGTAGAAGAAGCAGCCATGCTAGTCTGTGCAAGGTAAGTAAAAGAAAAAAAAAGAGCGGGAGACAAAAACGTCGTGTCACCTAAAGACTAAGTTACTTTTTAAATGTGCGCTTTCCAGGGCAAGTCCACTTCATCAGACATTATCATGTTTCAGGCTGAGCACTGCAGAATTTACTCAGCGGGAAGAAACAAAAAAAGTCAAAAAGCTGCAGTGCCCTGATGCTGCAGCTTCAGGACCCACGCAGGATATATTTTTTTTTCCAACCATTATTTTAGGCCTTTTCGGTCCCCCGCCCCCTTCGCGTAAACTCTGCAACGGCTAGCCTGAAGAAGAGCCCTGCAGGGCTCGGAAAGCTTGCCAGTTTTTAACGCTTTCGTGGCCTAACGAAGGCACCAGCTGCACTTTTTCATTTCGTCCAAGGGGCCTCCTACGCGGCGCTCTCCCCCTTTGGGACTTTTTCCTCCTCTCGACTCCCCAAGGACTCCCCGCCCCACCTCAACCCCCTCTCCCCCCACGCTCGCCACCCTCAGCCGGCTGAAGGCAATCCGGAGACTCAACCGCTCCCTTGCCCTCCGGGGGAAACTATTTCCCGCTCGCGAGGCGAGCCCTGACGATGCGGGCCCCGCCCACTAACCAGCTCGCCAGCCAGCGTCTGCCCCCGGGAGCCGTCACGTGTGCGCGGGGGCTCCCCCTCCGCTCGGCGAACCCGCATTGGCTCGTCCCGCCCGACTCCCTCCTGCGCCTCCGCCTTTGCCTCCACGCGGGCCGCCCCCTTCCTTCGGCCACGCTTTGCCGCCCAGCAGCGGGCTTTCTTCGGCGGTAAGTAGAAACGGGTTTGAATTCCGTGTGCAGGGCTGGGGCGGGAGGCGGCCGGCGTTGGTCTTCGCACGCTCTCCCGGCGGGACGGGACGGGACGGGACGCGGCGGGTGTTCCTTTTTAAAAACCCGTCTGCCGGGGCGAATTTGCTCCTCAAGACTTTACCCGCCGTTGCGCCCTAACCTGCGTCCGGAGAACCGAGCCCGGTTCTCCGGGCGGCTGCAGGGTTTTTATTTCCACGAAGAGAACCGACGTCCCACCCGCTCGGCCGCTTCTTCAGTAAACGCGCGGGCTCCTCTCCCTCCTCCCGCCCGCCCGCGCCCTTTCTCGGAAAGCATGGAGGCCGCCCGCCCGCTCAGGGTTTGGGCGCCCCATCTTCCCTGTAAGGTGAACCAGGAGGGAGAAGAGCGGCGCGGAGGGACCTTCCCGGGCGGAAGCCTGGTTTGCGCGTTTTAGGGAACTTCCTGCCCCACAGGGGGACACGTGTGTTTGTGTGGAAGCTTCACTGTGGTTTCCCAAAAGAGGGGACTCTGGGTAGGGGGTCCTCGTCGCCATGAGCCTCCTCCCCTCCCCCCTTTTCACTCATAGGCTAAAAAGGGGGGGGGGAGAAGCCGGGTCTCCTCTGCATCTGACACTCCTTGTCTTTCCGTTTCTCTGCCTTGAAGGGACGACCAGGAATCTTGTGGCGCTCTGAAGACTTACACGTTTTGTTTAATACAGGTCTTTGTGGGCCCCAGCCAGCTGCATCTGGTGCGCTTGGTTGCTGCTGCAGCAGAGGCAGAAGGCCCACGCAGGCACCCTACTGGAAGGACTCTTTGGAAATAGGGGTGGTGGTGAAGGTGGACCCACACATTTTTTTTTGGCAAAAGCAATATTTCTGGCTGCCAAGGCCGTTTCTCCCCATAGCCGTGGCCTTCCGTACATGCCTGAAGTTGGAACGGCAGAGTAAGCAGGGCAAGACTTTATCTTTGAATTAGTATAAGGCTGCCCAGGTGGACTCGGAGAAGCTCTCTGGAGGCCTGATCTGCTTCTAATCCACAGTCTTGTCTAGATATATGCACCGCCTCCTCCAGGTGCTGCCTCAGTGGGTGCCTGCTGGAGGAGGCAGGGCTCTGAAGAACCAAACACAGCCCATACACAGATCGCCAGAACAGCAGTTTGTGCCCATCTCTAGTTTTGTCCAGCATTCATAGTGGAGTTATGCCTTTATCAAGTGCACCAAAACCAGCCCCCAAATGTGTGTGATCTCTCAAGACCAGTGATCTTGGAAAGCTTGCATGCTTTTTGACAGTGGGTAGCTGATGTTTTTCCTAAAGGTCAGCTTAGCTCCAGCTCTGACATGGAAATCAAGGTTAGTGCTCAACTTATCTTCACTGGAAGACTATGGCAGAGGTGGTGAGTTGGATTGTAGACCTTTGATAATGGCACTGCTGATTCAACCCAAAGCCTAGATCAGGGCATGGAAGACATAATTTCTTTGAAATGCAGCTCCAGGATCCCCCAAATCACAATAATTACTGCTTCTGGGAACTGTAACCTGGAAAATAACATTTCCAAGCATGGGCCACAGCCACTGGTTGACGACCTGTATTATAGTCAAGTGCTAATTTTCAATTTGTTTTGGACTGTCGTCTCCAGAATTCTCCAGGAATTACTCAGAATTCTAGGAGGTACAGCCCAGAAACATAAGACCACCTTCCCTGTTATTTGCCTCAATTGTTGCCTGCTTCATCCTCTATCTTCTAAACACAAGAAAGCTGCTGCTGTGCTACTTAGGAATTGTAGAATTTCCTGGGAGCTGTAGGTCTTTCAGATGTGCCCTCTGTAGAGACTGGTGTGCAGCAAGACCACGACTTCCATGCCTAAGGAATGGGGCCCATCCTCTCTTGACCAGTCAGCAATCTCTCCAGTCATGTGACTGATGAGTGGGGGTATGCACAAAAGGTGCTGGTGTCAAATTTGAATCATGGAAGCTGTAGTCATAGTCCCGTTGCCCATTAGGCTCTATAGAGTGTACTTTGCAAAGAAGTATGACTTCCAGCAAGACCTACAATTACCAGATGACGCTTTGGCTCCTTCCTTGTTTTTAAAAGTAGAAGCAGGCTGAAGTGATGGAAGAAAATTATGGGGATGGTGGTCTGCAGAGTTAATTTTTTGGGTGGCATCTTTCAATATTTGGCTTGGAGAATTCTGGGGGTTGGGATCTAAAAATACAGAATAACATACTTCTTTTAATTAACCCTGATGTTTTGTTTTTAAAGTGTTGGAGGTAGAGTTTTTATGAAACAAATCTGTTAGCCCTTGTGTCAAGGGTTCTCTGCTAAATTACCACTGTGCAGAACAGATTCTTTCTTAGGTAGGTGTAAAAATAAGAGTGCTGTAGGTTCAATGAAAAACTCACATGACTGTGTCCACCTTAAGTAAATTATGTATGTTGTGCTGATCTGATTTAAATTAAGGCTATTAGCTGTACTGTACAAACCCCAGAATGTTTTAATAAGACTTTTGAAAATTAATACTGGAGAAGGGGGCAGCACAGAATGAAAAGTCTTTTGAAGCTTCTACAATATTACTTTTTTTCAAAGTACTTCATTATCCTTATATGATTTTTTAAAAGCTACTCTACTGGAAAAAAGGTTTCTTCTCTTCTCATTAATAATCAGTAATTGCACCCCCATGACGACTTTTCTGGTGTAGTTGCAGAAGGAGAAATTAGTTAGGTGTATGGTAATCGCAGCAGTTGCTGTCTCAGTGCAGGAGCTAATGCACTTGGCTTCCAGGAGCTAGTGATTCATAAGCAGCTAGATTTCAAAGCTCTTCATGTGTATTTTCCATTATGAGTTGAAAGTATATAGTGCTTTGTTTTTAACTCATCTGGTAGAAAGAAGCATAAGATCTTTCCCCACTATTGGAGTGTGCTTGAGGACTTTTATAGAATAGTGCTGATTTACATATGAGGAGCCGGATACAGTCACAGCTTAGTGGTGAAGCAGGTGCTTTGTATGCAACAGGTCCTGTTTTGGTTATTGGCATCGCTAAGAAGAGCCAAGAAAGTCCTCAGTCTGAAACCATAGTGAGATAATTTTGTAGACAGCTGATCCCAACATGGATCAGTGGCCAGGGGTTCTGGGCTTTGTAGTCCAACAGCATTTATGGAACTAGTTAGTATTGGAGTGGGAGATCACTGAGGAATACTGGGGATCTCCTGTCAGGTCTAGGATAGAGTCCTGCCTAAAAGTATAGAGTGCTGCTGCTCAAGAGTTGACAGTACTGCGCTAAATGGATGAAGAGTCTGACACAGTGTACAAAGGCAGCTCCTTATGACCATTTGTATAGCACAGAGGTGGGGAACTAGGTGGGTCCAAGAACTTCGTTTCTACCTCTTGTGCATGGACCACAAGGGAAGGTGGGGGCAAAATTGGAAGTGGCGGAAAGTCCATTTAATAGGTATTTTTTAAAATGTTAAACACTGTGAAGAACCCCTGTGACCTATTTTAATCAGTGCTGTGCAAGGCTTCCAGAAGTGAGAATTGACTTTTTGCTGGCAGTTCCCCCCCTTTTCCAGCTCTTGTTTCGTTTTGGCACATGGAGGCTGGTGGGGCCAAAGGCCATATTTTGCTCATTCCTATACAGACCGAGCTGATCTAGTTCAGCCATTCTCAACAGAAGCCATATGGCCCCCAGGGAGCCCTGGCACATTTGACTGGAAACAATTCTTCGCGCAACCACCTTGTGAGGTTCATTATGTGACTTATAGAATCCTGATTAGACCTATATTTCTTTCATATTATGTTTATAGCCATGACCAAAAAAAAGTCAAGAATGGCTGGATTCTAGGTGGCCCAAAGACCTGATTCAGTATTAGGCAATTTCTTGCCAATATCTTTTCTACGCAGTGTTTTTGCAGAACCATCAGGGAAATGAGGAAGTCATTGTCTGAAGCAGCGTTTCCCAGTCTAGTCTAGTACTACAGCAGTGTGCAAGTATTTAATAGAGGGAAGAAAGTGCAAGTGTGTAAGCAGCTGCTTATTTGGTTGCCTGTGGACTGCCTAGAGACAGCTAGGCAGAGAAGATGTTCAATATAGGTGTAGAAGGAGAATCTGCTGCAAAGTTGCATGGTGAATTGCTCCCTGTCCGTGGTTCCAGTCAGTGATTCTTTCCACTGCTTTTCATTGTCCTGTGACAGTCATAAAATTTTAGAACTGGAAGGGATCTCAAGGGTTATCTTGTCCAACTCATGGTTGAGGCAGTCAGTCCACTGTGATTCTTAAATATCCCTAACAGATGCCGATTAGAGATGAACACGAGTTAAAAAACAAATCACCACATTCATTTAAAAAAATAATGAATTGATTTGTACTTGTACAAATTTGTATTTGTACAAATCAGTGTCCCTGAGAAACACAGATCAATTAATTTTTAGTGATTTTTAATTTGACAGTTCATTTGGATATGAAATGGTCCCTGGGCACCTAGAGACACCAAAATCACAGAGAAGCTTCTACTGACTCTCCTCTACAAGATTGGGTTTCCCCAAGTCAGCTGCTAAAGAACACTTTCCTGGGTGTACCCATTTTGTGGGTGTATAACTAGCATGTCTGAAACCCAGTCTTCATAAAACTTGAAGGGATTGTAGGGGAGAATCAGGAAAAGCTTCTCTGTCATGTTGGTGTCTCTAGGTGCCTGGGGGAAACTTTCAGGAGGGGCTTCTTGTGAGTATATAACCCGGACATCTGAAACCCAATCTTAACTAAACATGCAGGGCTTGTACAGGAGAATCAGGGGAAGCCTTCCTGCAAATTTGGTGTCTCTAAATGTTTGGGTAGACATTTTATAGGATTTTATAATAATGATGATGATGATGATGATGATGATGATGATGATGATGATGATGATGATGATGAAGAAGAAGAATTGATGAATCAATTGATTTGTCAGGGAAAAATTATAAATTCATAATTTGTTATTTCTTGACATTGATGGATCACAAATCAAAGCAAATCACAATTTTTCTGATTTGGGTCCATCTTTAATGCCAATCTAAGAACAAAACTCCAGTGAAAGAGAGTCCACCATCTTCAGAGTCTGTCCATTATACTGTTGAACAACTGTTATCATAAGAAAATCCTTATTGGTGTTTAATCAGAATCTTCATTCTTATAATTGGAATCCATTGTTTAAGTCCTTACCTCTGGAGCACCACATAGCAAGTTAGCTCTATCCTGTGTCTGACCTCCCTCTAAAAATTCTCTTATAGCTATTACATCACTTCTTGGTCTTTCTTTCTCCAGGCCAAACATAACTTGCTTCTCTTCCTCAAAGGTTTTGATTTGTAGACTACCATCATGGTTGTCTTCCTCTGGGCAGGTTCTACCCTTCTTAAATTCTGGTACCCATAACTGAATACAGTCCCCTAGGTGAAATCTCAGCAAAAAACAGAATAGTACTATTACTTCCTTTGAAAATATACTTTGGTTGATGCAGCCTAATATTGTTGAGATGGACAGAGGATGAGATGGTTGGACAGTGTCATTGAAGCTACCAGAATGAATTTGACACAACTCTGGGAGGCAGTGGAAGATATGAGGGCCTGGCGTGCTCTGGTCCATGAGGTCACGAAGAGTCGGACATGACTAAACAACTAAATGACAACGACAAATATTGTTATGCATAGTTAAGTTGCATCTGGCTTAATGGTAACACTAATAAGGTTTTCAAGGGATGGGAGATACTCAAGGAATGGTTGTATCATTGCCACCTACAATGTTGATCATGAATTTGATCTGGATGCACTTTTTCTTCTGTTGCATCACAGTGTTGACTCGTGTTTACCCTGTTTCCCCGAAAATTAGACCTTATCTGAAAATAAGCCCTAGTATGATTTTAGGACACTCGTAATATAAGCCCTACTCCAAAAATAAGCCCCAGTTAAGTGAAACCCCACCTTATACCATTGTGCAGCAACCAGAAGATGACATGACTGTATTTGAATAAATGTAGATTCTTGTAGATCCCCCTTCATGGATTGCTGCCTTGTCGTGGTGAAGGGCCTTGAGTAATTCAGAGAAGCTATGGGCTATGCCGTACAGGGACACCGAAGATGAACAGGTCATAGTGAGGAGTTCTGACTAAATGCGATCCATCTGGAGCAGGAACTGGCAAGCCACTCCAGTATCTTTGTCAAGAAAACTCCATGGACAGAAACAAAAGGCTAAAAGATATGATGCTGAAAGATGAGCCCCTCAGGTCAGAAGATATCCAACATGCTACTGAGGAAAAGCGGAGGACAAGTACAAGTAGCTCCAGAGCTAAGGAAGTGATTGGACCAAAGCTGAAAGGACACTCAGCTGCGGACGCCCCTGGAAGTACAGTGGTGCCCCGCATAGCGAGGTTAATCCATTCCGGATTAACCCTCGCTATGTGAAATCGTCGCTAAACGGAATGTAAAAGCCCATTGGAATGCATTAAACATCGTTTAATGCGTTCCAATTGGCCCTAAACTTACCGTTCAGCGAAGTTTCCTCCATAGCGGCAGCCATTTTCGCGCCCGGTAAGCGAGGGGAGGGCGCGAAAACGCTGCATGTGGACATTTCGGGCGTCAGGCGGCCATTTTAGAACCGCCAAACAGCTGATCGCCCGACTCTGTGGGAGGTTTGGGGGGTCGGCAGCAAGAGGAGGAGAAGAGGGAAAGTGGGGGGGAGGACGCGCGAACGTGCGGCTTCCCTCCCTTCGCCTGCCTGCCTCGCAGCCTGCCTTCGTCCCTGGGGGCGGCAGGAGAAGGACGAGGAGGAAGAGGGAAAGTGTGGGGGGGAGGACGCCCGAACGCGCGGCTTCCCTCCCTTCGCCTGCCTGCCTTGCAGCCTGCCTTCCTCTTCCCGGCCAGTGCGGCCCCGCATCACTCTCGCGGCGGCGGCGGCGGCGGCGGCTCCTTCCTGGGACCCTTCGGTAAGCGAGTTTTCTCCATATGGACGGACGCTATGCCTCCGCATTAGCGATCCCGGAAAAGGGATCGCTATGCGAATTCGTCGTTATACGGTGCGCTCGGTATGCGAGGAAAGTCTGCTCCTCCAAAGAAAAATACTGCATAGGAACCTGGAATGTAAGATCTACGAATCTTGGTAAGGTGGGTGTGGTCAAACAGGAGATGCTAAGAATAAACATTGACATCATGGGCATCAGTGAACTAAAATCGACAGGAATGGGCAAATTCAATTCAGACGATTATCCTGTCTACTATTGTGCGCAAGAATCCCATAGAAGAAATAGAGTAGCCCTCATAGTCAACAAAAGAGTGAGAAAAGCTGTACTGGGATACAATCTCAAAAATGATAGAATGATTTCAGTACGAATCCAAGGCAAACCTTTCAACATCACAGTAATCCATGTTTATGCACCAACCACCAATGCTGAAGAGCTGAAATTGACCAATTCTATGAAGAATTACAAGATGTTCTTCTCATTCTAGGGGACTGGAATGTTAAAGTAAGGAGTCAAGAGATAAAAGGAACAACAGGGAAGTTTGGCCTTGGAGTTCAAAACGAAGCAGGGCAAAGGCTAATAGAGTTTTGTCAGGAGAACAACTGGTCATCACAAACACTCTTTTCCAACAAGACAAGAGGCGACTCTACACATGGACATCACCAGATGGGCAATGCCGAAATCAGATTGATTATGTTCTCTGCAGCCAAAGATAGAGAAGCTTTATGCAGTCAGCAAAGACAAGACCTGGAGCTGATTGTGGCTCTGATCATCAGCTTCTTATAGCAAAACTCAAGCTTAAACTGAAGAAAGTAGGAAAAACCACTGGGCTAGTCAGGTGTAATCTAAACCAAATCCCTTATGAATACACAGTGGAAGTGAAGAACAGATTTAGGGAATTAGATTTGGTGGACAGAGTGCCTGAAGAACTCTGGATAGAGGCTCGTAACATTGTACAAGAGGCAGCAACAAAAACCATCCCAAAGAAAAGGAAAGGCAAGAAAGCAAAGTGGCTGTCCAATGAGGCCTTACAAATACAGTGGTGCCTCGATTTACAAAATTAATCCATATTTAAATGGTGGCCGCAACTTGAAATTTTTGTAAGTTGAAGCACCATTTCCCATATCTACCAAGCTAGATATCATCCCTCCAAAGTACATCTGACTTTTTCTGCCTAAATGCAGAACTTTACATTTCTAACTGTTACATTTTTGTTTTGAATCCAATTCTGCAATGTGTTAAGATACTGGTTATTGTGGGTTTTTTTGGGATCTTTGGCCGTGTTCTGAAGGTTGTTCTTCCTGAACACCTTCAGAACATGGCCAAAGGTCCCAAAAAACCCACAACAACCATTAGATTCTGGCCGTGAAAGCCTTTGTGAATACATGTTGGCTAAAATTCTGTTGCTCAGCATAGTGCATTGCAGAGTATTTGAATCAATGGAATTTACAGAAGAATTGACTCAACTTTTCCCCAGTGATTCAGTGGACCTACACTGGTGCCTCTCATTACAACAAAACCGCATTACGACAACATTTTTGCAATCGCAAAACGATGATCTAAATGGGCTTGTTCCACTTTGCGATGATCGGTTCCCTGCTTCGGGAACCGATTCTTCGCAAAACGACGATTTTTCTACATCTGATCGGTGGTTTCGGAATGGCCGCCGGGTAAATAAAATGGCCCCCCGCTGTTTTCTGGGATGGATTCCTCACAAGACAGCCACTGAAAATGGCCGCCCTATGGAGGATCTTCGCTGGACGTTGAGTTTCCAGCCCATTGGAACGCATTGAAGGGGTTTCAGTGCGTTTCAGTTGGCTTTTTATTTTCGCATTATGATGTTTTCGTTCTACAGCGATTTCACTGGAACAAATTAACATCGTAATGTGAGGCAGCACTGTACTCTAGTACATCTTACTACACTTTCAGCCACTTTCAAAGGTATTTGCTATATTCCTTAGTTTGGTCTTTCTGTATATTTGAGGAAAGTCATGAAAAGTCAATATTTTTTTCTCATTGGTCTTTTGGATTTTCTTTCCTTGAGGTTTTTGTTTTTGCTTTGGTACTTCTGCAAACCAGAGTGTCCTTTTAAGCCTATTGAGGGCTTCCTTTTGCATACAGATGGTGCCATTTCAGTTGCATGAAGACAGGCATTAATAACAAAAATTCCTCCTTCTAGTTCTCATAGAATGACTTAACAAAATGGAGGAACTGAAATAATATGGTGGTAATAACCAATGCCATAATGTTTCGTTTTTTTCCTCTTTTGTTATTCACTTTTCTAAATTGAATAATTAACTGCATTCTTCTGTGTCTCAGAACAGACTTCTTCAATGATCTGTTTGATGCTTCAAAAACTTTTTCTGTTTGTCACATTGCATATTTCTAGGTGAATAGACAAAATGATCTGGACAGATAGTCCAGCAAAACAATTTAAGGATTAGCAATTGTTGTAAACTTGTTTTCAAGGGTCTTTACAACAGCAAACACACTTTATAGGATATTTACCATAAATGTGGTGGCATACCACAGTCATCTTATTTTAGGCTCTGCTTATGCTATTGGATGACATATGAGTTGTCGGTGTGGTTTTAGTTTGTACCAGTTACACAAGCTAGCCTTGTATTCCCAAATGAAAATGCATATTATGTGCTCACTTATCTCTTTCTGGACATCTATGCTATTCCCTGGCATGTATTAGCATTTATTCCTAATCTTTTGCTTTGACAAAGTGTCAAAAGTGCATTTTTCCAAGAGGTCCTGTTTGCATGTTTATGCTGTACTCATAACCCGGGTAAGTTCTCCTAAGTCGTGTACAGTCTGGGGAATATTTAAATGACATTGACCTGCAGTGGCAATGTGCATCAGATATTTTTTCCAGATTCTTAGTTTTTTTTTTTGCTGCAACAATAAAGATATTGTCTTTATCATGATAACTAATGAAATCTGCACTAAAGGCCCCTCCTCCTTAGTTTATATTTCTAAAATTTGAGGATTTGAAAATGACTCTTATTTCCAGGTGGTGAAGTATCAGAGAATAAATTATTTGCAATTTGAAGACTCCATGTGAAACTGTCTCCCACAGGGTGTTGTCTTGAACATCCTGCTGTGTCCCTGATGCAGCGTGAGGTCAGGGAGAAATGTGCTTCTGTTTCAAGCATGCTGCTTAGAAAGGGATTAAAACAAACCTTGTCCTTTACAGCTTAGAGGTGAAGGAAGTTGGTGGATTGTTCTGGTTCTCCCCACTGGGTATTTGAAGCTGCTTCTTGGGTACATACTGTACATAGGCAGTTTGTGTGGGCTCTTCCCTAATGTGCATATTCTTTGCTTCTGCCTCTTTTAGTCTCTCCCTGTCTTTTTACCTGGAGTTGGAGGGCAGAGGTGTGTCAACTTGCCTTTCCCTGTAGCTGCAAGGTGAGGTTCTCATACTCATCGAGATCCCCATTTATTCTATGGTTGATAAACCTCATCCCATTTCAGCATAAGCTTGTTTGTTTGTTTTTAATAAAGAAGAAATCTTTATGGAAATTCATATGGCTTTTGTTCACCTTTTTATCAATACAGTATATGGCTTTTTGGACACCTTCTTTACAATGACTTTGAGATCAGAAGCATAGCTGTGATGCAGATTTGTGCACAGTTCCCTAAAATAGACAGCTTATGTACACCTTTCCCTAATGTGCATATTTTGGTGCACATTTTCTGGAGATTTTGCAAAAACCATAAAAATACAGGCTGTGATACATGACTGTCTCTGCTTTCTTTGCTTTGGAGATGTTAGTATATGTAATGGAACTGAATCATAAATTGTTAACATGCTAGTATTCTCATGTGAGATTCTATAAAATAATTATGCTATGGCTGATTTTATCTTCCTTTTTCTTATGAATGGGACACAGATGCTCAAATTGGCTGACATCTTTAATGCCTCAAGTGATGATGAAGACTTTCTTGGGTTTAGATCCGACGTTCCCATGGAAACAGTGTCACTGGAGGACAGCTGTGAGGGTTTCGAGTCACTGCCGCCAAGAAAACAGGTACTGAAATCTTGTAACAAATTGTGCATCGTTTCTGTCCTGTAAATAAAAATGTGAACCTGAAGGGCCTGAAATCCAATTGATTTCTTCCCCCTTCTAGAAACTGCTTTCCATAAATGCAATGCCCTTTCAGAATGCGTGCATCTTGCCCTTTGCATTTTATAGAGATCATGGAGTAGTTGTTATTCGTAACTCATAACTCTTCTGAATAAGCAATCCAGTGAAAGTTTAGTATTGTAAAACCTCTTTGATCTTAGTGGAAGACCTTACACATGTTCTTAGCACTTGCCTACCCAAATAACTGAGAGGTAAATCTGATGAAAAATAGTGAATGTTGCAGAAGTAGAACTTAGATTTCCTGGGGAATTCCTAAAGGACTAACTCAGCATGTTACAGTAGTCTAACCTAGTGACCAGAAGCAAGTTTATCTACCATACAAGATGCACTACCATACTTCATGACATTAGAAAAAGGCACTTCTCCCAGGTACCTGATGAGATTCAGGCAACATCCAGAAATGTTCAGAGGTTTGAATGTGACCCTTCATGGATCAGATTGTCCTGCCTAGATTAAATTAATCCAAGGTCAGTAGGGTTGCCCACTGTCAGCTGTGCAATCTTCAGCATGTCTGCTGAGAATTAAGTTCATTTACATTCAGTACTTCTTGTGTGCATGTAAAGCACATAAAGAATTATAGTCTCAGCCAAAGTAACTTTTGGTCTATTTGCTTCCATTCAGCCTAATAATGAATATAAGTGGCAATTGGAGTGTACCACCTTACTGTGATTTCAGGGAAAGAAGAAATGTTAACAGTATCATCAGCATACCGTTGACATCCTGACATGAACTTTCTTTGGTTAGTTTGTACTTCTTAACTGTTCGACAGGATTTTGTATCTTCTCAGTACATTGGCACAGTAATGAGTTAAACATAGTTGTTGGGGGTTTTCGGGCTGTGATTCCATATCCCGACTGTGAAAGCCTTCGGGAACACAAACAGTCTGCTTGTATTTTGATTGTGAAGGATCTTCAGGTGTCTCTCAATCTTCTTCATACTGGGAACATTTTTTGTGAGTTCATGCTTGCTGTTGCAGGATGTTCATTTTCAGTCCAAATACCTGACCAAGGAACTGAGAGAGGTTTTCAGAGATGACTCAGATACTGAAATTGAAGCTTTTGAAGGATTTTCTTCAAAGGAAACTCCAGTCAACCGCAAGAGGAACTTGGAGGTGCGGGCCACATTTCCATAGTCTTCCTGTATGTTTGCCTGTCATATACAGACATCTTTTTGCTTGCAGACCAACTTTGGTCTGGCAGAAGTCTTCCACATGGTTCCCTTTCAGCTAGAGATACCAGGGATTGATTCTGGAACCTTCTAACTGCAAAACATGTGCTGTTTTACTGACCTGTGCACTTCAAACTGGAATTAGTTCATGAAAGTTCTATTGTGTCAGGGATTGAAAAGATTATTAAAATGTTCATGTTATGTGGGTGGTGTCTGCCTTTACAGCAAAGATCAGATTGTCCCTATGACCGAGGCTGTCTTGAATAGCAGATAAGACATTTATCAATTTCTATTAAAAATCAGATTTTTTTTGTTAAAATGCATTATCTATATCGAAGTTAAATTTAGGTTCCCCTCCTCCATTGTATTTAGGAAGGGGATTCAGATCCAGAGAATGACCCTTTACCTTTGATGGAGGAAGAGGAAGAAGATGATGATCAAGAAAAGGCCTTTCCCAAGAGGAGAAGCTTTGGCCTTCGTGTAGCCTTGCAGTTTCCTACTAAGAAATCTGCTGAGAAGACTTCATCCAAGCGCTGCTTAATGGACAATAAAAACTTTTCCTCTTTTACCCAAACAAAAAATGATAAAACTTGGGAAATGGTTGACCCTGAAGTAGCATCTCCAGGGTCTAGAGAAGATCCTAAAGAGGTACTGGAGGAAAACTCAACTGCCCTGCTTAAAAGAGCCATGAATATCAAAGAAAATAAAGCCATGGTAAGAATTGGAATAACTGTAAAAGTATATGTTAGCATTCTGGTTTTACATTAAAAAAGAAAGAAACCAAGAAGGGTTGAAATTTGCAGAATGCATCACAATTCCAGGCCAGTTTTTTTCTTTTAATCTTATTTGTCCTTATTTAACAGATATACCTTCCAAATATTTAAGGAACCGTCTTGTGTTCATGTTATTTTGATGAGTGTATATACCTGACAAAACAGGATTCTAGATAGTATGAAATCTGGGAATACCCCATTGTCATATTTGGTAATCACAGTCGCTGGTGTTGCGGTGCTTATAAACTGTATATGCATAAACCCCTTTCCCTGGAAAGCACCACATTATTTAATATTGGTTATCCTTTTCTCAGAGCTTGTTTACTGTGGATGTCTGTGTGGCACTATTACATTAAGCTTTACCAATCTGGAAAACTTACAGAAGTCTGACTAGTTAGAAATTTGTATTGATATCCTATTTTTGATATTATTTTGCCACATACATGACTCATACTAATATGATTTGAAAAGCAGAGGTGTAGCATAGGCGTTTATCTCCCACTGTAAAGATAAAGATTGAAAATTTCTGTTTTTAAAAAAATGAAACAAATGATAAAAATGTTATTAGAAAGTACTGATTTTTTTTGTCTTAAGATAATGCCTATTTTATGAGGAAAATGTCATTCATTTCAGCTTGCCCAGCTATTAGCAGAACTGAATTCTATACCTGACCTATTCCCAGTGAAAACTCCCGTCTCAACTCCGGTAAGTAACAGTGAAAAATATCCTACCTCTGTTGAGAATGCCATTTCCTCCCTTATGTTTTGTTATATGCTCTGCATTGGCAATGATAGGGTATGCCTTAGGAATGCTTCTTTGGGAAACACTTCTAATAGTGCTGGAAATAAATTTTCATGGGGTTTTGTAAACATTTTTAAACATTTTCAAAGAAGGTGCAGCCTGCAGTTAGCTCCTGCCGAGCAAAATTGGCCTACAGATCTGCAAGTGTTTCTGAGTCCCAGTTATAAAAATTCAACCATAGATGAGTACGGTTAATACTGTTTGTTTTTAAAATCTCTCCACTCCCAGAAACACTCTTTCCTTCAGATATGAGTATTGCTGTATGTGTTGTGTTTTCTTGTTTGGACAAATATTGTCTTCAAAATATTCAGTTGGTGTGTGTGTTAACCCACTTCCTTCCTCCAGCCCCAGATTACAGTGGCTGTGAACCCATTATTTTTAGAAATTTAAACACAAAGATGCATTTCTGTCTTCATAACAGCTTTGGCCCAAATAAGTTAATTAATATGTAGATGATGTTAATCTCCTCTTACATTACAGTTAAAGGAAACTCATGCAAGCTTTGTCTCTTTTTAGAAACAGAAAAAAACACCAAGGAAAACATTTTCAGAAGGCCAGATCGAGCGTCGTACAAACCCCACCAGAAATGCTCGTCCCCCCGAGAAATTTGCTGTGGAAAATTTTGCAGCTTCCGCCCTTCGGTTTGCAGAACAACTTCACAATTACAGGCAACAGAACCTCCTGAAGAAAAGGCTAAAAGGGGTAGATGGATAATCTAACTTGTTCTGTGTTTAGTTTTGGTTTTGGCAAAGGCTAAATGAATCAAAGTTCTTGACAGGCATGAATGTTGGTGAAGAGTGCTGGGCAAGTAACCTGGTAAATATCAAGGTATTCTCAGTGAATTGCCCCACATGTTGAATACAGTATATGCTTGGATGCTATCAAAATTGAAAGTAGTATCCAAAGTGAAGGGGGAACGAATTTGGAGGGCAAATTAGGAGTTCGGGGGGGGAGGGGAACCTTTGGCTGTAATATGAATATGGAAGCAGCATTGAAGTCCATGCAGTTTGCACCTTGTGTTGGTCTCTGTTCCTGCCACATCTGCAGTAGTGTTTTCTCTTCTACTCCAACTTAATGTTTGTGTGATCACAACACAGGTATAATTAGTGCATTGTCTGCTGGAGAAAGATTTGAGACATAAAAATTCCAGTAATTGTGAAGCCCTGGGGGGGGGCAGTAAAGCTGAGATAAGTAACGCCTACAGTTTTATCAGCCTACACTTTTTTTGACTGCTTTAACCATATAAAATGCATAATCTATACAGTGGACCCTCTACTTAAGGAATTAATCCGTATTGGAATGGTGGTTGCAAGTCGAAAAGTCTGTAAGTCGAATCTCCATTGACCTACAATGCACTGAAAACCCATTAATCCCATAACCAGTGGTTTTTATTCTATTTTTATTCCATTTTGGTTTTTTTCTGGTCTGTAAGTCGATTCTCTGGCTGCAAGTCGAATCTAAATTTTGCAGCCAGAGAAGTCTGTAACTCGAAAAGTCTGTTAAGTCGAGCCGTCTGTAAGTCGAGGGTCCACTGTAACTTAGTGTGCTAAGCAGTGTTTTTCGGCATGTTTCTAAAGTTTATACAAAAATGTATTTAAATATTTCTAAGCCACGTTTTAGTGTAAAACCTCACAAGGAAGCTCACATAAGAGAATCCTGTGTGTTTTTATTTTGTGCCACCTACTCCATGGCTGCAGCCTTACTGTTCATGGTGAGGAAGTCTAGATGTTTTGACTTACAATGTTTAGTAAAAGTCTCCACACTAGGCATTAAATCCTTCTCTTAAAAAAGTACTTCACACATTGAAAAAAAAATCTACAAAATAATTTTATTTTTTTGGAGTGTATCCCTCACATTTTCATTTTTGCCCTTAGAGGGAAGAAAACAGGAAAAGTCTTTCCCCACGAATCTTTCTGTTTTTGCCTCTAGGTCTTCACGGCTCTAGGGCATATGCAGAGTGTTTGGGCATGTGTTGGGGAAAGAAGAATTATGTGAAGCATTTATGCCAAATGTAGTGAACATCTTTGGTTTTGAGATGGTGAAGTGAGTTTCCTCCCCAGAGCAAGTTGGTGGTGTCCAAAAGGAGAAGATCATCAAAATATGGTTCATTCCGACCAGTTGAAGAGATAACTGATGAAGATTTAGAAAATGTTGCAATTACAGTAAAAGATAAGGTCTACGATAAGGTTCTGGTAGGTATATGTTTTCTTTTGCACGGGTGTGGCTAAACCATGTCAAGCGGATATAATTCTTTGTATCGTACCATTTTGCTGATTTTGTGGTATAAAATCTGATGGAACCATTTGCCAGTCTACACAATACTCCTAGATAAATTTATGGAGAAAATGTCAGACTGTTGCTATAGCGGCAGAAACCACTAAAGATAAATGGTGGTTTCCCTAAAACACTATTTGCCTAGATTTGACTGTAGGAACAGTCAGGATTATTGCAAGTTGACAAAAATGACTGCATAACAATGCTGAATATTCATTTTAATGCCTTGTATTCATGTGGAGAGAAATGCTTTGGTGTGCAGAGGGAATTCCCTCTATCTGATCTCAGTGATCTTAACTGAGATTGCCCATTTTCTGAAATATAAATTCAGTCAGTCTACAGGGAGGTACACATTAGCCGATAAGCCAGCATGAGCAGTAAATAAATACCATGAGCAAGGATCCCTCTAAGGTGTGTCGCTGTGTGCGTGTGTGACTCTTCATTCCTTCGCACAGCTTTCCTCCATGCAGTCCATTAGGTTCCGGTCGCAACGCAACCTTGCCCGGCGGGAATGAAAATTAGAGGGTACATTGACTGTGAGTGTTCATGTTTTTTTTTTTGTCAGGCAGGTTGTATCTGAGAGTCAACAAGTTCTCTAAAACAATCCATCTAAATGCAGTACAGTATGGGGTTAGAAGTAGAGATCGGCATGAACTGCGGGCCCACTGATGTTGCATGTGTGCTGCAGATTCTTGGCCCCCCCTCCTCCCATGAATACTCTCAGAGGCAGCACCCTGGGCTTCCCTGCCCTGCCTCCTTCTCTGGGTGGGCACCCGCAGGAGGAGGTGGAGCGCCCACACAATACCGGTGGGCCTGATCCGCCAAACTGGTTTGTGCCCACCTCTAGTTAGAAATTGCTATTAGATCTAAATATTGGGCTATGTTTTATTTGCTTTCCTAAGGGATGGTTTAAGTTTTACAAGATTAAAACAATGTCCAGTATAGAAGGACAACATGATTCCCATTGATTATGGGTTGTCTTCTTGCGATAGGAGATAATGTCTGCCCAGTTGTCAAGGATCCCGCTTGTGTTAAAGTTCACCTCATTCAGCTAGGACTCCAAACCCAGTGTGTCTTTTGCAAGATTTGAGAGAACTGTTTCTGGTAGCCCAGTTGCTTCTTCCTAAATCTGGATCTGTGTATATCGAAATCTCTATATTTGGGAATACCTTTGTAAAAGTTATGGTAGTACAGATGCGGCACATTCACATGAATGGCTTTCTCAGGACAGTTACAGCAAAGTTTACATCATACCTTTCATATAGACAGCAGTGAAAAGAACGTTTTTCTCACAGCACAAAATGCGTTGCACTTAGAGAATAAAGAGTTACTTCTTAAGTACTGAGAAAATATCCTGTGAATTGGCTGAGTGAGTTTGCCATGTATCTAAAAATGTATTGTTACAGAATGGTATTTTAAAAGTTTTTGAAAGTGTCTTACTCCTTGTGCACTTCTGTCTTCCTTTCTGAATATACTCATGGTAGGGAAGCACATGCCACCAATGTCGGCAGAAGACCATTGATACAAAAACAATCTGTCGTAATGAAGGCTGTGGGGGTGTGAGAGGACAGTTCTGTGGGCCATGCCTCCGTAATCGCTATGGAGAAGATGTGAAATCAGCACTTCTAGACCCAGTAGGTACCTAGTTGTGTTCAAAACACATTGTGTCTGTAAATATTTGTTGGCTGCTGTCTTAAGCAATGACAATGTTAACTGTTCAGGGGCTCTGTAAAATAGTGAGGTAGTGAGCAGAAGGAGCACATTAGCCTTGCTCCCTTCCATCCTAGTACATGCAGAGCTAAATCAGAAGAGGACAGCATTGTCTAGCAGTGGGGGCTCTCCACATTACCAGAAAACCTGAAAAATTAGGGTTCCCAATCATGTAGAAATATTCTATGCACAGGGATTTCTTTTATCTTCAAATCTGGCTGCCCACCTATATGAGGTGAGGCTGGGGGAGGAAGAGCAAGGCTGGTCTGCTCTGGGT
Organism: Pogona vitticeps; assembly: GCF_051106095.1. Classification (NCBI taxonomy): domain Eukaryota; kingdom Metazoa; phylum Chordata; class Lepidosauria; order Squamata; family Agamidae; genus Pogona; species Pogona vitticeps. Next base: position 33,811,990 of record NC_135788.1, on the reverse strand, counting down.
GTTCACAGACTAAGATTAACTCTTTTATTGGATACCAGGACAGGGCTACTGTCGCTAGTTGTGAGGTTCAGATAATTAACACCTCACTCTTTTCTTTAAGGATTGGTTCTGTCCTCCTTGCCGTGGCATCTGTAACTGTAGCTACTGTCGCAAACGTGACGGTCGTTGTGCCACAGGAATGCTTATCCACTTGGCAAAGTTCTATGGCTATGACAACGTAAAAGAGTATCTTGAAAGGTAGGTGGAGTTTTAGGGTTATTTATGAATGGGATGTGTCTGAGGGAATGGCTTTTAGTGACAGGACTGAAAAGGAGGATCCCCCTTCAGTCCCCTTTGCACCCCTAAAACTGGTCCCAAAAGTCAGGGAAACTCTCTGGGGCCTGTGTGTGGGAAGTGGTAAGGGGAAAAAAATGGTAGTGCTAAGGGAAAAAAATGTTCTGGAATGTATCCACTAAGGAAATGTCTGTTTCAGGCCATTCTCTCTTGTACATATGATATAAGATGTGAAAAAGTATAACAGAACACACATTTGCATGAGGAATATTTTACTGCTGTCTTTTTAGGAGATGACCGTTGAATTTTGTATGTCCAGAGAATATGGTGAAAATCCTATACCCTGGAGCAGACAGACAGCTTTGTGTTTGTTTGCAACTGTTTATGATGTTACTGTTACAGAATAATTACAATTGTTGCAGAATCTGGGGGAATGGCATGCATCTCCTGTTCTCGTACTTTTTGTCGTATTTCGAGCACGACTAATGTATTCTTATATGTGATCTAATAAATGGCAAGGCATGAATAATTAGCGTACGGAAAGAGACATGGCATGTGACTCTTGAATTAGAAGTATGGAATAAGAGTAATTTATGTTTCCCAGACTTATACAGCCCATACGAAAAAATCTAAGAGTCTTGAACATTTATATGAATCTCCAACTACTTGTGTTTTGTCTGATATTTCCGTATTATTTAATCCCCCCCAAAAAACACTATGAGATTTGAGAAGTAACATGCTTTTAAGTATTCAGAAGGGTTTTCCCCCCATTGAATCATAAAGGCTAATAATGCATTCTTCAGCATGAATAATGTGAAGGATGGTTCATGTGACTTCAGATTATGTTGGATTGAAACTCCCAGCGTCCCTCAGCACTGACTGATGCTAGCTGGGGATTGTGGCAGTGGTAGTCCAGTAACATCTGGAGAGCCAGATGTGCTCATCCTTGAATTGTACAATGTATTTAGTAGCATTTTGACCATTTGAAATAGCTGATTACAGTTGCTTTCTTTTTACCTCTCAAAATTGAATGCTGCTTTTTGTTTTCCAGCTTGCAAAAACAACTTGCTGAAGAGGATTGAAAAAAAAGTTTAAAACTGTACAAACCTATAATCTTGGTGACTTTTCAAAAACCTAAATCAGAGCGGGAGGTTTAAATTTTTATCACTTTTATACTTTTATATCAGAAGTTGTTTGTATTTCAAAAAGATCTCAGGAAAACAGCTGTATATGTTATTTGGTTCAATACAGTGGGAATTTCTTCTTTAAAATCTTAATTGAATATGACTGAGATTAAATCTGCTTCCATTTGTTTCACTGGGTTTTCCATAAGAGAAATGTCTGTGGCTGTGCTGCTTAGGAATAGACTCCAGCTGTCAGTAGTTGATGTTCAATAAATCCTATCAGAGAGTGGAACTTTCTTAATGTGATTGAGTGTAACTCATAGATTTTAAGAAGTGCGAACCTGAAGCAGTATTTTATTGCCAGTGAAAGAGTTTTCATATTCTCAACATCCTACTGTTTGTAGTGTTTTTAAGCCCAGCAAATATCATTTTGCTATCTGAGCTACAATAAACTCATCACAGAATAGCATACATTGGCCTAAAGCAGTTAGTCCTCTCAAAATAGGCCTATTCATTTGATGGGACATATGTAAGTGCTGACTTACCATTAAGCCACTAATTTCATGAGTCTGCTCTAGCTGGGGCTACCACTTTTATTTGGGCCTTACCATTTACTTACGACCTTTGGATTTGGTCAGAACTGTATTAAAATATTCTGAACTGCTGGTGGTTAAGAGGTTGTCCCTCCTTGACCCCACTACTCATAATCTCCTACAGCAGAGCATACAATTCCTTAACGTCTGCATAACATTTCATGGATGTGATTTGGCTTCTGTAATTGAATTAATCACTAATCAGATTCTGGCTGGAATCCTGTTCTATATTTCTACCAAGATAGAGCCAGCACTGAGAACAATTGACAGCAAAGTGCCCCAAGTTAAGAAGTCAAGAACTGATGTTTCCTAGTGCACATTATGTCATGTAAATTGTATGTGCTACAAAATGCCTACACCAACTTATTAACTTGCAACAATTTCCCACTGAAGTTATGCCAGTGGGTGTAACTAATAGGATTCTGGCCATTGACATAGGAAAGGGAAATCAAACATGGTGTCTGAGCCCTCCTAGGATTGTGCCCGGAAACCCCAGGAAAATGAAGATTGGCAAATTTTAATTAGAAAGACACAACCCAGTAATCATTTGAGCACTTTATATTATTTGGCTTTTAGTTCAGCAGGGTTAAATCCACCATCAAAGTTTCTGGCTATGCTTTTCACAATGGAAAACAATACCATTGTGGTTTTTCTCAGTTTACAACATGTACGTTTGTAGTGCTCTATCTGAACAGAGTGAGCAACTAAGTGCTTCATCAAAAATTAAGCACTACCACAGATTTTCTCTTTGAGAGTTAGGCATTATAAAGAGGGATGGTTGTCATAATCAAAGTACAAATAACTGCTGCAGATTGTGTACTGCTGAAACCTGTCAACAATGGCTCCTTCCATGGCTAATTTTGGATCATTCGGCCATTTTAAGACCCCTTGCCAAAACAAAAGTAAGCTGTCTACCAGTTGTGCGTGCCTTAGAGGTGCAATGAGCATTAACATTGGCATGCATCTAAATAGTCAGAAGTTATTAACACTGTCCCAGCTCCTGTCAACCTAGCAGTTCGAAAGCATGCAAATGTGAGTAGATTACCTTGGTGGGAAGGTAATGGTGTCCCGTGTCTAGTTGTGCTGGCCATGTGACCATGGAAACTGTCTTCGGACAGGGATGAGCACCGCACCCTAGAGTCGGACACAACTGGACTAAATGTCAAGGGGAACCTTTACCTTTACCTATAAGAACACTTATCATCTGTATTGGCAAGTATTTGAAGTAGTCCAAAATCTGGGTGAATGCCAAGGAGACCTTGTGGCACAATAGTCATGCTGGGGTCCATCCACTGCAAAAGCGCATGGAAACAGCAAAATCATAGGGGGCAATAAGATGACTGCTTTATACACTGGAGTATTTAAATTGTTTATTTTAACATTTTTATACCGATATTAAAATGAGCAAAACCAGCACATTTCTTGAAAGATGATTATTTTTTAAAACAGGAAAAATAAGTATTTTTTTTAGCCTTAGACTGTAAGAAATGTTCACGCAAGTAAACTTACACATGTGCTTTGGAACATTGATAGTAGGTGCATATGTACTGTTATTTTATGTATGGAATATTAGAGCTTGTGTAGCTTCAAGTACTGAACAAATGGAAATTTCAAACAAGCATTATCGGGGTGTGTATGTGTGCTTGTGGTGAATTCAAGCCGTATACTGCATGAGATGATTAAGCATTTTACTTTGGCTTATGTAAGAAAGGTTGGTGATATGCTGCTACGACAACTTGATGATTCTTCCTTAAACTGCCAGCAGCAAGGCTACTCCTGCAAGCACCCACTTGGATGGTTTATCTTTGCTTTTTAGGTTGAATGTCCAGACATAAGTGGGCCCTCTAATTTTAGTTTTATAAACAGGGCAGTTATAAATGTGCTTGGTTTCTTGCCTGTCTGCTGGAATTGCTTTTACGAAGATGACGGGCATAGCAGGAGTCAGCTCCTTCAGTCGAGCTTCAGCTATGATGCCTGCTTGGATGTCCCATCTTGCTCCTGTAACCAGAACAACACACAGCTTTTGAGTTAGCATCAGTTTTTTTGCAAATAAAGGAATACTGTTGATTAAATACTTTGTGACATTCTCACTGTGACTGTAATTCTGTACCTCACTCGGAAATAGTTCCCATTGGTTAAAAACCTAGTGGGGATATATGCCAGTGTAAGTGCAATTGTGTACATCATGGTAGCAAATTGCTGCTAATTTATGTGTTTGTTCTTGCATTCCTGGTTATGCACAACCACAAATGCAAGTGGCAATTTGTTAATTAGCAGCAGTAAGACAGTTTAAATCCCCAGTAGAATTATAGCCATTGAATTAAGTGGGACATACTTCTGAGTAGATACTTTGTGATTATATTGTACAACAGGCACCATAACAATAAAACACGCATAGAGCTTGAGTTTCAGTTTCCTTTTTATGTTGAGAGTAATGGCCTGTATAAAATTAAACAGGGTTCTTAGAAATACTGTCGAGCCAATATTGATCAAGCTATTGTTTAAGGCTATAGTCATTTGCTCCTTCTACATATACACATTTCAAAACTGCAACATCAGAAAAACAATTCTCATTATCTTTTGTTTCATTGGACTGCATAATATTTTGGCTAAGGGATAAGGCAACCCAAAGCTGTTGGCGGCACTAGGAAAACTGGCAAAATGTGTAGACCAACTTAAAAACTTGCCCATTTTCTGATACAGATTTGTGTTTCTACAGGTGAACCTCTGAATATGTATTTTACTATTGAGCTAATGCTGCTATTTAAATTTAGTAAACTTACCTTCCATAAAAAGTCCAAAAATATATGCTCCTTCTCTTGGTGGATGGCCATAATCTTCTCTACTTTTTTTGGTAACATCTGTAATCAGACACATCTTATCCAGAGGCCAGTTGTTCTTCCGTGCCATGCTTTGCATAATGGCTTTCAAGAAGAAAGGGTTTGTGAGTGAATTAATAGTTACTTTTGTGACCTGAAGTTACATTGTAAGTGGAGTAGCGCCAACATTTCAAATAACAATTAAGTATAAAAAATTTAAACATTTTATCTAGTTTATTTTCTACTACAAGTAGAAATTCAAACTTCTTTAACAATGTAGAACTATTTTTTTTCACAAATCACAAATACATTCAAACATAGTAAAAGCAGCTTATTCCCAGGTAGGGAATAACAATATGGTCCTAGACATGCAATGTTATAATCTGCTATCTGTTTCTCAAATACTATTTATTTTATTTATTTATTGGACTTATATGCCGCCCCATAGCGCTACAAGCACTCTCCGGGCGGTTTACAACTTTTTAATTATACAGGCTACACATTGGCCCCCAGCAAGCTGGGTACTCATTTTACCGACCTCGGAAGGATGGAAGGCTGAGTCAACCTTGAGCCAGCTACCTGGGATTTGAACCTCAGGTTGTGAGCACAGTTTTAGCTGCAGTACAGCGTTTTAACCACTGCGCCACGAGGCTTTTTTTTTTTTTTTTTTTTTTACTACTACTACAGTAGTAGTAATTGCCTTGCTCTTAGATGGGGCAAAGATCTGTACTGGGATGATTTTAAAACATTGGCCAGAATCCTATTGCCAAGAAAAAGTAATCTAAGTAAGTCTTGAACACACACCAATGAATGCAACCAGACCTTCATTAATTACCAACAACTTGCCACCAAGACTTACACAGTTTCCCTTATGCAAACATAAATTACTACAAGGAGCCTGGCCTGTGGTTACACTTGTGTCACAGCTCTGAAAAGCAGCCTGCATAGATGGCTTGGTGCTACTGGTACATGTCAACTTATGTTCAACTGTAGCTTTCAGTGTTTTGGCTCCTTTTTATTACTTAAAGCACTACTCGTTTAATATGTCATTTATTAATTAGTACTTACACTAATAGCCATTTAGCCTTGGCGTTTTTTTTTAATGGCAGTGTTGTCATCAGTAAGATACAAACATTTTCTGGGATTTCTAAGGCAAGTAGCTCATAAGTATAACGACAAACTCGACATTCAGGAAATCTATAAAAACTAGCCCAACCGTGGGGTTTAATTTCCTTGACCTTTATCTATGATGAACCAATATTACTTACCAGTCAAAAAAGACTGAGGATTAAAGAAGCCAGAAAGCCACACCACTGCAGGAAGTACAAGATCTTGTGTCCAGGTATCAAGTTCTCTGCATCGTTTAAGAAGGTCATTAAACCTGAGGAAAAAGCAGCAGAGGAATTGATACCACTATGGGTAGTAGATCAATATTAAAATAATTTGTTATCAGTTTAATCTTTGTAGTATTTGTTGTGGGTAGAGGATAGCAGGTAGGCAGAGGGTGAACAAGCAGGGTTCCTGTTCCTTTTATAGGTACTTAGGAAATTATATTGGGTTGCCACTTTCAATACAAGCTACACTTACTACATAGGTACATGGGCTGTGGAATCCTCTCTCTAACATGCACTGGCTGTGGGAAGTTAATAATTATGTGCAAACCGTTTTTGCCAGATGAACTAAGAGTTCTGACAGACAAATCTACAATAATTGCTCTTACGGATGAGATCTGCAGGCAGAATTGAACTAGGGATGGAGTGAGGAAGGAAGTCACTCTACATTCCACCGTCTTTCAGCCCAAGGAAATGGGTCCAACCTTTGCGTTGGACGAACCTGTGTTGGCACTGTGAGAGTAATTTTTTGACAGCCCTACTGTATGCTGGGAGGGGGCTGGATGCAGGATAGCTTCATTTTGCCCTTGGGCACTTTGGCCAGCTAGGATTGCAGCAATAGGCTTTCCCAGAATTGCACAAGGAAGTAGCAACAACATACAGTTGTGTTCAAAATTATTCAACCCCCACTGAAATTGAATGTTTTGGCCATTTTGACATTGATTTTGATCATTCAGTCATCTTGCTTACATTTACATGAAAGAGGCACTTGTAGGTCAGAGAAATATAACCTTAAGTTTATAATGAAATAACCACAAATGTCTTTTCTGTGCTCGCATCATTATTAGTTTTTATTCAACCCCCAAGTGACATTCAATCTTAGTACTTAGTACAACATCCTTTTACAGTTATAACAGCTTTTAAACGTGAAGCATAGCTTGACACAAGTGTCTTGCAGCGATCTACGGGTATCTTCGCCCATTCTTCATGGGCAAAAGCCTCCAGTTCAGTCAAATTCTTAGGCTTGCGCACTGAAACTGCTTTCTTTAAGTCCCACCAGAGGTTCTCAATCGGATTTAAGTCTGGTGACTGCGATGGCCACTCCAAAATGTTCCAGCCTTTCCTCTGCAACCATGCTCTAGTGGACTTGGAGGTATGCTTGGGATCACTGTCCTGTTGAAAAGTCCAACGTCTCCCAAGCCTCAGGTGTGTGACGGACTGCATCACATTTTCATCCAATATCTCCTGGTACTGAAGAGAATTCATGGTACCTTGTACACACTGAAGCTTCCCTGTACCTGCAGAAGCAAAACAGCCCCAAAGCATTATTGACCCTCCGCCATGCTTCACAGTAGGCAAGGTGTTCTTTTCATCATATGCCTTGTTCTTCCTCCTCCAAACATAGCGTTGATCCATGGGCCCAAACAGTTCTAATTTTGTTTCATCAGTCCACAGAACACTATCCCACAACTTTTGTGGTTTGCCCACATGCCTTTTGGCATACTGCAGTCGACTCTTCTTGGGAGACAGCAAGGGGGTGCGCCTGGGGGTTCTGGCATGGAGACCTTCATTACGCAGTGTGCGCCTTATTGTCTGAGCTGAAACTTCTATACCCACATCTGACAAATCTTTTTTCAGTTCCTCAGCAGTCACACGGGGACTTTTCACCACTCTACGCTTTAGGTAGCGCACAGCAGTCGAAGTCAGCATCTTCTTTCTTCCACGACCAGGTAGCATTTCAACAGTGCCCTTTGCCTTGAATTTGCGAATGATCCTTCCTATGGTGTCTCTTGGTATGTTTAACTTCTTTGCAATCTTCTTATAGCCATTGCCCTTCCTGTGAAGACAAATCACCTCTTCTCTTGTCTTCCTGGACCATTCTCTTGACTTCACCATGTTTGTAACCACACCAGTAAATGTCTAGAAGGAGCTGAGTATCACAGTCATTTTAAAGCTGCCTAATTGGTGCTTATTATGCTTGATTGGTGCTCGGTGACATCCACAGGTGTTTTCAATACCTGATTGAAAACACCTGAATGAACCTCTCTTCTTCAGAGTGGTAGTCTTTAAGGGGTTGAATAATTGTGGCAATGAAGAAACCACAAAAGAAACATTTACTACTGTATTACATAAACAATTGATGTTATTTTAGTTGCATTTGGTTCTTTAAAACGTCCTTGTAGGATTTCATTCTGAATACAATTCCAAATGTACACTATAGTCCCTAAACCCCTTTACAGCATTGGGGGTTGAATAATTTTGAACACAACTGTAATTTCTGAAATTCTGTATTTATTAGTCGCATTTGCACTGCAAGACAGAAGGATGCTGTGTAATTTGTTGTGATCAAAATAGTCATTCAATATACAGTGAAAACAATCATTCTGTTGCATTTTGCTTTAGATGCATCGAAACTTTTCAAAGCCTGTCAATCTCTTAAATCTTGAGACAGTATCAATGGCACTGGGCGATAAAAAATGTAATGTCATATATAAACACCTAGATCAGAAGAAGATGCTACAGTTAAAAATGTTCATGTTTAAAAACTATAAAGTACTTGTATTAAAATATGATTAAATCTTATTTAATCATATTTTAAGTAGATTTATTGAAATTAATAAGATTTATTTCAGCAGGGCTGTTCTAGCTATGACTGAATATGGATTTATGTACAATAGCTCAACTGCCTCAGGTTTTCAAAGGTAAGATATGTATTTACCATTGTGCAAGACTGTACGTGGAGGGGTAAGCCAATCTCATCCATGCATCTGGCACCAGATCATAAAACAGTGATGACTGTAAAGCTTCCATTGTAGGAGAAAATGTCAGTTCACCCTAGATGTTTGAAGGGGGGAAAAGTATAAACTTTCTCTTGATACTATTTCAAGAAAAAAAAAACCAAAAGAAAACATTATTCCTCTTACTTTCAGACCAAGGTCTAATTGCTTAAGTGACCTCCGTATCTCTCGAATGAGAATGTTCATCCTCTCACATTCTTGAAAACAAACAAGAACATAGGGACTTCGTGAGGCAGATTTCTGCATTATTTCAGCCATGTTAAACTCCTCCGGTAACTTCTCTAAAACTTCATCCAGGACATTCTTTACCTTAAGACATAAACACAAAGCAAAAGTATAAATGGTTAGTTTTAAAACCCACAAAACCTAAGGAAGAGTATTAGACTGTTCTATAATGTTATGTAAAGGCTTATAAAACATTCTCTTATGTATGGGCTTCATGCTACAAATCTTTCTGGAAGGCGGTACTGATGAGGTATTAGAAGCTGGTAAGTCAAGACCGGCTTGACGCCGTGATGAAACAGCAGGAGGAGGACAGAGCTCTGTTCCCTGGGCTGAATTCTGACCTGTTTGGGACACCCCAGGGTGTCGAAACCACCCCGAAGAGGTGGTGAACTGGGGGAGGGAAAGCCTGTTGATCACGGGGGAGACAGCAGTCATCCCCATTTGATCCAGGAAACTCCCTAATCAGCCAACGGGCAGAAGCAAGCAGTTTTTTGCTTGCAAGTCGTCAGCAGCCAGCAGTAAGAGAAATAACAATCAGCTATTCAACATCAGTGTTACTATTGGGTTAGATATATTTTTACAATTAATTGTTTATGATTACCCCTGGAGAAGACAATTCCTATATACAGAAAAAAGAACCTATCAATCTTATCAATCACAGAGCGGCAGAAAATCTGGAGAGAGGGATAGTTGATGCAAAGAAATAATTTAAAGATTTATGGGACATTAACTACTCATTAAAATACATCTAAAATATACTTTAAGAATATTATAATTTGGCGTTATAAATCTTAAGAAATTTTCTTGTAAGTTATTACTAGTTAAGTCTGGACTTATGTTTTGACTACTTGAGGTTTTTTGGCATAATGCCCACAACAGTGACCTTGAGTACTCTACTGTTGTTTAAAGCTTGGAAACCTGTTTTTTTATTTCTTTTTGGTTTTTTCATGCCTGGCTGGAACATAGACAAATTAACCCTAAAGTGGATCTTTTTAAACTGTGCTTTGGGAATTAGTACATTGGGCCAAAGTGAACTTTTTGGAACCACCTCCAGGGACTTGTAATTTCCGTTTTGGCCGATGCACAAATATGGGAACTAGGCTACCAGGACATGGATACAAACACTGAATTGGACTGTGATATTTGGGGTTTTGAACCTTGGTTCAGGCCTAATTGGCCAAAGTAGATCCTCTGAAACTTCCCCGGGAGCTGGAAGTGTTTGTGTTTTGACTAGCTGGTGTAAGCCTGTGGGAATTAGGCCATCAGGCCGCAGATACAATCATTGCATTGTACCTTGGTACTTTGGGGGTTTAAATTTTGGCCTATTTAGCCAAAGCGGGCTCTTTGAACTGACTCTGGAGACTTGGAATATCTGTTTAGCTGGCATCAATTTGCCAGGGATCAATTAGGACACATACAATCATCGAACTGGACTGTGAGACTTGGGGGCTTTGAATCTTGGCTTAAGCTCTTGGGCAGCTGGAACAGAATGGCACAACAAGGACAATTTTGGGATGAAACAAAATCTACCCTTCAAACAATACTAGAAATAGTGAGATCCCACTACCAAGAGGCAAAATTATTCAATGAACATCTGAAGAATTATAGTCAACAAGAGACAGGGAATAACAAAGAAGGGAATGAGAGTGTGCCGGATGATGTATGCCAATCAAAAGAGGAGCTGGAGGAAATTAATGGGGAAAACCTAAGAGAAACAACTTCAATCTTGGATCCAAGGAGAGTATTAAGGGAAGACAAGGGGAGGAAATCAGCAAAATTAATTTTTAAAAAACCCATAAAGATCTAGTGGAGATAAATCAGATGCACAAAATGGTTTCAGAGGGCATGAAAGATGGCAGAATGCTTAGAGAGACAGAAACAAAAAGTGAAAAAAGAAATGAGAGGGAATTACTTAGAAAGATGAAAAAGGGAAAAATAGGAAGGGGGCCCTTAATGTTGAAAAACATGTATATATTTAACTTGGGGAATTGTAAAGGAGCATATCCTTTATATTAAAAAGGAGAATTAAACTGAAATAAGGGAGCTCTAACCAGGGTAAAGATGTAATATGGTGGGTTTTCATTTTAGGTAAATTAAATTAGAAATAAGGTTGCGGCATGGATCTGGAACTACTTTTATTAAGAATGTTATTAGAAAATTTTGAGAATATTGTACACTATGAAAGTAATATTATGATAGTAGCCATATTATATACTGAAATACGTACATGAATGGTTTGAATGTTTGAAAGATGTCTGGAATTTTGGGGGGGACAACTGGGAAGACACTGAGGTGTAAAAATCAAATAATTGTAAGCAAATCATGTAACACAATGTTTGACAAGCACAAAGCAAATGTAGATAGAGTGAAAAACTAATAAAATGTTTTTTTAAAAAGAAGCTGATAAGTCTGCTTAACAAGCAAAGTAATATCTACAAATGGGTATGTATCATTTTACAATTACATTAAAAATAATATTCTGTATTTACTAGAAACTCACTGCCAAACAGAAAACTATAAACTAAGCTTCAAGAGAAGATACTCTATTTTTATAGATTTAAAAACAACATCTGAAAGGGATATAATAACACAGATGAATGAGAACTACAAAGAGAGCATTTAATCAAATACCCCTCACAAATCTATTGCCATAAAATATCATATTACAATCACGATAATACACAGCATTAAAAACCTTGTGATGTCTAAAGTCACCTAACTTTCACAAGAATGCCCAATAAAGTATACCATAAATATACAGTATAGATCTTTGAGAGTAAGTAGTACATTAAATCTTTACTTCACAATACAGTAACAGAGATAAAGTAGAAATACCATTTTTGTATTGTTTGCATCTGGTTGGTTAGACTAATGTCCCGTACTTTATGCACTTTTTTTATTGTTATATTATTTACCACCTTGGGTACATTGTATAGTTTGCTCCCTTGATCTAGAAATGTAGTTTAAAATGCTTAAATAAGTGGATATTCAAGCAGAAGTATAAACTAGGCCCTGTCCTTCCAGGGCTATGTTAAAGCACAGGTGCCCTACCATACTCAGCTCCACACAACCGAACACTTAACAGGGCTACACAACGGTCACATAGACTATTACCTATATTAAGAAAGGGGGAGGAATCATTCTCTTCCCTAAGGCCTGTTGAGTCTATGAACTGGAATCTTGCCCCTCTCAGCTTGAAGATGGTCACTTCAGTTGTTTCTTCTTTTCTTGCCAAAGGGATCAGGCCATACCAATAGCAGAACAAACAGGCAGCTCTTCTAGCAGACAAGTTTCTCCTAACAAGTTCCCTATACAGTGGTGCCCCGCATGACGATGATAATTCGTTCCACTGAAATCGCTGTTAAGTGAAATTGTCGTCATGTGAAAACAGTTTCCCCACTGGAATGTACTGAAACCCATTTAATGTGTTCCAATGGGGAAAATACCTTGTTGTCCAGCAAAGATTGCCCATAGGGAAGCCATTTTGCGATCACCGATCAGCTGTTAAAATGGCTGCCCTGCGAAGCATGAGTCTGGAAAACACAGGGCAGCCATTTTGTGGAGCCGACGATCATCGGAAAAAATCGTCACCTTGCGAACAAACGGTTCCCGAAGCACAGACCAAATCATTGTCAAGCAGAAATCGCCCATAGGAATGACTTTTACGAAGCGCAATGGCGATCACAAAAAGTCATCATTCTGTGGATTTGTCGTTCAGCAGGGTCATCGTCTAGCGAGGTACCACTGTAAATGAACAGCTAGAACCGTGTCACAGTTCAATTATCTGTTTTGTTGTTGCTCTAAATCCTAATGGCTGAGCAGGACTTGAGTTAAAACCTGTGCGGACTGTGTAAAAAGCTCTCCCCCTTGTGATCACAAATAGCATTTGGTGGCGATCCGTTTAATGTTCTTATTATGGCAAACTATTTACCAAAGGATTGTGCAGAACACTGTATCTCACCTTTTCTTCTGCTGACTGTCCTGCTACCTCCCCAGTAAGCAGGTTTCTGGGCTGCAGTTCCAAGAGTGTTTTGAAAAGGTTATCAGAGAGAGCTCTCAAAAAATCTATCTCAGCATTAGGGTGGAGACCGTATAGTATAGGACTTTCAACAGGCAGCATTTCATCAATGTACTTGTGGTATCCAATATAGTCCAAATTTGGAGGAGATAGGAAACCTGGAGCCAAAGCGAAGTCACCTTCGAGCTATAGTTGGGGAAAAATATTTATCTTCAGTACTTTTAAAGCTTTCAGGCCAAGTGTATTTAAAACTTCAATATATTGCAGCAGTTGTGTGTGGGTTTGTTTGTCTTTTGGTACAGGTAAGGAGGGATCATCTCCCACACATTGGGGTGTTCAGGATTGCTGTAGCTTGCAAAGAGTCCTAATGCAATAATTTCGTAAGTGAAATATGTGACTACATCTGCAAGATGTAAGTAAGATATTTCTACTTGTTGTAGATAGGTGAGGATATTAATAAGCTCACATGAAAAGTAATCTAAAACCACTGTAGTAATTTTAATAGCTTAGTCAATTGAACCATAATAAAACCTGTAGTGTTATCATCTCATGAGGTCCCAAATGCATTGAATCATGGCACTGAGAGTACCCATCCTTTGCTGCTAAATAAATGGTTTTGATTTAGTAACAAAAGGGCAGTGTCATTGTCAGTCAGGTTTCCAATGAGAAGCGTCACCGTTCATTGATAGAACACAAGCTTTGCAAACATAAGGTCCTCAATTCAATCTGTACCTTCTTCAGGTAAGGCTGGAAGAACCCCTGCCTGAAATCTGGAAGAGCCAGAGTCAGCCAGTGCTGACATTATTGAGCTGGATGGACTAACAGTCTGACTCGATAGAAAGGCGCTTCCTAAGTTCCTGTGTACAGCGAAGATGGTAGTAAGAAACGCTAAGGCCTCCATATTTTTAAAAACTATTGGCAGTTCAGTTCCCAAGTGTGCCTCCTTAACAAGGGCTGGACTCGATGATCCATAGAGTCCTTTCTAGTTCTGCTGTTCAATGATTGTGTTTGCTGTGCAACTTCTATGTTTCCTATAGCAGTAACAATGCAAAGAGCTGCCTTTACGGAATGACTTTGCAGAAGTACGGTCCTTGTCTTGTTACTTTACTCCTGATTCCTAAATGGAATACAGTGATTTACTCACTCCCAATGGATTGGGGTAGGGGGTTGTTATAAAACTGATAAACGACAAAAAAGCATACCTAACTTTTAGAAAAAACCTTTATAAGGAATCTCTTCAGTATTTAAACTATCTTTTATTTCTTAACAGAAAGGAGTTTTCCTCATGTCTGCTGATTATGGCTTATAACTTAACAGAATATTTTTACACAACATTTTCCTTCAAGCAGTTTAGCATGAAAGCAGGTATCTTCCTTAGCCAAATACACACCTAATATTCCATATACTACAATTTCTATGCTAAAAGCATCCATGCTATGCACTATATTTATGTGTTATTGATCGCCTTAACATCTAAATGCAACTTTAACCTGATAGACCAATGCAAATACCAACAAGACAAGCAATATCCTACTTGGACATAAAAATGAGACAGCGGCAATGTACCTGCTGACCCCAGTTAATGTTTACACATCCATCAGTCACTGAAGGAAGTTGTTTCTTTTGGTTTACATAGGAAGAAAACCACTGTCCAATTAACAACAAAATACATTGTTTTGTTTCTGAACACTTAACTAAGCCTGCCCTCAGGATTGGTGAACAAACAGCATTTAATTCCAGCCCTCTCTTTCAGATTTCGTACCTATATTTGACGTACATTTAAATGAAAGTTAAGGCTTGCGAAGGTTAATGGAGTGCCTAGCTTAGAAACAGTAATTCTTATCTGTGGGCTGGATGTAAAGGAGGTACCAATGGAATAAGCTTCCCACACTGCCCCCATGACCTCAGCTGTCATTTGGAGAAATCAGCTTCCGTGGAGGTCAGAAGTACAGTAGTGGTTATCCTTTCCATCGCCATGGTAACTCATGCCTGGGCCTTCCAATTGACTTCCAATTGTGTTGCACTGAATGCAGCTTTGTGACATATGAAAACCTACTCATTAAGAAGTGAATACATGCAAGCAAACTCGTTTCACATCAAACCACACAACACACTTCCAGCTACAGCATGAGTGAGAGAAGATGGAATAGCCTGAAGTCTATCTATGTTTCACCGCATAAATGACCTCTTCATGTGGTACTTAATCCACCCCCAACTTTTGCTAGCACTCTAGTTTCATTTGGCATTCTTATGCCTTTTGATTTTGCAGGAGTCTAGGCAGGAATTATTCTTAGACTACAAATGTGTGCTGAAATTCCAAGCACTTAGTAAGGAGAAAATTCCACTGGCACTATTTTTTACCTCTTGCCATGATTTGTGACTATACTGTGTTGTCTGCAGTAGGACAACCGCTTTCAGTAGCGCTAATGAAAGTTGGAGTGCAATCCTATGGGTGTCTATTTATAACCTGGCCTGATGGATTTAAATAATATTCCTAGGTGCAGAAACAAACAGTACAGATAATAAATCTTTAGAAGAGGAAAATTCTTAACTAGTGAAAGCACCAGAGTAAACAACAGTTTTTTCCCCTAATTTACACATTTACTTGCTTTTTTTTTAAAATTTAAATTTAATTGGCCTTCAGGACTTGAGCACCAGATTCCTTTGAAGTCTGATTTCTTGAATAAAGAAGTTTACCTGAATCATGTCTCTCCAACAGAAATATATTTTCAACTCTAACCATGGGCTGTCTGTATGGTCTGTTTGTTCAAGTATATTGCAGTATTATAGCAGTATTGTTAATAGAAAAGAGAGTCAGTCATTTTCAAATGGAATGAATATGCTGGCCAATTTAACATTTAAAGGAAAATACAGATAACAGAAGCAGAAAACCAGACTCAAATATTTATAGTCAAGGAGGTTGAAGACTAGCATAAGCTAATTGTAAATTACTTAATATTGCACTACTCATATATCATTAAGTATTGTTATAATACTGCAATCAATTCAACAATTTTAACATTTCAGATAAAACATGACTAGGCTTACATGTACTGTATTAGCAAGTATTCCCTGATGATGGCTTGGAAGTTTCAAGACACAATAAATAAAGTTACATAGAAATAGGTTTGAACCTCTCTGATGCTTCCTTTTCTATAAAACACGCACACATACACAGAGGAAAATGCAGTCATCTAACACAGTGGTCTGGGCCTCCAGATGTTCTTGGACTTCAACTCCCAGAAATCCTGGCCAGCAGAGGTGGTGGTGAAGGCTTCTGGGAATTGTAGTCCAAGAACATCTGGAGGCCCAAGGTTGGGGACCACTGATCTAACACAAGGGCTGCCACCTGATGAGTCAGTTTTCATCCCCACGCAGATTATTCTGCTGCTATTCGGTCCTTTTGGCCTAAATCAGAGATGTGGAGTGTGTGGCTGGTGATTCTGCACTGTAGCTCCCTTCAGCTCTAACCACCAAAGACAATGGAGAGAGATGCTGAAAGCTGCAGTCCCACAATATCTGGAAGGCCACACATGTCTTATCTCTATTTTAAGCAGTGGCTGAGCATTTTGTTTGGGAAGTAGTATCAGCCAGGCCAAAAAACATGCCAAATGGCTCCCTGGTGAAATACTGAGGACCATACCAGCACACTTTTGGATGGTACCATGGAACAACAGTTGTTTTCGGCTGTCACATCTCATATTCCCTGCCATAACCCTTTCCTGATGACAAGATGGACACCATAGCTATAGTTGTATTTGTAACCTATTACAACCTTTCTGTGATGCTTCTCTGAGGAATCTGAAGATGAAGCTAATGCAAAATTCTGTTGCGCATCTCTTGATGAGAGAAGTTATGCCTTTGCTTGTACAAATCCATTGTTGCCAAAAGAGTGAAGCCTTTTTATTTTTCAAAATTGTAAAACCTATTGTTATTTTGTTTAAAAAATACTGTGAAATATATAGCAACAAATAATTGTATAACTAGGATAAAGGAAGAAGACAGATTTGTATAGATTTATTCCCCCACACCCCAAAATCAGGAAGCTGTCACTGAATATGGTTTGGTACTAAATCTTTTCATAAGCATTTTCACATATGATTTTCCTTGTGTCCATAAATTATTACCAGAGAAGGACTCATCAATTCTTCTAAGTATGTGCGGCAGAGTCTGCGGTCCCAGTCATCAGTGATGTGTCCACCATACATAATCTCACCAAAGAGATAACGCAAATCTTCCCATGGAACCTACAGATCATAATGGAATGCATAATTAAATAAAGAACCAGCTAGCTTCCTGAAAGGACAAACCAAAGTCACTTGTAATAGAAGTGGCATAACAACTCCCTGACTTCATCAGCACAAAAAGAAAAATCAACATATGGTCCCTAGGGATTTCTGTAATTATGGTGTTACATCTGTATGTGTGTCTTTTACAACAAGAGAATCATAATGAGAATGCTGACCCAACCTGCCACAGCACTGTCATCTCAGGGGTTAGATTGTCATGTTCAGTTGTCACGCTCTTTTGGCAGATGTGGGGTATGCATGTGAGTGTATATAAAACATTACAGTACTCATGCAACAGGAGCAGGTATGCAAAAATAGGGATTAACTGGGTGTGAAATGCAAATAGAATTAGAACTTTAAGAGATTTGATTCCATTTTCTTAGGTCTGGACAGAAACAACAGTTTCATATCTCATGTGTTAAGTAACAGTGCAGGTTATGACAACTCAGTAACTGCTGCTTTGAATGTGCTCACCTCATATTTTACACAAAATTGTCCAGACATTTGTTGCTTTAATTGCAGAGTCATTAGGTCCGACTGGTTATATCCCCACTCCCATTTGCTCAGGGTAGTGTATGAGCAGCAAATTGAGGTTAACTCTCCATGTATCTGATGAAATGGATTCTAGTCCACAAATGTTTACACTCCCCAAAATGTGTTAGTATGTAAAGTACTAAAAAATACTTTGTTGTTAATTAAAGGGTTTCCAGCAGCAACAGAATCTTTTTAAAACAATGTGAGATAAGAAAAATATTATTTGGTCCTCCATTAAATATAAATTCATATTAGTTGAGGAATAACTCATGGGAGTCTTCTTTACAGAGAAATAATAACCAATACAGAGTGACAAAATTTGATATGATACACACTGACAATCTTCAGAAAGAATGGAAAAAATATTCTGTCAACAGATACTCACTTGAAACATATGCTAATTACAGCAGGGACTCTGTGATCGTATCAGTCATGAATTAGTGCAACTGTATTATGATCAGAGTGTTGGAAGGAACCCTTAGTATTTTCTGTACAAACTTACTGCTTTATTTTTTTAACTACAGTAAGCATATTTTCCTTCTTAACCATGGTATTCATGAGGCAATCTTCTTAGACCTGAACCTTTCTGCCCTCAGGGGACCATATTTGCCTCCCAACAGTTCAAATAAAAGCTTAATTATAGGCTTTGTATATTACATGATGAGACAGAGCAGAACAAGTAAAATAAGTTGTAGCCATTGCAAAGCAAGTGAAGTAATAGCAGATTTTGTTGTGTGGTTGATGCACGTTCATTTTCATTTTAGGAAAGGAATATTTAACCTTAATTCTTCTTAGAAACATAGCAGCAACAGAAAGACATTATCAGAGAGATCACTTTGCATTCAAAATACTTTGTATTTGATACCCAAGCAGAGGAATTTTTCTGTTATATATTAAATTCCAAGACTAACACAAGAAATTGGTTTCTCGCTTATAAATGCTATAAATCAAGTTTCAATGAAAACCTTAGCTGTAGGCATTTTGTTCATTTAGTGGGATGCCTGCAATTAATACTAATGCAATATGATTTAGTAAAGCTACCTTTCATGTGTTGGATAAAAAGCTTTTTGTAACAAACAGATTATAAGCAATCTACAATCAAATGACAACAGGATCAAAACATCAGTGCTCAATACCTAAAAGGAAGAGTAGACAGATATAGGTTCTGTCACAAGAATAATTAATTAAATTTAAGTGCTAATTAGACAATTTCAAAATTATTTGAATACTGGATTTAGAAAAGGTGGTCTGGTGAAAAACAAATCCATCTATTACTGCAGATATATCTTAAATAAATTAGTTCAAAAGCTTGATTTGGGGGCTTACATGGACCCCAAACCCACTTCTTGCTTATTTAAAATGCTACTCTTTAAAGGCATAACAAATCAATTAGATTACTTTGACAGAGATATTTTATTTATAAACTGCAGCCATTCATTTCCCTTACTCAGAATGTTAAAATAACTCAGAAGTGAACAGATTTGCAAGGGTTAATCTGCCTCTTCCATTCATTTACTACATTACTGCTGTTTACTATTCCAAACCTTTGGAGCTCATCTGAAAGATGTTTTTCACCTTCCCCCTTCTAAGAGAACTTGACTCCTGCCTCTGGCAATACTGTATTTTACATATTGACTCAAACCCAGCAGCAGATCTTATAAGGCTGATGGTATCATCAGCTGCAACATTTTTTGTAAATTACAATTTTTGTCTCCTCCCCCTGTCAAAGGTCTCCGGGCTCCCTTGGGATCCCTTTAATCACAGGAAGCCATTGAGGGCTGCAGGATGGGGAGTCTTTAATTTCTGAAAATTTCCACATCCAGGATGATTTTACTGGGGGCAGTGATTTTTGGAAAGACTCCCCACCCACCCCTGCCACACCATTCCACACCCACCAGTGATGAAAGGGATCCTGAAAAAACCTTGGGAAGAAGGGTAAGGGGATGAATTGGGAGATTTTAATTTATGGAAAACTGCTCTAGCTGATGAATGTCCACCTTATGCAGCATAAATTCTGCTACTGGGTTTCAATCATCACTGTCACCTGCTCTTAACCCAGAAAAGTACTTCATCTGAACATCTCATTAATTACTAGGAAATTATAAACAGTTAGTCCTTTCATGAGACCAATTGCACTGGTGAAGTCAGCATGTTTCCAGGTTGTATAGAATTCATTGCAAGAACTCCAGATAGCTTATCAGGTTGCTTACTCTGTGTGCAACTGGATTAACACATGGAATCACCTGAACAGTTTTAAATCCTCCAGTTGGCAACTAATCTGAAGATCAAGTAAAATTACTCATCTAGTTTCAAACTTGAACTCAGGGGAAACATTCCCCGAGAAAGTCACAGCAAGGTGGCCTCCTTAATACATAATAATGGCACACGAAGGAAACGCACCATTATTTATACATGTGACATGCTGTAAATTGCTTCCATCATCAGAATTAATTGTAGTGATTATTAATGCCATGTTATGAACTGTCAGGTCTGCTGTATGTAATTACAGTTGCGCAAATGCTTCATTACCTGCCTAATGAATTTGGCATATATGCACATGTAAACCAGTGTTTTTGTTAACATAATGAAGGACATTTTTATTTATTTATTTATTTATTTTAGCTAAGTCATCAGTGTGGAACTGGTTCATCCTATGTTATGAAATTTAAACATCCTCTGTGATAAACCTTTGATCTGTCTGGTTGGTATGCTCAACAGCAAGTGTACATTTCATTAACACAATAAAGAAAATGTACTCTCCTGCTCACTTTTAAAAATGAGGGGAAAAACAATGACAACTTAAAGTCACTTGGGAAGCTGGAAGAAGAAAGAGCAGATAGCTTCATGTCATCCTGGGTTAAAAAGAAAGGAGATAAGGAGAAAGAAAAAGGAATAGGAAAAATAATAACTGTCTGCATTTTTGCATTATACGAGTGCACCTGGTTCTAACAGACAATGACAGCTCTGGGAGCAACAGGTCACAGTTGTAGGATTCTTGGTTTTATTAGGAAAAAAGGTGGGTTTCTTAAACATGAATTTGAGCAACAGGAAGCAGCGGGAAGCAGGTGTGCTATCTGCAGTCCTTGTTCTAGTTCTTACCTTAGTATTTGCCTCTAGATAGTTGTAGAGGATGTTGACACAGATTGTGAGATCCCCTACATTAAATGGATATGTTCGATTCCATCCTTGAGGTCCAAACTTGAGTCTCCCAGAAACACAGGTGTGAAAGAAGCAGAGAGAAAAGAAGATACTCTTGAACTCTTGCTCTCTGGTACACAATTCAAGTGTATCCTGATAAACAAATAACAAAAAGCAGACATTCTTTACAATCAAATCACTAATACATTTTACATGTAATGAGGGCCAATTACATTTGTTGCACAATGACAGATAAAGCACAATATACAAATCTATTAGCATATTCTACTTGGAGCAATGTGTGAATGAAAACAAATTGAATTGTTACCATAGCAAATTAAAACCCTAAGCATAATGGCATATGGCACTAAACATTTACTCCTGGATACATATTTGCAAACTTGCATTAAATTTTACTGACAATATACAAGAAGTCATTCTAAAGAAGCATAAGAATATAGGTAAGAAAATGCATGTATACCCAGTCTTCACAATTAATAACCCCCCTGCTTAATGCAGGTCTTCTGTATGTTTGATGAACCAGTTTTTGCTGCTTTCCCGTGTCTGAAAGAACAAGGTGACTGACAAACAGCAGGTAGGTTGCAATATAAGATTGTTGATCTGCTTCTGACAAGCAGTATAATAAATTCTAGGCCTAATGTATATTGTTTTACATAAAGTGCACCACAGGTGTGATTATTTTTCAAATATTAGGTACCAAGGTGCATATAAGTTGACTGGACAATACAGCCAAAATTAAAGCCTCTTGCTACATAATTGTCCCACTGGCTTTTACTATTTATTTATCATTTATTTGTTTTATTTATATGCTGCCTTTCTCCTGATAAGGGGACTCAAGGCAGCTCACAATATTAAAAGGAATAGAATTAAAAACATATGTTAAAGATTAAAAAACAATTAAACTATATGCTAATTAAAATACAATTGAACAATTAAAAGCAAGTAAACATTAAAAACTATCTTTACACTTAAGAAGGCATTCAGGATTCAAACATTATTGTTAAAAGTTTGTCTGAAGAGATTTTACTAGACTAATATCACGATGAAAGACAGGTATTTAGAGGGAAGCCCAAAGGGTCAGAAGACCTGACAGAAGAAGACAGACATGGCAGTGTCCCAGACCAAACAAAAAGTACATTTCAATTGGGTGGATGCCAAACTTTGCAAATGGGAAAAGTCTACAAACTACAGTACTATTTGCAGCTTATAATAAGATGCAAGGTTTCATGGCGCTGGTTCTGGTAGCCCCTAGCAGAAAAGTATTGTGTTGGAACAGTCTGAGGATATGTGCACAAGGCATGCGCCATGTACATAAAATCCCAGTGCACTCTTCCATTTGAATTTGGGAAAATACATTACAGACCAATTTACCCCTTCTGTTCTGTGATTTTTGAGAATGCCTTTTGAAACTTATGAAGCTTGTGACTTCCGAAAATTGCCTCTCCACGCTCCTGGCAGGATAAGCTTTTCCTAGAAATCAAGAGTGTTGAGAAAGCAAAGCAAAATCGTTGGTGTAAATCTTACTATTACCTGGTCAAAATTGTAGAGAGCACCATGAAGGTTTGCCAGCAAACCAGTAGGAGGCTCATTAATAATTTTAATAGAGTTCTCTAATATTCCTTGAGGTATTATGTGTTCTTCAGGAGTCGGAGCTGGTTCAGCACTAATAAAGACACGGTAATCAGAGTGACTTCCCTTGCTGTATTCCTCCAGTAGTTTTTCTAAGGTTCCCAGCCATTTTACTACAAGATGAATATTCTGTTTCAGAGAATAAAACACTTTCATTATAAAAGAAAGTTTATTATTTTAAAAGTGCAACATCTAATTATATCATCAAGACCTTACACGATTAGGCAGTTACATAGCAGGGGTGGGGAGAGAAGAGAAAGATAATACTCCTAACTATCTTTTAAGAGAAGAGTGAAAAATAGTGCAAAGCCTTTTAATATCAGTTACATTAGCAAAGACTTCATTATCTCCAGGAGCTTAGGCCATGCTTTAGCAAAACGGTTAAGTATGTAAAGCACGCCTTCTACATTCAACCACCCACACAAGTCTGCTGGCTCCTTCCAAAGCTTAGAGAACATTCAGTATATTTTCAGAGCACTGTACAAATTAAGAAGGTCGATGTATCAGGAGTTAGAAAATCCAGCAGTTATTTGGACATGGACACGGAGAATGAAATATCAGTGGTTTAGACTGGAGAGACACTAAGCTCAAGTCCCACCACTAAGATTGATACAGCTGAGCTTGGAATCCCAGAAAGGGCAACCTTCAGTCCTGGTTCCATGGTGAGCTAGCATTCTCACCATCAAGGTATGCAATCATATTGGCTTTTCTCATCAAGCCATCTCATTAAGGTGTGAAGTGTTTTTGGTTCTAGGCCAGCGGTAGCCTCTCCTAGGCAGTCCCAGATCACTTGGACATGCATATTTCAATACTAATCTGTGCAGCCTAGCTGGCCAGGCCTGAGCACCAAGGAATATATACCAAGGTTTTAAGTATTAAGGTTTCTTAACACTGTAGGCTGCAAGCCATGGGTGTTTCCTTATTTATAATACAATATCTGACCTTGTTGTATAAATGGGACCTTCCCACAGAATGCATGGTACTATAACATACATCTCTGTTCCTTTGGCAAAATGTAGCTCCACAGCGTGACACAATAACATCATACTGTATGCACAGTTGTACGTACCAGCAATGAGGGCTAAAACTGCAACTGTATTCCTGCTTCCACTCTGAAACTGAAACTGATGCTGAAAATTGTCAAAAAGCTTAACATTGTTAAAACAGAGCCTAGGGTTCAGCAAGAGGAAACAAAATTCAGATACTGGTCTTTGCTGATATAGACTTGTAAGTACATAGCTATGTCTGGTCACCCTACATGAGAAAGGGCCAGAACAAAACTAGAGGGAAATGCTCAGACATTTCCCACTAGAACACTTCCTAAAATTGTGTGGGTATGCAAAAACAAAAGCATAGACTGTCTCCCATTGTTTTTTTTTCCTTTTGCCATTTCATATTGCATAATGGTCACTAAAAGGAAAGGAGAAAAATACTTCATCTGGCACAAATCCTTTCAGATATTCATTCCCCACCACCATTTGGATGAAACATGATTTCCAATTCTTGTTGCAGTCCAAAGGACCGAGTAGTTGTAAATTAAAGATGAAGGTGATGTTTATTTGAGATGAAAAGCAAATTATAAATGCCAAGATACATTCTATGTTGTCCTCCTGATATCGTTACAGGAGGGAAAAAAGAATTTTTAATGCCAGTTGAACCTTTTCCCCCTCTGAATTCCTCCAAAGTTTGTTTCTGGTTCACTGCTTCCCTTCCTGACAACCACTTCGTAGGCCCAACACACACAAAGTGAGCCCCTCCATGGACCACATAAAGAACACCCATCATGTCACTTTACACTTACTTGGAGAATAACCCAGTGCCCATGCTTGGCAGCTTTGTCCAGTACTTCCTCTGCAACAGCCTCTTGCCCTTGTCCTAAAGAGATGTTGTGAAATTTCCCAGAGTCAATTGTGAAGCCAAGCTTTTTGCCTGCAAGTGGAGCAGTGGGGGTGGTGAGGTAAACACAAATGGAGAAGAGAGAGTGGAGATGGCGGGGAGGGGAAAGAGAGAGAGAGAGAGAGAGAGAAGATAATGCTACATCAATTTCACTATCATTGGGACAATACACACCAGTTCTTCTGAACCACTTCACTCAACATCATTTCAAGAAGCAAATTGTGAGCTCTCCACAGCAGCTTTATGGCTGGTATTAGAGGGAAAGAACCTGCAGAAATCTGCTCCCTTGGTTTTAAGATAATGAACCTTTTGACATTTTGATAGATGTTAGTTATTGTTACCGAGCTTTATAAACTCTTACAGGGGGTGCAAGCCATTTCTCTTATAAAAAAAGGAAGCAACATGTGGTAGCTATCACATCAGTTTTTTAACTGATTGGTTCAGTGGGTAAATGTGCAAGTCCCTCACCTTGTGAGGCCTGGGTTTAAATTGAGCACAGTCAGGTCACAGCTGTATTAACCTGGTATTCTCAGCAGAGTCAGTGGGGAACAGTAATCCAAAGTACAAAGCGACAGCTTCTTACACAATTGAATATAGTTTGTATAATGACCATTATTTAGTCACAGGGGGCACAAGATTACACGAGCATGGAGAAAATTGCCCTCTGGCCCTCATCTAGTCAAAAGGTATGAAACGGCACAAAAGAGCTTGCATTATGCCAAGCCGAGGAATGTTCAATCTAAAAATTTCTTCACAATGCAGCGTTAATAGCTTCGCACTTTTTATCCACCCTTCCATAGTGAATGGAGGGTTAGGGCCGAGAAGAGGAAAAAATTTAAAAACTTAACTCTTGTTGAGGAAAACAATTCCAAATTTAAATCTGCTTTATTCCTTGATAATGACTATTTGTGGGGTTTTTTTTGTGCAAGCTTAACATGTACTAATTAAAGACCAACCCCTGCTCTGTCTTAGTCAAAGCAGAAACCCCCATTGTTACCAATCATAATGTATGCATTAAGAAAAGGTCTATGGGCTCTGAAAATCAGCAACATTAAAAACTGTTGGAGAAATTTTCTGTTTCCACAGCCCTGTTAGAATTCCTACTAAAAATGCCTGTGAATACAAAATGTTCAAGACCCTTTCTTTCCATCAAGTATGCACTCCCTTTTCCAACTCTCCCTAAGACCAATATCTCCACTTTATATGTTCATACAACTCGGTGCATCTAAAAACAACCGCAACAACAAAACCTACAAAAAGATACAAGGAGATGATGTGCACACAATTATCTCATTGGTATTCTGTTAACATATTGCTTTCTGCAGGACTTTAGGTGTTGACAGTTGTGCCTGTGGTTGACACTCATGCCAGCCCAACAATACCCACTTAAAGAAAGAGACTTACCAAGTGTCTCCACATCTTTAAGAGGATCGACTCCAGGAGAAAGAATGAAAAACACTGGAGTAGCCGGACTGCTTTCTTCATAGCATTTAGTCAAATCTGTTCTTGTGCCATCAACATACTTTGAACCTAGTTTTTCCTCTACAAAGTTTCTATGGGAATAAATACAAATATGATGACTACTGAAAGAAACAAACAAACAAGAAAAGGAGTAGCCTTTAAAGATTGACGTATTATGGTGTAAGCCTTTATACACTAAGTTCACTTCATCAGTGTTAGTATTTAGAGAGCAGTAGCAGTCTACCTGCTAGTCTTCAGGTGTCAGTATGAAGTATTTCTGAATTAAAGATGTTTCACCGACTGATATTATCATAAAAGTAATGGAAGTGAGGCCACTTCAAAAGGAAACAAACGGATTGCCAGCATGTGCACTCAGTCCACGTGTGTATTGGTACCTTGAGCTTGAACCCTCTGCCTCTCTCTCCACCGCTGTATGCCAGAGCACAGGACTGGAAGCATCTGCTTTCTGATTTAAACTATTCACAATTGGTGGTTATGGCTAAAGCTCAAACTGTTGTTAGTTTAAAGTATGGTTTACTGGAACAAGCTAGGGTGAGAAGCCACTACTCTTGCTCTTGTCAAGAAGCCACATGCCAAGTTTGTAATGGCAAAGTGTGTTGTCCAGATGTTGTTAGACATCTGCAACTGGATCCAGCAATCTTCGCCATTAGCTATGCTGCCTAGAGTTAATGGGAGTTGCAATCCAGCAACATCTGAAGGACTACACATTGTCCACTCCTGTTATGAGACATAATAGCCACAGTTAGTTTAAACCCTGAAGATGATGCTTCCAGTTTCTCCTCTGATGCATATTGAAATATAAGGTAGAGAAGAGAAAGCACTCAAATCTGACATTACCTATGTAGCATCATAATATGATAATGTCTGTACGTAAAGCAAAACAGACTTAAGTGCGTAAAGTACTCCTTATGTGATTAGAAAGGAAGCTGCAGATTTGAGTTAGAGATAAAGTTGGTGAAAGATTTTGCAGTCTGTCCATCTTACCTCTTTTTTAAGACCCCAAGAGACATTTTTTGCATTCTTCAAAACCTTTATATATATATATATCTTATATGAACCATATAAGAGAAAGCTGAGAAACGGAGCTAATTCTGCTCTATGATCACAAGGTTGAATATCTCCTTGAGCTAATCTGGATCTCTAACAAAGCTGTTAAGACAAGCCCATTCACATTAAAAAGTCTGAACTGGCAATTTAAATACATGCCCCATGAAAACTGATTGAATGTATGTATCATAAAAGAAATTTTAAAAAGGCTTGTCTTAAAGACCAGCATATTTTTTTCAGTGTGAGCTTTTAATGATTACACTGAAATAAATGTTATTTCTAAAGATGCCACAGATTTTTATTTTTTTCCACATGCTGAAACAGACTAGCATGGCTACATCTTTGAAAATTGCTCATATGAAACGATTGCCTCATTTGTCGTGTGGTGTGTTTGTCATGTGAATCTTACATTTTACTATGTGAACTATTCACAATGTGAAAAACATGAAAAAAAGAGAGAGAAAATGCCATGTGATGCATTGTGATGGAACTGGCAAACTTACAGGTAAGCAGCTAAATGTGAATGGATCGCCATATGACATACACATGATTTTCAAGCAGACATTGTATGGACGTGTGCTCATCTGTGGCAGTACTTTGACAGGCTCACCCCAAATGTGCTTGATGATGCTATATTTGTTTGGAGGAGCCATTTGGCACACAGTTTGGTTTGCATCTACAACAAATTAATTTAGAAGCATAAAATACTGCCCCAAAAAGTCAAACATTGTACCTCAGAGCATATGTCATCCGATCTGGGCGCAATCCTCTCAATATGATAAGCTTCTGGAAAGAAGTTTTGCTTTTCCACTCCTGAGGAAGTGTCTCTTTTTCTGGGCATTCTGAATCAACCCATTTTTTCCATCTCTTGGGAGAACCCTCAATGTCTCTATCTAGTCCTCGAAATTCATCCATTAAAGCAATGGTCTGTAATTCATTGATAGAACTAGTGAATTACTGGTACATTCTTACATCTTTGGTAGAAGACAAAAAAGTGACCATAACTGAGAAGATGTTGAATTCTTTTCTGCCCCAAATCATTTACCTGCAGGCAGTGTAACAAACTGCCAAACTTCAGCCATTTCAAGGCATACGAGCAATTAGTAGGCAGCTAGAATGGGCACAAAGTGTTCAGAGGTTCATGCCAGTTCTTTTTTTTTTTCAGTTGAATAGGTGTTTGGTGCTTCAAAGTCCTGCCTCGTCTGGCAGGTGCCCATGCAGAGACAGTGCCTGGCAGGGAAGCCAGAGGAGGCAGGTCTTTGAAGTGCTGAACACTTCTTTGAACTGACACAAACCACCAAACCAACAGTTTGTGATTGGCAACACTAGCAATAGTGACATATGCGTTTCTGCATACCAGGGATCTACTGTAGAAATTAACACCACAGAAATAAATAAAAGCACACACACTTCTCAAGGATTGCTAACAAAAGGAACAAACTACTATATTTTCTCAGCTCAGATACTGAACCACTAAGCCTTCAGCCATCTACGATGTCAGGTATCACTGAGCTACAGCAGTAAATGCACTTCATTGTAGGAATGTGGCCCTTCTGATGAGGCTGGACTGACATTCCAGTCAGTCCACTTGGACACAGCTCATAGTGAGGGGTGGCTGGAGCAGTGTTCTAGATATATGTAGAGGACCACAAGATATCCCTCCCTGTGACAAACAATAATTCTCCCAATGTGAATTATGTTTTTCGCAAAGATATATGAGATACATAAGAGAACTGCTTGATCACATGCTTACTGTATTTGCCAGCGTACAAGATGACTTTTTGGCCCTGAAAAACATGCCTCCAAGTGGGAGGGTCGTCTTGTACACCGGGTGCATGTCTAGCAAACCCTCCCTCTCTCCCAGCGTAGTCACGTACCTGGTAGTAAGACCCAGTAGAGCCCCACTCCTAGCCTGGGAACAGCCTGACTCTAGCGCCAAACAGCTGACTGTCGGAACAGCAGAGAGGCGGCAGCCATTTTGAGATGCGACCACATGGCTGCTGCCTCTCCAAAATGGCTGCCGCCTCTCCAAAATGGCTGCGGCCTCCGAAAAGGAACCAAAAGGGGCAAAAGGAACTCTCCCCATGATGCAGCCAAAGCAGAATCATGCATGTGGAAGAGGGGGTAGTCTTATACAGCAAGTATATAACAAACTCTACATTCTGAGTGGGAATGTTGGGGGGCCGTCTTATACACGCAGTCGCCTTATACACGCAGTCGCCGGCAAATATGGTATTTAAATAGGTAATCTTCCACCTGAATTTCTCAGATCAGATTTTCCCCATAGTCATCTCTCATATTCCAATGAGAAACAGAGCATTCTGTGCACTCAAATGGAGGGGGCTAAATGCATTTTTTAAAAAACAACAACTTATTGCTGATTTAAAAACTGTTCAAATATACTACTTTTTCATGAACTGGAAACAGGATAAAATCTAAAGATATGGGGAGAATTTCTGGACTTACTTTAATAGCACTCCATAACTGAGTACTTAAGAAGTCAACAGGACTTTTATAAGTGTGTTCAATTGTAAATCGTAGCAGAAAATTAAGTTCACTAAATTCTATTTCTTTATTTCTCAACAAAATCTAGAAAATGAAGAAAATTGTGAATGATTACCACAGGCCATGAAATTTAATCCAGTGTCACTGAAAATAAACTTAATTCAGTATAAGTCTATAATATATGTCAGCTATAAGAAAGAAATTAATATTTCTTACTCTTGACTATCTGATCATACATTTGTGGCTATATTTGTGATGAGAAGGGAGTAGCAGGCTCATATATTCCCCTGCAAAGCTTGGAAACGTTACTGTTTCTGACAGCTTCTCCAAGAACCCACAGAGACTGGTGGATCTTCCATGCTGTGCATCTTTCATTCTATCCTTGCGCATGTCTTCTCATGTAGAAAAATATCTGTATCTGCATGTCATGTTCCCTTCAGATTTCTTGGCTAATCCCTTGCACATTTCCTATACTCAATTATCAATAAATCTAATCCCACCTGTTATTAAGAATTTATGGTTTCCTTATACTACTCATTGGTCAAAATTCTAATGGTTTTGTAAGTTTGTGTAACTTACTCCAGCTGACTGTAGTTAATTGACATGGTGTTAGGGTGTGTGTGAATCTCATGCATGATCATGTGTCTTACTGTGCAACCAAGAAGTACCCTGGTGCTTCATTAATTAGCCATGTCAAGTTGCACAAAACCTGCACAAACACCAGTAGGATTCCAACCATTGTTTTGCATCTATCTCCCCTCCCAAAATTATTGCTACAACAAAAATCTTGAGGTCTGTATATAGCCCATAACCAAGTCTGTGCCCAGCTTAACAAGTGCCGCTATGTCATGTCCCTGATTCTTGCCATGTCATTTGCTGTGTACCTATGATGTACAAAACATGTGTCACACATTTGAACTGTCACAAGTAATAACCAAAGAATGATTGGCTCTTTCTCACCTGAAACGTTGTCTGACCAAGGAAAATTAGCTTGTCCTTTTCAAAAAGTCCCTGGCTGATATAAAGGAAGGTGGAATATGTAATAGCTTCAATCAGATTGGCAATGCGTTCTTGGATAATATCTGATGGTTCTGCTCGCTCAATTGCTTTATGAAAGACAGTGTTGAAAGCCTACAAGAACACAGAATTTCTGGCTTAATCAGAATTTCCTTTAGACAAGCTATGTGACTGCTTTCAGATCAAGAACAAAACACATACGATCTCCAAAGAAACAAGCCAGCTGTTGTGCCAGTTTATCTTCTGCAAACTGAGTATGTACTGAACTATAGGAACGACAACACAATGGTCAAAAGCCTGTTGTGTCATTTAATTAATTAAATTTGTATCCTGTGCAGGCTACCTTTCTGCTGGTGAGGGTACTCAAGGCACAATGCTAAAACAAGCAATACTAAAAACACAATAAATTACAGATTAATAAGCAATTAAACTACAATAATAATTTAAAAAATCAAGGTTTTATTATGAGAATAAATTTATACAAGAAAAAGAATGAACCTTCAATGAAAATTGGTAGATGGGATTAATTTTGCTCAGATCATGTATGACAAAATAAAGAAGGGATGCTCTTGCAGCTGCTGGCCTGTAATGTTCTCTTGATTCATTAATATTAACTTCATTTTCTTTGGCTTCTGCAACCTGTAGAACATGTTTGAAAATAACACAAGGAGATCGTCATGATTATATGAGTAGTTACTAACAGTTCAGCCTTCAAAGGGGCCCATTGGCATTCTCAGCAAAGGAGCATCTTTTAGGCTGCAGTACCACACATAACTCTGAATTAGGCATATCTCTTATTAGGACCAACAAAATGTTGCAAAAGTAATGCAAAGGTGCCGTAAGCTTTTGACTTGTCCAGAGGTTTTCATTAGTGATGGTGGTACAAAAATTAGTGGGGTAGAGAGGAGACAAAAAATTGGAAAAATCTGACTTCATTTGTTGGCCATTTCAATGATTCCCTCCCCTTTTATGAGTCTGCTTGAGTGATAAGACCATCAGGAGAGGCCTTTCTCTTGGTCCTCCCACCTTTAGAGGTGTGTTTGGTGGGACCCAACAGAGGGCCTTCTCTGTTGCTTCTCCCAGACTTTGGAACTCCCTCTCACAGGAATCAAGACAGGCCCTATCTTTACTGTCTGTTTGCAATCAGGTGAAGACCCTTCTCTTCAGGCAAGCTTTCCCCGAGTGACTGGATGCATGGATTGTTGTACCTTACTGCTTTGAATGTGTTTTGGTGCTGAGTATGTTTTTTAGTATGGCATTTGCTTGATCCTTTTTTGTATTTCTTATCCTCACAATTGTTAGCTTTAATATTGTCTTTTAATTATGTAAGCCACCTTGGGTCCTTTTAAGGAGAATGGTGGAGTAAAAATATTGTAAGCAAATAAGTAAAAGAAATATGGTGTGTGTCTCCCTCTGTGTAGCTGCAAGATACAAACTCTCCTGATATTTTTACTAATGTTCCTGAAAAGTGTTCTGGACAACTTGAAAAGTCACATCACTTTTGTAAAACTTTGGGGCCCTAATAGAAGCTACTTCCACGTTTTCTTTTTTTTGGGGGGGGCACTGAAAAATGGGATCAACTCTTGAATACACTTGTATAGGATATTACTATTGGTGTAACATCTGTTTATTAATCTAGCATGTAATTTGAATGGTCAAATCTTTACCACCACAATCTTTATCCTCAAAACATAACTTTTCACAATAGTAGTAGTTAAGGGGGATGAATTGCTTTGAGGAAGAAGGGAAGGAATTACTTTGTTACAGGTCACTGTAATGCAAGGAACTTTATTTCCAGTTCATGTCATGAAAAGGAATATTGCAAAGGTGGATAATCAGAATAATTAGACCAGAAACCCTGACCTAGCAGTACACAGTACTATGAGAAGTCTTGTGAAGCAACCAAAATCTTGACATTCCTCAATGGTCTCTTTCCCTTAAGATTTCAACCTGAGAATAATGGCTGGATGTGAAAATACAAACACTGGTTGTTTTATCCTAATATTTTACAATATACGTGATGCATACAGTGTAGTGTAGAGTTAGGAATGTTGTACTTCGGCTTAGGAGTGTGAACCTGGAGAGAAAGAGAAGACATTTCAGCCCTCCGAGATTGCATCTATATGTCTACACTCATTGCACACTATGACCAGTTTCTATTGCCTAAAAAATGGAGTGTCCCCACAGCAGAACAGCAAACCTGATGGAGCAAGAAGCAGGGGTGTCACCTGTTTGATTGCCCTTCTGCTCTGCATTTAGGCAGTGGGATACTGGTGTGTGTGTGTGTGTTTGTGTGTTTATCACATTGCAGTTGTAATGAAATGTACTTATACAAGTACTTTAGTTGTGGGGGGAAAACCCTTATCAGAATCAGTTTGTTATTTGAATGAAGATCAATCTTACGTAGCATGGGATGATAGTACATTTACCATCACCGCCCACCTTGGGTTTGCCATTTGTGGTTAGGGACTGCATGTTACTAGCTACTAACAAAAATAAAAGAACTCTTCCACGTGCCTTGCGCTCTATCTCTGCAGCCATTGACTTTGTCGTCTCAAGTTTTTCCACAAGTTCGGTGTCCCCTAGAAAACTGCCCTCGGCAGCAGAAAGGCGGAACAGCAGATCATCCTCCAGAAGCTTCAGCTGAATCTTGAAATCATTCTGTTGCTTTGTTAGAAGAGACTGGCAGATGTAATGGAAACAGAGATTACTTCAAACTGAATACCTGGAAAATTCTGCACAGCACTAGTTACTAACCCAAAAGATTGGGAGATGCTGTTATGGTAGAGCACATATAGTGAATGCTGAACAACAGGCCATTCTACATGTTTATTTACCTTAACATTCTCCAGATCAGGTCGCTCAATGCCAACAGCCTCAGCCAAAAGCTGGTCTTCCAAACCATCTTTTGTGACTGTAAAATCAATGAGAGTGGCCTGAGCTTGCACTTCTGGCTTGTAGTGTGGATTAGCCAGCTTTGTGTGAAGCATGAGCCGGAAATTCTTGTTGAATTCGCATTCCTTGTCCTCAATCTTGATACACCTAAAATAAATTACATAAAAATGATTGCAGTGTAAAGTTGTGAATAGCAATGCAGTTTACCAGCATCTTATAATATATGTGGGCACCATGATGCAGTGTAAAATAAAAATAAAAGAGATGCAACACAGAGCATTGCATATACCAAAATAGATTTAAAACAGCAATCGTACTCTTCATTTATATTAGTGCCTGGTATGGCATGAGTAGCTGAGGTTGCTCAACCAGAAATCACTTTGATGTTCACAGAATGAAAGAAGAGGCCCATTACTGTACAACTTTTTCATCAGTATCAATGGTTTCATTTGCTAATACTGCATTTCTCTTTTTTCTAATCCACGAGACTGGCTGAACAATTATATGGCCTTATTTCTTGATATGAATGAAACACACACACATATTCTGAAATGGTTGCTTCTTAATTTCCACCTTTACTGTACAATTTTCCAGAAAGTTAGAAAGAACTCATAATATTTAAAAGATTAACAGAAATTTACATTTCTAGAAAAGAAATAGCATACAGACAGAACAACCAGTTGCAAGAAACACTTACTGAACAGTTTCAAAAGCCTAGACAGGAGTATCCCAAAATTTATGCACCCCCCTACTCCCACTGAAGTGATTTTAGAAATTAAAGCCCATGGCTTCCCCACAATTAAAGGGTCCCAAAGGAGCCTTGGGATCTTTGGGGAGGGAATGAGAAATGTTTAATTAACAAACAAACATACAGCAGCTGATGACATAATCAGTCCTATATGGTGCAATTTTTGGCAACAAGATTTCAGTCAAGTACAGTCATTCTCAGAGGGGACCATACGCCCCCCTGGGGGGCCTGGCACATCTGATGGAGGTCACAGATTTGAAACAATTCATCACAAACCACCTTATAAGGTTCATTATGTGACTTATATAATCCTGATTCAGTCTCTTTTTTCCCATATTGTTTTTGACGTTGGCCAAAAAAAGATTGAGAATGTCTGATCTAGTATATCACTTCCCTTATCTTTCTGTAATCTAAAGTTGGAGCTTAGCGATTAAACTACAATACAGTGGTGCCTCGCTTAACGAGCGCACCGTTTAATGACGAATCCGTATAGCGATCCCTTTTTGGGGATCGCTATACGGATCAGCCCCAATCGCCGCACTCACTTTGCGACGATTGGGGCCTCCGGCGGCCATTTTGGAGCCGCCGAACAGCTGATCGGCGGCTCCAAAATGGCCGCCGGAGCGAAAACATCGCTGGAGGTGTAAGTTTCCACGCTTATTGGAACGCATTAAACTAAGTTTAATGCGTTCCAATAGGCTTTGCTTACCCGCACAGTGATGTTTTCGTATAGCGAAGGTTAATCCGGAACGGATTAACCTCGCTATACGGGGCACCACTGTATTTTTCTATGCTTTTATTTTACTTTAAAAATATGTTCTTCTATACCCTATTTTCTAACCTGTATTGCTTTTAATTTCCATTTTTTTAAAAAAACAAGTAATATTTTTTAAACATTGGCATGTACAGATGTGAGCATAATGCTGCGCCAACTATGTAATGAAGTACAGAAGTTACTGTACATAAACGGTCTGCAGAAAAACTGTTTCTCTCTTCCCAAAGGCTTCTCTGTAAGGAGTCAGCTGCATGGATCTGAATGTCCAGACAAATCTCTGTTGACTGTGTGGACTAACATAGGAGCAGTCCAGGCTAGAGACACGCCTATAACTCGAAAGCAGTGAAATCAGCTACAGTATTTTGATGGGAGCTCATGTATCATCTATGTGGATGACACTGTCTATGTACAGATAGACCTAAAAATAGAAATGGGACTGCTGTGAAGTACTCACAACCCTTGGATTCAACATGTGTTCCCTTAAGCAATTCTTGCACCAGCATTCTGTAGAGGTACACTTTAGCTGGTTCCTATGATGTCAACAATCTCTCTTTCTCTCCCTGGAATAAAGTTCAACTTTTAAAAATATCTGGGCACTTTAAAAAATGAAAGAAAATGAAACAAGCTGCAGAATAAATGTTTACATGCAGAAAGCTTACCAGAAGTGGCATAATCAATTCTGAAATATAAACTGTGTATCTGAAGCATGGGAAACAGGCAACACAGAAAACTAGATCAGTATGAAAACTAAATCAGCATTAAAACTAAAAACTGGTCTTTTATTTGTAGCACAAATGGGAAGGAGCCAAATTCATCCTGCTTGAGAAAAAAGAAAGCTTTTGCCAATCCTTATTTTTTTGGGTGTGTTTCAGTTTCTTCTAGACGTGTACGTCAGAGAAAACAATGTACTGAAACTGTTTCAAAACGTCGTTGCTAATATATCTATCCAGGTATCTGTCTTTTTGCTAGGGTCAGATTTCTTCAAAATAATTTTTTTAAAGAACTGTTGGATTGTACTGCCATTTAATGTACAGGTTAACAGTACTATACAGAATATACACTGATTTTCTGCTCTGAGTTGACTGTAGTTCCATGCTGCGAAGGAAAATGAAAGACTGATCTCTGAAATTAGTAACAGAACGAAGAGGGCAATTTTGTAACTTACTGTTTTCATCTGTTTACAAAAGGAAACATACCCGGGGAACAAGACTGCACTATTGCGATTCTAAATGCCTCATTTTAAAACAAGTTTTGGAGTCTTGCACAGAAATGCTATTTTATAGGTGCTCAGCGAACAATAGTAATAAATTATCACCAATTTTTGTGGTTATCAACTATGAAAGGCACACGTTGCACAATGATTCAGTGCATTTTATCACTGCAGTTATGCTGGCTTTTGCGTTAACCACAGATGAGGGAAAAATAAACGTTTGTGCTATTGCTCTCTTATGATTTCACTGTGATATTAGCCAAAAGGGTGGGGTGGAGAGAAGAAAACTGTATCAATCCATTAGATTCAACAAAAGACATTTATGCAGAGGTTAATACTGGAGTTAAAGCTGTAGTAACCATGGGCTTAATTTCCAGAATTCTGCACTAGTGATGTGTGGAATCCTCAGATAAATAATCCCAAGGAGATATTTCACCTTCATGTAAAGGGAAACATAAAGTATAGCTCAGCTAATTAAGGGATCTTCATAGCAAAATAAAAAGTCACATACAGAATTAGATTTTTTTTTGAGTGGCCTTATATCAATTCATTAGGTACAGAGACATTATCTGAAACCAAGAGGGAAGTTTAAGACAAGAATAATTGAACAAACTACTTTTCTATCATGCTTACACTGCATGTAAAAATGGAACATAGATAAGAGATGGTAAACAGTTATTAGTATTGATAAGTATCAAGGGTACCTTGCTTCCTTGGATGATTATTTATTTTTTGGAGAGTATCAATAAATATTAGGATATAAATATCAAGAACTTCTTCCAACTATGGATTATAGTGTGAACATTTTGGCTTTTTCACCTCTGCCCTCTTATTTGCACCTCTAGTTCACCATGTGGCCACCTTCAGATTGATTACCACAAAAATGTACAGCGGTGCCCCGGATAGCGAGGTTAATCCGTTCCGGATTAACCTTCGCTATGTGAAAACTTTGTTAAACGGAAAGTAAAAAGCCAAATCGGCTGAAACTCACCGTTTAGCAAAGTCTTCCCATAGCCGGCAGCCATTTTCGCGCCCTCCCCTCGCTTACTGAGGGCGCGAAAATGCTGCACGCGGCCATTTCAGCTGTTCCGGCAGCCATTTTGGACCCGCCGAACAGCTGATCCGCGGGTCGCAAAGCGAAGGTTGGTAAGCGAAATGCTTACCGACCTTCGCTATGTGAGTTTCGCCCATTGGGGCCATCGGTAAGCGATCGCATTGGTGATCGCAGAAACCGCATCGCTATGTGATTTCATCGTTATACGGTGCGCTCGTTAAGTGAGGCACCACTGTATAACCATGAAGAGCATAATCTTCAGGGGAAGCAGGTGAACCATGTTAGTGGAATGGTGAATCTTCTCCTTGTTTCAGTCCAGACTTTACAGAACTTACCCAAATTGCTGGACTGTACACCCAAAATAGGTTCAGCACATTGGATAGCTCCAATAGTTGTTGCACTCTTTGACACCTCTTTTCTTTGGAACTGGAATGACGTTTACTGAACATTTCCAGTTTGAGGTGATTGGCTCGCCTTCAATATTTGGTAACACATTTTGTTAGGATTTTGTCAGATCCAGTTTCCATTGTTTAAAGTATCGCTATACAAGTACTATATCTCATCTAGCCCTCATGACTGATTTCTTCCAATTGCTTTCAGAGAAGGTTTTATTTTCTGTTTTCAGATTGCCAGTATTTTGTCAAAGGATTATTCTTTGTACATCTTCTACATGTTTCGTCAATATATTGTTTCCATCTTCTCCTTATTTTAACTTGATTAGATGACATATTTCTCTGTTCATCACCCAATATTCCTAACATGGGATTAAATTTATCTTTGGTTTTGTGGATCTTAAAGAAAATCTTTGTCTTCTCCTATTTCTTTGCAGTTATTATTACAATAGTTCTACTTGCCCCTTTGTGTAAGTTACTAAAATGTTCCATTTAGGATTCTGAACCCATTTCTATCACATATTTCTTTTCTTTCTGCTCTGTTATTAAGTTTAAATGTTTCCTCTGTCATCTATCATAGATTTTCTTTTCTTTTAACTATAGGAAAGGTATTCTTACTTTCTTCTCTGATATGATATTTTATTTCAAGCCATAGTTATTCTGGGCAATGGCTAACTGAATTCAGTAGTGCAAATTTGTTCTTTACACAGTTCTTTATCACATACATATCTTCTCACCTCTCTTCCACAATTTTATTCCCCAAAATATTCACTTTTCACATTGTGATGCCTTTGATGGCCCCCATCTTTTACAATGCATTGTCCACTTTTTATTTGTTGTATATCCTTTAGATATAGAAAATATGTTGATGTGCCCAACAAACATGCTTTCTCTGCCCAATATATGTGGTTTGGCCTCCTCACATTTTTCTCACAAAGAGATTGTGCTTCTGGTGCACAGATAATTGGGATAATTGTTAGTTTACATGTGCTATAACAGTTTATATTCACTGAATAAAATCTGGCTGACAAAGATGAAAGAAAGAAAGAAAGAAAGAAAGAAAGAAAGAAAGAAAGAAAGAAAGAAAGAAAGAAAGAAAGAAAAAGAAAGAAAGAAAAAGAAAGAAAGAAAGAAAGAAAGAAAGAAAAAGAAAGAAAGAAAGAAAGAAAGAAAGAAAGAAAGAAAGAAAGAAAGAAAGAAAGAAAGAAAGAAAGAAAGAAAATCAAAGCATTTGAGAGCAATACAGTTAAGGTAAGGAAAGGTGGCAGGCAGACTTCTGGGCAAGAAAACAAATGTGAACAATATCTTTCTACTTTAAGGTGTGGTGGGGAGTCCCTTTCAGAGCACAAATCAAAGTCCTGTATCAAGGCCTGCTGTTTGAAATTCTTCCATTTAAAAATCTTCCACTTCCAACTTGTGCACTCCAGCTGCTAATGCAGACAGAACATCTGAATATCAGATGCAGAGAGAAATTGTTAATTGGCAATGACAGTAGGCACACGGTACAAGTTAGTCAAAGTTGTTGGGAAGAGGGAGGGGAGGACTGAATGAAAGTTGTATAGCCAAAATGATTTTCATGGCAAAGAACACCATTGCTTGTGGCAACTTACCTGAAGCCACAAAAAACTATCTCATTTTGGGGAGCTGAACACTCTATTTAATATTAAACAGATAGTATTAACCAGACAAACATTGTATCTTGCACCTTGAAGTGCAATTAATATTTCATCAAAGCTGGTTTTGGCTATCCATGCACAAATCCATTTTGCTGATTTTTTTTTTCAAATTAGTGGCATGCAATGGTTTATTTTACTTCACAGAATTGACACCCCCCCCCCCGAACCCCATCTGCATGGTCACTGGCCATACTGACGGAGGTTTCTAGAATTGTAGTTCAAAAAAGTTATTTTTTTCTAAGTGCTGCAAGAGTTTGTTGTGCATGAGAGTTCTTTATCTGGACGTTTAAATGATCTAAATCCATTAGTCAGTTGCAACTAAAGTACACATATTAAATCAGTTACTGAAAGGGAATCACCCTTCTGTAAACTCCAAAGATTCATGTGGCTAAAATCCTGTTGTAGTAACTAGATTAGGCCCATTGAATCAGTGGGGATCTGGTGAGTCAAAGCCTTCATAAGTCCTGTTGATTCAACGGCCTACTCAAGTTGTGACTTACTATGCTCAACAACAGGGTTTCAACCAATGACTCTACCTTACTTTGCACTACAAGATGGATTTAGACAATCGACTGGAGTTGGTTTATAGTTCCTGAAAACAGAGCAAATTTGTTTTCTGAAACTTCAGAGTGCAGGATGTGAAACAATACAAGAAAGGAGCTAGTAAATTTGCTTTAGAAGGAGGTTGATAAATCTTCTGAGCAATAGTTTCTGTCAATTGATTTTGTAAGATATATTTTACTTAAAATTAGGATTGTCTGAAGCTCAGTAGATCTAATTATTTGTAATTACCCAGTTGTTGTCAGTATGTGGTCATTTTATGACAGCAAAAGCTACTCTGTGGGTCAGGTTCAACTGTATATCTTTTCAAACACAGAATTAATGTACTATTGATAAAACCATTACTAGAACCAAATTAAAGTCTGAACTGATGCATTGGTCCATAGGGTGCTGTCAGACATGAAAGGAGTAATTAGTATTCATTACTTCATACTCTGCAACATTCCAATTATTAATGAACTTCAACTGTTAGTCTGCACCATATTTATCATGAGCATCTTTCGTGTCTTTCTCTGTTAGGAGAGGGGAAATAAAAATACTGGCACCATTAGAAAAAAAAAGTTGGTTTTTTTAAAAAGACAAATGCCTGAGATTTTGTTAAGATGGGTTACACTTTCCCCCAGCTACATGGCCACAGAGCTTAAAGCCAGCACAACATCCAATCAACTAGTCAATGATTACAACACATGGAAAAACTGTCTTTGTCTTATTTGCAGGCCAATTAAATTGACTGCTGTTGCTTCAGTTCCAACAGGGAGGGCCATCTTTGTCAGTTGCAACAATAACAAAAAAAGAACAAAAAACCCCAAAACACAGGTCCAAGATGAACAAATTTATTGTGGTGTAAGCTTTTATGGATCAGAGCCCACATTAACAGTTGCACAGGGCATGTTCTCCTTTGGCAGATGCTCTTCCCAAAGATGCATACAAACATACATGTATGATGGGGTAGAGGGCAATTTGGGAAGAAATGTGCTCTAGTCAAGAAAACTCATTGTCACTGTATATATCTCTTTACCATATTGTGAACTGACTTGAGAGGATAATATATTGTTAGAACCTGGAACATATGCTGTCCTTATGACAGCTTTTCTGCCACTTAATAGGAAAGTAGTTGAATGGCTACAAATAAGGATGGGGAGCACTAGATTATGGATTTAGTCAGCTTTATGTCAATATCAATCTCTAACAATTAATCACAGCATCACAGAATAACGGAACTGAAAAAGAACTACAAGGCCATCACATCCAGCCCTGTGGTCATGCAAGAATCCAAATCAAAATGTATCTGAAAGATGACTGTCTAACTTTCTCTTGAATGACTCTAGCATAGGAGCACTCATCACCTGTGCAGGTAACTAGTTCCTTTGTTATATTGCTCTAACAGGATTTTTTTTCCTGATATTCAACTGAAATCAGACTTCCTGTAATTACAGCCCACTACTGTATTTCATGTCCTGCACTCTGGACTGATGGAGAAGAGATCTTGCCCTTCTTTTGAATGACAACCTTCACATATTTGAAGAGTATTGTCATATCGCCCCTCATTTTTTTCTAAAAGCTAAACAGTTCTTTCTGTCTTTCTTCATTGGACCTGGTTTCCAGTCCCCTGATCATCCTTGTTCTCCTCTGTACTTGTTCCAGTTTTCTGTACCCTTCTTAAAGTGTAATGTCCAGAACTGGACACAGTACTCTATACAAGGCTTGACCCATGCCAAACAGAGAGGAACTAGTATATCACATGATTGGGAGATTATATTCCTATTAATGTTGTCTAAAATAGCATTTTGCAGCTGCATTACACTGTTATTCATATTTCGCTTGTGATCTACAACATTTCCAAAATCTTTCTTGCATTTAGTATTAGTAAATCAAATATACCCTATCTTGTAAATGTGCATTTGGTTTCTTTTTCCTAGGTGTAGAACTTTGCACTTATCTCTGTTAAATTTCATTCTGTTGTTTTCAGCCCAGTGCTTGAGCCTCTGAAGATCTTTTTGAATCCTGTTTCTGTCTTCCAGGAGATTGGCTATTTTACATAATTTTACAAATTTCATAAGCATTCCCTAAAACCCCTCATCCAAATGATTAATCAACATTTTAAAAAAGAGCACCGGGCCCAGGTGGTATCCAACTTATTACCTCATCCCAGTTAGAGAAGGAATCATTGATAAGCACTCTCTGAGTATCGTTCTGTAACCATCTGTGTATGCACTTGATAGTTGTTCTATTCAGTCCACACCTAGTTAGCTTGCTAATCAGAATATTATGGGGCACTTTGTCAAAGGTGGGCTGAAGTCAAGATATATTACATCTACAGCATTATTACTACCTACCAGGGAGGTTATATGATGTCTAACTAGTGTCAGAATACCATCACTTTCTAATTATAATGTGCTCATGTGGTACATGGCCAGAATGAGAAAATATGGACACAGGAAGTCTGTATTTGAATTCTTGTTTGCTTATTAGTCTTAGATGACTTCAGTCTAATCACTATCAGTTAGACCAGTGGTTCTTAACCTTTGTTACTCAGATGTTTTTGAACTGCAACTCCCAGAAACCCCAGCCAGCACAGTTGGTGGTGAAGGCTTCTGGGAGTTGCAGTCCAAAACTCCTGAGTAACCCAAGTTAAGAACCAGTGAGTTAGACTCACCTACCTTCCAAGGGTTGTTGTGAGGATAACACTGAGGAAGTGTTATGGTCACATTTGACACTATGAAAGCCATGTAAGAAGAGTGAGCTAAAGTGTCACATACAGCACTGATGGTACCTGTCTGTCATGGGTTTGGAGGGAAAGTTCCATCCTATGGGGAGTGGAAGGCGGGACATCAGGGGGGAGGTGCTGTACTGTATATATATGTGGAGCTTGTGTGGAGAGTGAGGAGTTAGAGTCTGTGTGTCAGACTGGGTACAACTGTGTGTCAGTTAGTACCTACCTGATAGGTTCAGGTTTCTATATAGGTAGCCAGAACTGATAGGTTCAGGGTCTGTGCTTTACTTTAAAGGGTTCTGTGGGAACCAATCTGTTATATGTGTGTGTTTGGGGTTATGCCACATTACATTATCCTATTTACCTGATTCTTTTATTTATCCTGTTTGTTATTTCAATAAACCTTGTTCTTTTATTTAGTAAAATCCATTCCTGGTCTGTGTGACTCCTTACAGGGAATGGTTGGTGGCAGCATAACTACATGGTGACATACTCCAGTAGGTCTGGGGTTGTCACATTGATTGGTATCCAGCGTGTGGGATATGACTGGTCCAGTTGTCCAGTGGTCCAGCAAAACCTTGGCAAGTGTGCCCAGAGCAAGGGGGGTCTAGTCAGGGAAAATCTAAGGGCGCGTAGGTAATCTTCTAGGCTTACCTCACGGGTAAGCCTACTCGGATTGGGGGGGACTAGATTAGGGAGCTCTGAGGCAACCTGTTTTGGCGGGAAAGGGCTGAGGCAAAACTGTGTGAAGTAACAGTGATCTAGCCTGTCTGCTGTGAGGCCTAGCAGAGGGGGTGAATTCTGCCTGGCAACAGTTGCAAGTTGGTGCTGAAGGAACAGCAGCAATCTATAGAAGGCTGTTTCTGAGGCAAAAGGAAAAAAGTCGTCGTTTTATTCTGAGGCTTGACTTTTGAAGGCAGCCTGTTCTGGGGAGATTATGCCCTTGACTCGAAGCTAAATGGCAGAAATGGGTGAAGTGAGAGAACCACAGGTAGACCAAGGGTCTGAGGAGAAATTTGGCTCAGTGCAGGAGGAGAGCACGGGAGAACAGAACCCAGAACTCAGAAAAATGCTCCTAGCCCAACAGCATGAATTGAGGGTGAGGGAAATGGAGGAAAAGGAAAGGGAGAAACAGAGACAATTTGAAATGGACAGGGAAGAGA
This sequence comes from Pogona vitticeps, assembly GCF_051106095.1. Classification (NCBI taxonomy): domain Eukaryota; kingdom Metazoa; phylum Chordata; class Lepidosauria; order Squamata; family Agamidae; genus Pogona; species Pogona vitticeps. Next base: position 33,768,064 of record NC_135788.1, on the reverse strand, counting down.
AACAAAGACAATTTGAAATGGAGAGGGAGAGAGAGAAAATTGCTCTGGAAAAAGAAAGGATGGCATTTGAGTTAAGAAAATTGGAAATGATGAACCAGAATAATAATAACAATAGAGATTCTGAGGTGGGCCAATTGTCTAAAACTGACTTGAAGAAATTCCCTGTGTACAACAAGGGAGATTGCCCTGAGGTGTTCTTTTCCCTCGTGGAAAGAGCGTTTGTGGACTTCTCAGTAAGGGAAACTGAGAAGATGACCATTATGTGATCTTTAATCAGTGGCAGCCTGGCAGAAGTCTATGCAGAGATGCCAGTGGAACTGCTGAAAGACTTCGCTGAGTTTAAAAAACTGGTGTTTGCCCGACATGGGATAAATGCCGAACAGCTGAGGCAAAGATTCAGGTCACTCACGAAAAAACCAGAGCAGACTTTTACCCAAGTGGGGGCCCAACTGGTGAGGCTGCTAGAGAAATGGCTGTCTCAGGAGGGGACAGAGACCTTCCAGCAGCTCAAAGACCTGATAGCGCTGGAACAGTTTTATTCAGTCCTGCATGGGGAACTGAAGTTCCAGGTGAGGGAGAGGAAACCGAAATCAGTGACAGAAGCGGCAGAGATCGCAGATTTTATTTACCAAATAAGAAAGCCCTTCGGTGCTGAGGGGAAATCTGTAGGTAAACCCAAAGAAACCTACAGCAAGTACTCTCAGGGACCAGGGAAAAACCAGCAAGGGGGAGGGGCCCATGTTGAAGGGAAGCCCTCAGACATGAAACCACCAAGACCTCAGATTTTGGAGGGAAAGCCAAAACCAGATGAGAAAGACTCCAAGTACAGCAGAAAATGTTATTTCTGTCAAGGAAAGGGCCATCTAATCTCAGAGTGTGAGAAATTAAAGCAGCTAAAGGGAAATTTGCCTCATAATTTGAGTGGGACCAAGCCAAAAGCTGTGTTCTGTGTCCAGACAGAGCAAAGCTCCTTGCCATTGAGGGAGCCTGTTACCATGGCTACTCACTCTGAACCAGTTACATCTGCTGATCAGGCTAGGGAAAATGGTCCTCTTGTGGAGGTCAAGCGCTGCTTACTAGTGAGGACAGATTCACAATTGTTTGAGACCGCAGGGGTGGACGTAGGAATACTTGACCATCAGTATAGGGGGCTAAGGGATACTTGTTCCCAGGTGACCCTGTGCCATCCAGACATTATTCCTAGGGAGTATATAATCCCAAATGAGAGCTTGAAGGTGGAAGGGATTGAGGGACAGGTGATCTCACTGCCAGTAGCTGAGGTACCTGTGAGTTTTCAAGGCTGGAGGGGAGTTTGGCGGCTAGCGATTTCATCGACTCTGCCAGCAGCCGTGCTCGTGGGAAATGACCTGGCTGAACATGTGAAACGGGTGCTAGTGATTACACGCTCACAAGCTACCACGGGGACAGTTCAGGGGGGTACTGGAGAGCCCGAGGCTGAAGCAGATGAGGGTAGTCCCGAAGCTGTGGTAGAAACCTTAACCACGGACAGCAAATTTGGCCAAGAGCAAAAGGCAGACGCCACTCTCCGAAAGTGTTTTGAACAGGTGACAGACACCCAGCTAACACCTGAAACCACAGCGAGATTTCGTGAGAAAAAGGGAATTTTATATAGAGAGACCCTGATGAATATCTCAAAAGGGGGAGATGGGATCAGAAGTCAGCTAGTGGTACCTGAAAAGTATCGCCCCATGATCTTACAAAGGGGGCACTCTGACATGTTTGCTGCGCACTTAGGGGTGAACAAAACACAGCAGAGAATCACACAAAATTTTTACTGGCCCGAAATAGGGAAGCAGATCAAGGAGTTCTGTAAACAATGTGATGTGTGTCAGAGGCAAGGGAATAACCGTGACAGGACCAAAGCGAAGTTGTGCCCTTTGCCTGTGATTGACACCCCGTTCAAATGTATAGGAGTGGATATTGTGGGACCTTTGCCCAAGGCCACAAAGAGGGGGAACCGGTTCATTCTCACCATTGTGGACCATGCCACGAGGTACCCTGAAGCCATTCCCTTGACTAACATTGAAACTAACACAGTGGCAGATGCCTTGGTGGGGTATATGTCCAGGATGGGATTTGCCTCAGAAATAATCACAGATTTGGGCACATCGTTTACATCAAAGCTCATGAAACGGTTATGGCAAATCTGTGGAATTAAACACAAGGAAACCACTGCCTATCACCCCGAAAGTAATGGGTTAACGGAGAAGTTCAATGGGACTCTGATGCGCATGATTAGGGCTTACTTGGCAGAGAATCCCAACAATTGGGACCAGAAGCTGCAATCCCTTTTGTTTGCTTATCGATCAGTGCCTCAAGCCAGTACCGGGTTCAGTCCGTTTGAACTTTTGTTTGGGAGAAGGGTGAAAGGTCCACTTGATTTAATCAAACAAAATTGGGAGCAGATCACCCAGGATGACCCACAAGACGTTGTGACATATATAGACTCTTTAATGAATGACCTAAAGAGAAACCTAGAGCTAGCAGCAGAGAACCTGCAAGCTCAGAAGGTCAGACAGAAAACCTGGTATGACCAGAAAGCCAGGGAGAGACACTTTAACCCAGGGGAGGAAGTGCTTTGGCCTAGGCCCTGCAAAGAGAACAAACTGCAGCTGGGTAGCCCAGAAATAAAATACTTGGGTCACATAGTAGGGGGAGGAGTGATCAAACCCCTAGAGGCCAAGATAGAAGCCGTTCGTGATTGGCCCAGACCCAACACCAAGAAAAAAGTCAAATCATTTCTTGGGTTGGTGGGCTACTACAGAAAGTTCATCCCGAGGTTTAGCGAGATGGCGACTCCGCTGACCGATCTGACGCGGAAGAAGACTGATGACCGCATCCCGTGGACCAGCGACTGTGAGGAGGCGTTCCGGAGGTTGAAGGAGGCGCTCCTCCATTATCCAGTGCTGCGTGCTCCCGACTTCGACCGGGAGTTCATCATCTACACCGATGCGTCTAACAGTGGGGTAGGAGCAGTTCTTTGCCAGGAGGATGAAAATGGTGACCAGCATCCAGTGTCCTACCTGAGTAGGAAACTCCAGAAAGGTGAGAGACATTTGGCAACCGTGGAAAAGGAGTGCCTGGCCATAGTATACGCGATTCAGAAGGCCAAACCTTACATCTGGGGAAGACATTTTGTTCTGTGCACTGACCACTCACCACTGCAGTGGTTAAAGACAATGAAAACCCATAATAGTAAACTTATGAGGTGGGCTTTAAACCTGCAAGATTATGACTTTGAAGTGAAGGTGGTCAGAGGGTCAGTGAACTGTGTTGCTGACGCATTGTCAAGAAGACCCGAAGAGTGAAGACGGTGAAGAAACCATGGACTATGTATATATTTTGGTGACCAACTGTTAGATGTACCTGTTTGTTGAACAGGCTTGGTTTGTATTAATAAAGGTAACTTAATGTATTGTAAATGTTAATGTTTAAGTGCCTAAGTGATATGGTTAACCTAGAGTGTAAGTATGGTATTGTGTTATAATGTATACTGTTATATGTTTTGATCCTGGTTGTTTTTTGGAGAAAAGCACTTTAGCTTTTCCCCTGCAAAACAACTTATAAAGAGGGGAGGTGTCACATACAGCACTGATGGTACCTGTCTGTCATGGGTTTGGAGGGAAAGTTCCATCCTATGGGGAGTGGAAGGCGGGACATCAGGGGGGAGGTGCTGTACTGTATATATATGTGGAGCTTGTGTGGAGAGTGAGGAGTTAGAGTCTGTGTGTCAGACTGGGTACAACTGTGTGTCAGTTAGTACCTACCTGATAGGTTCAGGTTTCTATATAGGTAGCCAGAACTGATAGGTTCAGGGTCTGTGCTTTACTTTAAAGGGTTCTGTGGGAACCAATCTGTTATATGTGTATGTTTGGGGTTATGCCACGTTACATTATCCTATTTACCTGATTCTTTTATTTATCCTGTTTGTTATTTCAATAAACCTTGTTCTTTTATTTAGTAAAATCCATTCCTGGTCTGTGTGACTCCTTACAGGGAATGGTTGGTGGCAGCATAACTACATGGTGACATACTCCAGTAGGTCTGGGGTTGTCACATAAAGATATAGTGAATAAATAAAATAACAGTACAACGCAAGTAGTAGTTTTTATAAGTCCTAGCTAGTGCTGCCTGGCAGCATTAAAACAATGTTTTAAGGTAGCTGTGCAATGCAGGCTATCAAAAGAGGAACTATGGACCTGGAATTCTCTGTACTAGCATTAACTATGATATTTTCTAATTTGTGTGCTATAATGCACAGCAATGTTGTAATATAGTGGTCTTACAATACTTTATATGGTTCCTGTTAATGGGTGAATTTGTGCGTGGATGAGCTAGAAGAAGGAAGGAACCATAGAGGCAGTAACAAAGGACATGCCTTGTACACTAACAATTCCAGGTTCAATCTGTTGCATTTCCAGGTAGAGCTAGCGAAGACCTTTTTCTGAAATTCTAGGGAGCATCTGTCAGTCAGATAAACACTGAGCTAGGCTACTCTTTTGACACAGAATAAGATAGTTTCTTGTGAGCTTGGAATCCATAGGATTATATGGATATAATCTATCAGTACACATGTGTTATCCCTGTCAGAATTCTGATGTAGTTGCAATACGAACATCCAAATTTCCAATATCAAAAACTTATAATTAAAAATGTTTTAAAAGTATACTTTTGAAAATAAAGAGCAAAACAAAATAATGAGAAAAATGACAATGACTGACAAAATGATTATTAAACATTATTATTTTAAAAAAGGAAATCACAGACAAATACTATTTATATACTCTTTATCTCATCTACAAAGTACTTACTTTCCCTTTTTAACAGTGTTTCTTCCAAGCAGGGGATCAAGTATGGGGTCTATCCTTTCTTCCAAGTTTTCAATCAGAACAGTTTCTCCACAAGCCAAAGCTCTTTCAATAGTTTGCAAGAACCTTAATATATAAAAAAACCCCACCATGAAACAGGAGTTAGAAAAATATACTAGGGAAGGATAATAGCTGTCTGAATGAAGTAACGAAATCTTGGAATGCTGGAAGCTTGATGTAATCTTGGGAATGACAGTGCAAATAAACATCCCTAAGAATGAGCACAGGTTCCATAGCAATAATGTTTTCTATATTTTCTTCACTAACATAGATAGATAGTTGTCACTGAAACCTAAGAGTCTCCAGTCCCCTTTCCAACAGATATCTTTAGTATATAAAACTACAAAGCAAGTCCCTACTCAATAAATATAACCCACCTACTCAACATGTTAGGGATGTGGTGGTGCTGTGGGTCAAACTGCAGAAGCCTCTGTGCTGCAAGGTCAGAAGACCAGCAGTCATAAGATCGAATCCAAGCGACGGAATGAGCTCCCGTCACTTTTCCCAGCTCCTGCCAACCTAGCAGTTCGAAAGCATGTAAATGTGATTTGATAAATAGGTACCACCACAGTGGGAAGGTAATGGCATTCTGTGTCTAGTCGTGCTGGCCACATGACCACAGAAACTGTCTACAGACAAACATTGGCTCTATGGCTTGGAGATGGGGACGAGCATTGTGCCCTAGAGTCAGACACAACTAGACTAAATGTCAAAGGGAACCTTTACCTTTATTCAACATGTTGACTATCAAAGCAAGGCTCAACGAGACAGCTTCCTAGAAATTTATATCCTAGGACCTCATCTTTCCAGAGCTGCCACACATGCTAGCAAATCCATATGATCCTGATCTGCTGAGCGTTTTTGTTTTGTTTGTTTCTTGTTTTGGTTTTCTGATACCCAAAGACAACATTTAAAGAGATTTGCCTTTGTTTTGGCCTGCATGCAGAAGGCACAAGAATAGTTGTATGCCAGCCTTCATGAGTTCTATGTCAAAATCAGAGATCCCATGAACTCTAGCACTTGACAACAGGAAATAAAAAGTGTTCTCTGGAGGGGCTGTTTAAAGTATGATATCTAAATACAATAAAGCATCTAATGAACATGAAAAGAATTGGGAGACTTCTATAGTGGCAGATTTGATAAGCACAGAGTTAAAAAACAAGATATCACTTCTGAACCAACAATATCCTTTTAGGATTATCTAGCTGAAAAACCACTTTGGGTAGACAGGAAATGTATCATGTTTCTATTTTGGCATACAAGGCATAAACATGCTTTTTTTCAATGTACACATACCCCTTCTTTCCTAGATGTATGATTTTAAGGTCAGTTCCATATTTATTTTTTATCCATTTTATTCCTTGCAGTTGGGGATCTATGAGAAGTGGCCATCGTTCACAATTTGTTAGTATAGCAGCATTTTCTATTGACATTCTATCACTTGGCAGGCCTTCATTATTCCATGCTGCAATCATGGCATCATCAGTCAACAAGGCAACCAAATCCAAGTCTTCACTGGTTGGAATGGGATTCTTTGAGGAAAACAGAGATTTATTTGCTGTAAATATTTGCTCTAAAGTTAGCAAGAGACCTAACGAGATGAAATTGTGTGTACGGGCAGCAATGAAACAGCTGGTGATGTTACATTTAAATACGATTTCAAAAGCAAATAGTTAACCATTCTTCTGAGGAGAGCTGCAAAATATTCTGCCAAAACAGAAGCCAGAAACATAAGGATTTCACACCAAGTACTGTTTTTGCACAAAAAATTATAAATGCTTACTTGCTGTGATTTCAAGAACGGAAGCCATATACATTCCACCAGTTCTTGGCGATACGGTTTGGTAAAGGATCCAGCATAAGAAACAAAAGCTGCTGTTAACAAAACATCACCGCACACAGTTACTTCTTGTTCTTCAAAGGACTTTACAGACTGTGTCCAGCGAACATTTTCAGACTGAAAGACAAACATAAAATAGCATGGCAGTTATCATAAGGGTATAGTTTTCTAGCCAGAGCATGAAGGGCACAGATAACTAAAGAGAAACATCACATATCTGAATGTGTACAGGTCAAGCTACATGAGCTAGTCAACTCGCATTTAGAATCTGATAGCAAAATTTGCTTCAGACTTGCAAATTAAGTACACATCTGGCTTTTAATTCAAAGGAACAAAACTAAAGAAGGTAATTTTCAAGGGACAGAGGATGAGGAAAGCTTGTGCTATGACAAAGAGATGTTTGCTACCACTGACAAGAACTCCTGTTCCAAATAGGAGATTGACCCTGCAGACTTCCAGGAGTTGCAGCTATCCCTTATCATGTCAGGACTACTAAGCTCTCAGGGATTCATGGAGCTGACTCCTAAAAGTACTAATTTGATACAGTAGTGTGTAATGTTGCCCCCTTTTCTTCTCTAAGACTTTAAAGCCACGTATAGAACCCCAGCGTTGGCTCCAGCTCTCATAACAAGGGTTGTCAATGTGAGGAATGGGGGTCACTTTTCTCTCGCTAGGATCCTACAGGGATTACACAAAATCTCCAGAAATGCATCCCACTAGTAAAACACCATAAATGGCCAGTATTCCCCTTCTAGTTTTGAAAAATTGATTCTTCTGTGGTGGCTGCACCTGCTTTGAAACAAGAATGGTCATTCCTGCAAATTTCCAGGAGTGGCAGTTCTTATTTTCTACTCTTTCCTTCTTTTTCTTTCCTTTCTTGCAAGGGCTTCAGAGGAGTATGATGGCACCAAGGGTCACAAAAATGCCTTGGTGACCACATGCAGCCCCAACACCACACTTTTGGAAGCAAACAAATTTCTTCATTCCCTAAGCAACTAATCTTTTATGTACTTTTCGTATGGGCTAACTTAGCTTCTCCACAGCAACAGCTGGATAGCAGGCAGCTTCATTCTTTTCAGTAATAATGTAGGTTGCCATTATTTTACCAGGAGATAAAATACAGAAAAGGCTGATGTAGCATTACATAACCATTGCTCTCATAACAAGGTATCACTCAGTAAACTTGGCATCAGTTAGTATAAAACCGAAACAAATTGCTTTAAAACATTTAATCCTGTTGAACTAAGACTGGAAAGACACCTCTTCAACTTCCTACATCTCCATGAAGTTCACTGGTGACCTTGGGCCAGTGATTTTCTTTCAGCCTAATCTACCTCAAGGGCGATAACAGAGAAGACATATACATGGGGAGAGGTAGTATAATGTAGACCACCTTGAACTCCTTGGAAGAAAGACATACACACAAAAAAACCCAATAAAGTTGTGATCACAAATTTTTACTATTTTTTTTAATATGGCTGACAGATGGACATGAGGGACATAAATTGGCTCAAGGTCACCTAATGAGCTTCAAAAGTGGGGAATGGAACCAAGCAGTAGGTATGTTCTTCAAGTATGACAAATATGTAGGTATGTGCTGGCTTTACGAGAGAATGATTACTTATTCTATCGGAAATAATTATTAATTAATTATTAATTAATCAAAGTGTAATTATTAAATGAAACTCTACTTTCATAAGCAGAAGGATGCACTGCAAAAGGTGCCCTTTTTTCTTAGTTTGTTTAGAAATACTAGTGATAATTAGACACGGGGACGAACTGCCAAAATGGGAACGGGGATAAATTGCCAACCATAAATTTCCCCGTGTTTGACCAATTAAAACAAAAACCAATGTGTCAGTTCATCAGGGCTTTTTTAAAAAGACAAACCATGGCCGAGCCCCCTCAATCCTGCAGTCTTCGCCCCTCACCACTGCCTCATCACCTCCCTACATTGTCATCTGTCTCCACAGTTGTGGCCACCTTTACTTCTGCCACCTCCACTTGTGCCACTACCACCTAGTTTACCCTGTGTTTGTGAAAATAGTGGCGGCAACTTCTCTTACAGAAATCTGTGTGCCTAGGGGCCCGCCAATCAGCTGATCTGCTGGCCATAGACACACAGGGTGAGCTAGATTGCCATAATGGAAACTATCACCACTGTGTTTGTAAACAGCGGTGGTGGCTTTCTGTCTGGTAGCCTGTGTGCCTCTGGCCAGCCAATCACCCAGTCAGTGGGCCATTGGCACACAGGCTGCCAGAAGGGAAACTGGGTTGCTGTTTGCAAAGACAACAGCAGTGGCTTCCCTTATGGCAGCCTGTGTGCCTATAGCCCACCAATCAGCTGATTGGCAAGCCACAGGTGCACAGGGCAAGCTAGGCAGCAGGCGGTGGTGGGCAGCAGTGGAAGCGGCAGTGGCAGGTAGCAGCAGATAAGCACAAGCAGAAGGTAGGGGCATGATGGGGCAATGAGAGGCCTTGGGGGGATAACAAACCAGGAGGTTTATAAATGATTCCAAAATTCATTGCTTCAGGAATGTTCGGGTTCTCCAGTTTGGACAAACCCAACCCGATCCGAAGCACCGAATTAGCAATTTTAGATGAATCTTCTGGTTCGTTTTTAGCTTTGTCCCAACCTCTAGTGATAAATGTTTGTAATTCATTATTTTTTCATTCAAAATCATCTTTGGTATCCAGATTTTTGAAAAAGTTTCTTTCTTATATAATCAGCAAAACCAAGTAAAGCAAACACATACTCATTTATCTCAATGAACAAGTTTTGATTTATCCACTTCTTGCCTTATTTGAACTGGCTGGTAAGTCATAAACAAAAATGTGCACCCAGCTCATTCTCCAAACTAGCTTTGAAATTTGAAGATTTACTAAACACAGAACGATTGTCTATTTAAATCTTCAGTAATTTTACTGTACGATTCCAGCATCATAAATCACAAGTGACATTGGCTAACAAGGGTTTAAGAGTTGGAACATGCAGTGTAATAAATTTTCAGACAGTTAAAAATCACTATAATTTTATTCTAATGCATTATAGATTGCCTGTAATATCATCCTGGCCGTGGTGACCCATTTCTAATTTTGAACAGCTGTTCAGCTCGGGAGTTAGTTAATGATTAAATATAAATTGCCTGATTTATTAGTCTGAATGGCTGCGCTTCCAGGTCAATGCTATATAGACAAAATCATCAGTCTTGGTGCTTTTCAGAAGTTAACTGTCTCCTGTTCTAGTCAAAAAGAATTTATAATCTGAGGAAAAGGGTTGATGCTCTCAATTAAATGTTGTGTTTTTCCTGTTCTTTGCTTATACAACAGTATAAGGTATGAGGAGGTCACACTTTTGAATAGTTTCTGTATTACAGTAGATAAAGGAAATACCAACACTCGGACTTTTAAAATTAAAATAGAAGCACACTTAATAAGCAAGATATTAAAGGGCATAAAATCTGTTCATGTTTATCAGGCTGAAACCTTTCATACCCAGATAACCTGGTCATCATTATATAATAAAATATTCCTTTCTTCAGTGCATCCCCTCTGTAACATATATTCTGAAAGAACCATAGCACCTCATCACACTACTATGTCTAACTACTGTGTTTGTGTATTATGTGCCATCAAGTTGGAACTGACTTACAGCTTCCCTAATAGAGCTTTCAAGGTAAGAAAGATATTTAAGGAGTGGTTTTATCAGTTCCACCCTGCCTCAGTGTGTTTTCGTGGTTGAGCGAGGTCTTCTGAGTCCTAGTTTGTCATCGTATCCACTATGCCATATTTAGTGGATCCATTTCTAACTACTGCTATTTTTAAAGCTAGTTCCTCTGATTTCTAAGGCAGTAAGAATTTTGCAGTTTGATTTCTAAGCATTAAGTTATAAGCAAGACTTCTAAGTGGAAAAATGCAGTTACTGTTCCAAGCAACTTTCTTAGCTTTATGAAAGCTAAATGAAATATGATGTTTTAAATGTCAATTGAAAATACATTAAATATTCGGTTAGACGTAAAGATTACACATCCATCTTTCACTAGTATTGTATTATTGCATGTAACATTATTATTCATTCACTGAGAATCAATATGTAATAAATGATATTTAATGGCCATAGTCCAAAGCAGTACATTTACCACCATACAGAACGACAAACCACTTTTGAAATCCATTACAAGCTACTGTATTTGGTATAAGTGAGTGCACACAGCTACATACCATGCACACATGGACTTACTGAATTCAGCTGATTCCAGCAGCAAGTATTTACTCAGTGTAATTTGTACGTTCATATGGCCTGTTCAGTGCAGTTAGAATTGCTGCATATTAATAGTTTGCTTAAAATAATTATGTGGCAATTGACCATTAAGTAATCACCAGTTTTGTTTTGAAGATGCTCTTGAACAAGCAAAAATAATTAGAACACTGAACTGTGTATGGAGTTTTAAAAAATTAAATGTGCATTTGGTCCTTATTAGAAGATTAATGGTTTTTATGAACACAAGGCAGAAACAATGCAACTCCTGTAGCCCACTTATGCAAAGGTTAAGTGCATTGTGGGTGGGTACAAAATGATTCAGTCTTGACCTAAGAATTATTCAGTCTCAGTGCTCATTAACTAGAGGCTGCCCATGCTGTCAGAAAGTATTCATTGCTACGTGCAGATCTAGTGACTTACTTAAAGAGACTTTTCTCTAGGGATATCCAACCCATGAACAAATGTATAGCATATGAAGCAAAAACAACAGCTTAATGTCTAGGGCTTGATTACCAATTACGTTAAATAAGCAGTAGGGAGATATCTCTACAGTACTGATTTCCCTGTCCAAGGTTATTGTTTCAAAGTTTCTTAGTTTGCAGAGTATGTACCTGTTGTGCTCCTTGCAGAAATAATGATGTACTTATCTACTTTATTGTCATTTACATGGTGCAGAAGAAGAACAATTTTATCAGCTAGAAATTATAATTTGTTTGATGGGAGAAATCTGAAAGAACATTCTTTGGGACATATGAAAATCGATTGTTTTAAGTATCCCTACTGGTAGAATATGAAATTTTACACATGATGGATGAAATGAAAAGCTAAATCAATCCCCCATCTAATTGTTTCCAGGCCCTGCAAGAATACAAGCTACTTCCATCAAAGTAAAGCACCATGCATTTTGAGTAACTAAACTACGACTCTTTTTAAAAAAATTGTAACTTCTTGTTTCACTGAAAATAAGACCTAACCTGAAAATAAGCCCTAGTATGTGTGAAATTAGACCAACTAATATTAAAAGTATAAAACAATAAGTATAAAACAACTTTTAAAAGTTAGCAGTAGCACCAAACACATCAATAGTATTTGCATTTTACTTGCAAGCATTTTGTGATCTTGTTTAATCCAGATATATAACAACTTCCATGAGGTCTGGGATAAAAATTGGAAAGAGCAAGGCTGGAGAGAAAACAAGGAAATGGAGCACCCAAGAGTGCATCCTGTCCAGTACCTGCACCAAGCCTGCAGCATCATTGCATGGTACAGATGATGATGATGATGATGATGCTTCTTCTTCTTCTTCTTCTTCTTCTTCTTCTTCTTCTTCTTCTTCTTTTTCTTCTTCTTCTTCTTCTTCTTCTTCTTCTTCTTCTTCTTCTTCTTCTTCTTCTTCACCTCCTCCTCCTCCTCCTCCTCATCTTTAAACTGAGGAGCTGAAAGGGACCCTATGGACCATTGAGTTCAGCCCCTATGGGGAATCAAACTGCCAAACTCTACCTAATCTACAGTAGTTCTAGCTGAGCCTATGGTTCAGAACTCAGCTTTGATACTGACCTTAGGCACCAGGGTTAAGCCCTGACTCTAAGGACTTCATACATACATGTGCATAGTTATGCATTCACACATACACACACATAAATCCACATCATTCAAGTCACAGAGGGAACCAGGAACATTTAGATCACAAATTGTATGTACCTGTTAACATTGTCATGTTGGTCACTGTTCCATTCACCTTTATTTAATTTTAAACCTGTTTTCATTTTAGCTGTATAGAAAAAATAAAACAAAAGAATGCCCCCTCATTGCAGAAATATTTAATTTAACCTCTGCTCTTTATAATATTAGCTCATTACCTTCACTGAAACTCAGGAAAACTGTATCAATGAAAAAAGCTACTTGCCTCAAGTCCTTTAACAAGCCTGTTAGCCAGCTCAATAGTTTTACTGGTTCTGCCAACATCTTCTTGACATCTAACTTTTTCCGCTGTTGCTTTTTCAAATGATGTTGTGAGTTTGTGCAGATTGGCATCCAGTTCCTGTAGAAAAAGAGAGGAGTTTTTATTGTGTATTGCTTCATCCTTCCACAACAGTAGCAACTTAAAGGCTCGCCAGTTTAGGACGCTACAAGACTCCCAAAGCCTCTATTCTGTTTGGATTGATTTTGTTTTAATGTATACAATTGTACGTAGCAGATGATCGCATGTTTACATATAGAAAAGTTATACGTGTAGTAAGCATGTTGGGAGGGAAATGAGAAAAGATTCAACAATTACCAGAGATCCAGAATCAGAGGAGTGTTCTATTTTTGCTATATGTGCTATTGATTTATTTATTTCAGACAGAAATTGTGGGATCTCCCCAAAAATCTCAATCAACATTGTGAAATGATGCAACATTGCTATAAATATAGAGATTCAAACTTTACATAGCAAAGGACAGCCTGAATGCTGACAACAGCAATGACAGCAGTCAAGATGATCTATAGGCTACCCTCGTCTGCTCACTACCATGCACAAAGTGATACTAAGCAAGGGGAAATTACAGAAGCTGGCTACTTTTTCACCAGTTAATCACCTCATCCAAACACAAAGCAATTGTTTTCCAACAAATGTGAATGGTAGCGGATACAAGGGAGCCCTATATACAACATACAAGGGGAAAAGACAAAAGGACATGGGGGGCACCCTTGTACATTGTATATAGGGCTGCAGCAAACTATAGATAAGTGAAATCACAGGTATCAAACCCGCTGACACAGGGGTCCTACTGTAATTTCCGTCAGACCTCATTGTCTAACAGATTACAAATAACAATATGTACTGTAGAGGTATCTGATATTCCAGGCAACATTCTATGTCTCTCACAAATTGGACCATAGTCCATGAAAGCTTGCAATAAATTTGTTAGTCTTTATAATACCACAAGATTCTTTATTTTTGCTGACGTAGGTTAAACTAAGGCCTCTCATTAAGACCTTTCAAGTGAAATATGGCTGGTGTAGTAACTAGAATGGATAGCCATGTTTGTCTGTGGCAGCAAAAACAACAGTCTTCTATTACCTTAAATTTGTGAATGAGTACAACCTCAAATATATGCTATATTTTTATTATTTTATAAATATATAACTAGACATGGCTTGGTACAAATTGAAGTGCATCTTAGAGCCTTTACAATATATCTTATAGTCACGTAGACAGAGACACTCCCAAAAGATAATTTAGGAAAGGACAGAAAAATTTTAGTGACAGTTTTATAAAGCAGGATAGAAGTGAAACAGCTGGAATGCCTGGTTAACCTGATACACAAGTGTGACTGGAATCCTTCGGGTACCGAGGTAGCTGATCCAATTCTGTTTATGGAGGCATTGATGCTAATGATTTTAAGGATGAGCCATTCTCATGGCAAAATGCCACCAGCTCCTCAGAGAGATTTTAAATGGAGGCTTGAGCAATGTGGAACATTAACTGTGATCCTATCATGTTTAATGGACTATGAACAAGTCCTAAATGTGGTGACTAGTAAAAAGGCTAACACAGAATCACTTCCCTCTCTTCTCTCCTGACTGAAGGCTATATTGACAGGATCTCTGTAAATGGCCATTGAGTTCTTTTTCCTGAGAAACAGGCAGTTCTCTAAAGAAGGGGTTTATATTTGTCTAAAAATCATATTGAACAAGGAAGTCTTCCCTTTTCTCCTTCTCCTGTGAATCACCATGCCAAATGCAGAACACTAGTTGCAATCAGTAACCAGACAAGGCCTTGATACATCTCTCTGCCTTTTAAAATGTTTGTCTGCAATTTCAGAGGCAGATGGGATTGCCATGTTCTAAACAGGACATAACAAAATGCTGGAATAAGTCCTAGGTTGTTTAGTCTTACAACAGCTTTTGACCACTCAATCATTGAGCTAGGTGATGATGAGATAGGTATATCCACATGCTGGCTCTGTAACTGGGTATACCAGAGTGTATTTTAGCAGTTAAAGAGTTGAAAGAGATTATCTTTTGCATGCATAGATGCTTTAACACTGTTGAGGCTTTGCTTTCCTGGAATCATCTAAAAGCTGTGTCAAAAGGAGTGTGTGAATATGAAGATGTGCTTCCTGAATTCGCCACTTGATGTGCAAGTAAAGAAACAGTATGGGAGATGGGAATGGATGGAATCTCTAGAGGTCTCATGGCATAATTCTTGATGGGTTTGGAAAGGGTCAACAACAGAATATTACACACACGTGATATTTTTACTCAGTTCTTCTGACCCAACCCACTCCCAGCAGTGATGGCTGGTAAATGCATCACATGTTGTCCTCAGCCAATGCTGAGGAGATGTAGCTTATGTCCCTGCACATGTTACAGCTTAAATGCTTGTAGACTATATAAACTAAAGCAAAGTTGGAATATTACAGGGAAATGTGCAAGTTTATTAAATATACTTTTGAATCTCCTGTCGTTGAAAGAATGCTGAAGGCAATTTAATATGGCTGTGATCAAAATCCTATACAGTGGTGCCTCGCATAACGTTTTTAATTGGTTAAAAAAAAAACACCTTATGCGAAAAAAACTTTATGCAAAACACCATTTCCCATAGGAATGCATTGGAAACCGGTTAATCCGTTCCAATAGGCACGGATTGGAGTCCTTAAGCGAAAAAACCCATAGGAAACATTGTTAAACGATACAATGTTTCCTCCATTGGAATGTATTGAAGCCGACTCAATACATTTCAATAGCTTTGCGAAGTCAATTTTTGCAAATTTAAGTGTGTCATAAAAGGGTCAAAAATGGTTTTAAATGCTTGGATTAGCTTCTGCACCCTCTAAAACGGATGCAAAAGTTAATTTGGCTTTGATCTGACTTTTCGTTAATTTATGGTGAATTTTTCCCCCCAACTTTTGACAGCTGTCAAAATCTGACAGCTCCATTGTTTCCTATGGGGGAGAAAAAAATTCACAAAAAATTAACGAAAAGTCAGATCAACACCAAATTAAGTATGCACACATTTTAGAAGGTGCACTAACGATTCCAAGCATTTAAAACCGTTTTTCAACATGTTAAGACACTTTTGTAATTGAAAAAATGAACATCGTTAAGTGAAGCAGGGGACCTAAAACCAAAAACGTTAAGCGAAGCATGGTCCCAAAATCGCTATGTGAAAATCGCCCATAGGGAAAAACGTTATACGAAGCACAATCTGACTCTGAAAAAATAAACGTTAAGCGAAAAAAAAGTTAAACGAAGCAAATGTTATGCGAGGCACCACTGTATTTGTGCTGGATTTGACTGGTCCTAGACTCTAGGAGACAATAATCAGGATGGTTTATATTTTGTTGCTTCTACTTTTATATAATATTTTAGATATTCCATCCGTATTTCAATGATTTACTGTTTTTAGCTTTTATTATTATGTTTTTAATTATGTAAGTCACCTTTGGTCCTTTTTAAGGAGAAAAGTGCGGCAAAATTATCAATCAATCAATCAATCTTCTCCTTGAACCAGCAATAATTTCCCTCTTGCAGCCCCTTCCCTGTAAATCCTAAAAAACTTGCTCCAGATGATTTGTCTGGGGAGGATTTGTGGTATCACGGAGGGCTTCAATGGTAACAGGAAGGGATGAAAGCTGTGATTCTGCTGGCATGGAATATGGAAATGTAGCACAGAATTTCAGCCAGTAAAAACAAAAAACAAAAAGAGAAACTGAAAATTCCAAAGTGAAACTAATCTGATGAAATGCACACAATGCAAAGAAAAGTGAAATTTCTGAAATGAGAGCAACATTAAATCTGTACAAGTTCAAAACAATAATGCAATTGTTGTGAACCACCTAAAGGAACATAATTTGGGACTATTAAAATCTCTGGAAAAGGTGTTCTACAGCTGGAGTATATTGTAAACTTTAAATTAAAGGCATAATATTTTTACCAATTTTCAAACATGGTAAATCTTTACATGTAGGATTTTTTTTTTAAAAAAAATTAAAGATGTATGTTCACTCTCCTATTGCATACAGTTGACAAGAATTTGTCATTTTGAAATATATTTTAGCAAGCATTAAAAAATGAAGGGTTGTTAGCAAAGCACCATCCAAACTGATGATGTATTATTGATTACTAGGTAATAGTTGTAACATTTATTAATCATTATAGAAAATTACCAGCCAGAATAAAGAGCCTTCTGTATGAAAAATTAGTGCAACAACACTTTTCTTATAGAAAAGTACTAGTTTATAGGACTGGATTCCATCGGAAATCCATGAGATAGGGACACGGCCTATCCAGGAAAGTATTTTTCAAAGGTGTAAGGGCACAGAATGTTAGTGAGAGACTATAAAGCAAGCTAGTAAGTGCTAAATGGGAATAGCTGTAGGGCAGTGGTGTCGAACTGTGGCCCTCCAGATGTTCTTGGCCCTCAACTCCCAGAAATCCTGGCCAGCAGAGGTGGTGGTGAT